>NW_027529428.1:10182904-10192741 GCF_008692635.1 Crocuta crocuta | reverse complement strand
ACCCTTGATGGAATACATATATATATATATATATAATTATGTACACACACGTATATGTAAAAGAAACTTGATCTATGAAGATGCTTTAAGGTGTACCACGAAGAGGTATTTTGGAGCTCAGTAAGTGGCCTGCAGATTGAACACTATTGAAATTCAAAGGGTATGGGATCTGAGAAATGGGAAGGCTTCATGAAGATACAGCATTTGGGTATTCACAGTGGGCCTTCCAGAAAGGGGAACAGAACAGGCAGGCAGGCTTTCATAGGCTCGTGATATTAACTGAAATATGTTCATGTCATGAAAAGTCTATGTCCTGTTATTTTCAGCTGATCCAAGACAATTCTGTCCTACACAACTCTCAGATTTTGCTTGTAAAAAACCACAGTTAACATGGATGGGATTCCCCACAACCTTGTCTACAGAATACAGTAATAGTCTTAGATAATTCTACCAATCATAGATGTTTGTTATGCATTTGTTATAAGCAAGCATAAAACTGTTCATTTACCTTGTTTTCTAATATAGTGAAGTCCTAGCTCTATCATTCTGAGTGACTTGATCATACTTTGCATCAAAGGTTCACTTGTACCACGTGTGATAACATTCCTTCACATGGACAAACAGCAAGAAATCCTTAGACCAATTTTAGTCCTAAGACGGTTGGGTATTTAAGCTTTTGGAACCATGTCTAAGAGTAAAGCATCTAGAACCTGCTCGATTCTTATACCCAGTTCATGAAAGTAAGAGGGAGTCTCTGAGCATTTTAGCTAAGCTATTAACACATATCTCAAATACCTTTAATTTCTCACTGAGAGCCCATTTCTAACATTCATCATGTTAATTATAAGCTATCAATTTAATAAAAAACCAATTCTGACACTCTGTGCTGATTAACAAAGCATCTGTCTGGGTTTAATCAATATACAGATAGTAGATGCACTTTTCATAGCTGCCTCTCTGGTGGGGGCTTTCTGTTCAGAATGTTCAAAGCGCCGGATTAGGCCAACCGGCTGCATTGATCCTTGAACCTGGCAATGAGATCACTGTGCTGGAGCAGGAACACTTCAAAAGCATTTTATACCATACGTGACAGTGGCCAAAGGCAGTGGTGGAAAATGGCTTGGAAGGGTAGGGTGAGGCTAGATAACAAAGTGAGGTGTAGACTTTTTTTACATTGTCTGTCTTTCTGTCCATCCATCTGTCCTCCTGCCTGTCCATCTGTCTTTCCTTTTTTTATTTTATTTTTTTTTAACTCAGAGTAACGCAACTAAAACTAAAATCCAAGATGATTCATCTGACCATGAGACTCAGGGGAAGGAAACAAGGACATGTGAGAAGAGCATGGAAAGCAGATAGATGGGTAGATGCATAATAAAGCCTGAGCAGTTGCTCTGCTAAGAATAGAAGAGGAGAAGTGGAGGGAAAACACATTTCTACATGGAATGTATAAAAATATTGATTCTGCTTCCCATTTGGGTAATGTTTGGTCTTTCACATATCTCCTTTAGTTTTGATAGAAACTCTAGAAGATGAATGTCCTCTCCATTGAAGATGGCAGTTCCCAGAGGTTACACGCACTCATCCATACTCACAGCCTAGCGCGACGCTAGGACACCGTCAGGACTCGGAGGCCACAGGGGGTACGCTGACAAATACAGAGGATGGCACAACTCTAGAAGCTGGCCCGCCTGCGGTGAAAGATCACACTCACTGCTGGGGATGGTGCAAAGCTGGTAGCTCCGTAGTGAGCGACCTGGCCGTCTCTTCTGAACAAGTAGCGAGCTCACCTACAGCAACGTGCCTCACCTACTCTCCACATGTAGTTGTTCAAATGTTTTAGGAAAATATTTCAGAGAGAGAGAGAGAGAAAGCATGAGCAAGCAAACGCACACGCAAGGGAGGGGAAGAGAGAGAGAGAGGGAGGCAGAGAATCTCAAGCAGGATCCAGGCTCTGAGCTGTCAGCACAGGACAGAACTCACAAACCAGGAGATCATGACCTGAAGCCAAAATCAAGAGTTGGATACTTAACCAACGGAGCCACCCAGGTGGCCCTCTCCACATGTATTTTTAAGCATTCGTGTGAGAGTATGATGTTCAATATTGTTTGAAATAGCAAGAGAGTAGCAACTGGTTAATAAATGAGGATGCAAACATCCGTTCAAGAGAATATGGTCCAATTGTTAAAAAGAAAGCGGTCGATCTTCATGTACTGATAGCATCAGATGTCCGGGCTGTATTAACAGAAAACAGCAAAGTACTGGGGGGGGCAAAGGGGAGGGACTTGCACTGTGTTTTTAAAAAGGAGAAAATACACAAAGACAGAGCTGCACTGTCACTTGAAGGACTCAGAGAAACGAACAGTGGTTACCTCTGGGAAGAGCAATTAGGTGATAACTGAAGAACTAGGCTGGAAAGAAGATTTTTCACCATATGCTGGTTTGTAATATTTTGGGTTACATAACTTATACTACTTATATTTTCAAGTTTTCTTCCTCAAAAAAAATAAGAAGAGAAAAAGTATGGGCTTTGGACTCAAAGAATTTGTTTCCACCACTTAGCTCTCTATGCGAACATGGCCAAGTTATTCTGTTTTTTAATTCAGTGTGACATCACAGTCCAAAGGACAAAGAAAATCTCTTATGAAGCCAACACTGTAGAACTGATGTAATTCTTCTTAGTCTCTTTTTTTAAAATTTTTAAAATGTTTATTTCTGAGAGAGAGAGAGAGAGAGAGAGAGAGATTGGCAGCGTGAGCAGGGGAGGGTCAGAGCGAGAGGGAGACACAGAATCTGAAGCAGGCTCCAGGCTCTGAGCTGGCTGTCAGCACAGAGCCCGACATGGAGCTCGAACCCACAAACCACAAGATCATGACCTGAGCCGAAGTCAGATGCTTAACTGACTGAGCCACTCAGGCGCCTCAATTCTTCTTAGTCTTTAAACACACACACACGCTCACGCGCTCTCTCTCTCTCTCTCTCTCCATCTTCCTGATTAAACACACAATTTAATTTTAAAATGTGTATTATAAGATTCATCAGTCCATGTAAGGTATAGGGACTTATGATGATCACCTAGACTAGTGAGAAGTGTTTAAATGTTTGTTTATTGTTCAGTAACTGCACCCTATTTTCCTGTTCGAGTCCCAAAAGCATCTTTATTGCCAAGGGCACCCTTTCTGGTAATAGTATATCCCCACCCATTGAAACAGTAGCAACATTGTTATTACTTTAAACACCAGAGCTCTCGGGAATTTGTTCGTGTTAAAACAACACAGGTTATCCTGCCCCAAGAGCCCCCCGTTCCCTTTACTAACTGCTGGCACATTATCACTCCTGCGGGTGCATCATCCAGTGACCTCCAATGACATTAGCATGGTTTCTGTGCTTCATTGATTATGGGGACACAGCAAGTCTTAGCCCGAACATGCAAGAAAATAGGAACCATAGTTCATTTTCCAGGCATCTTAAATTTACTAGTGAGAATTTTAGGGCATAAATGTACATAAGTGGCGTAAACAACGTATCTTCAGCAGCACCTTTGACCTCTTGAAGCCATAATCACCGCAATTGCAGACCATGTTCTTTCTCTGTTGACCCCAACCCACCTTCCACAAACTGTCCAGAGAGAAAGAAGAAGCGAAGGGCCCATGTGCTAAGTGAGGACAGTCCCATCCGCACAAGAAATGTCTGTCCCTATTAGGTAGGACTTAAGACCAGCCTAGAAGAGCACGCGGTGGCCCAGTGATCAGAGGCGAGACAGGACATACATTGTAAGGGCCTGTGGCCATGTGGAACAAGTCTCAAAAGCCCTCAGAGTAAGTAGCCANGGGGTGCCTGATACAGAGCTCAGAGCCCACGAAGGAGGCAGAGCCCCGGAGCCAAGGGCAAGGTCCCCCACCTACAAAGCTGCCCACATTGATCTGGAACCTTCACAGAGGGAGCGTTCAGTAGAGAAGTGAGGATCTTACTTAAGCCCCTTTATTGTTTGATCTCCGGTGCCGGAGTATAGTCTTGTCGTCATCTGTATACTCCCCTATTTTAGATACTGCCCATCTGTCACTTCCAGAAATCTGATAGGCAAGAAAAAATAGATCTTATATTTTGTAATACGTCTTGTAATCTGAACTTACATCAGTGAGGATGAGCCTCTGCTTCTCCACCATTTGTATTTCTTCTTTGAATGGTCTCTTACCTCTGTGCCCATTATTTTCTTTTTTAATTTAAATCCAAGTTACTTAACATTTTGATTTCAGGAATCAAATTCAGTGATNCCCTCACCCATTTAGCCCATCCCCCCCCCACAGCCCCTCCAGCAACCCTCAGTTTGTTCTCTATATTTAAGAGTCTCTTGGGGCACCTGGGTGGCTCAATCAGTTAAGCGTCTGACTTCAGCTCAGGTCATGATCTCACCGTTTGTGAGTTCCAGCCTGGTGTTGGGCTCTTTGCTGACCAATCAGAGTCTGGACCTGCTTCTGATTCTGTGTCTCACTCTCTCTCCGTCCCTCCCCCATTCACACTGTCTCTGTCTCTCAAAAATAAATAAATGTAAAAAAAAAATTTTAATAGTCTCTTATGGTTTGTCCCTTTCCCTGTTTTCACATTATTTTTACTTCCCTCCCCTTATATTCATCTATTTTGTAACTTAAATTCTACATATGAGTGAAGTCATATGATATTTGTCTTTCTCTGACTGATGTATTTTATCTAGCATAATACACTCTAGTTCCGTCCATGTTGTTGCAAATGGCAAGATTTCATTCTTTTTGATTGTTGAGTAATACTCCATTGTGCATATGTGTGTATGTATATATACGTATACACATGTATACACACACCACATCTTCTTTATCCATTCATCTATAGATGGGCATTTGGGCTCTTTCCATACTTTGGCTATTGTCAATAGCACTGCTATAAACATTGGGGTTCATGTGCCCCTTCGAAACAGCACCCCTGTATCCTTTGGTAAATACCTAGTAGTACAATTGCTGGGTCATAGGATAGTTCTAGTTTTAATTTTTTGAGGAACCTGCATACTATTTTCCAGAGTAGCTGCACCAGTTTGCATTCCCACCAGCAGTGCACAAGACATCTTCTTTTTCTGCCTTCTCGCCAACATTTGTTGTTGCCTGAGCTGTTAATTTTAGCCATTCTGATCGGGGTGAGGTGGTATCTCATTGTGGCTTTGATTTGTATTTCTCTGATGATGAGTGATATTGAGCATTTTTTCATTTGTCAGTTGGCCACCTGGATGTCTTCTTCAGAAAAGTGTCTATTCATGTCTTTTGCCCATTTCTTCATTGGATTATTTGGTTTTTGGGTGTTGAGCTTGATACATTCTTTATAGATTTTGGATACTAACCCTTTATCTGATATGCTGTTTGCAAATATCTTCTCCCATCCCTTTTTGTTTTGCTGATTGTTTCCTTCGCTGTGCAGATCCTTTTTATCTTGATGAGGTCCCAATAGTTCATTTTGTCTTTGGTTTCCCTTGCCTCTGGAGACATGTCAGGTAAGAAGGTCTGCATGTACCCATTATTTTCTGCTATGTACTTTTTCATAATGTTTTTTAAAAATCTATTTCAGATCTATAATATATAAAAATATATTTAATGAAAGGAGAAAATGAAGTTAGTCATTTGCCCATGATATAAATTGCAAATATTTTCCCCAATATATTTTTCACTGTTTACAGTGTGTGGTTTTTGTTTGTTACTCTTGCCTTCAGTAAGATTTGTTGTTCCTCTGTTCAAGTTTTGTTTTAGTCAGACTTCTTAACCCAGGCTTTATGTCATTTTCAGAAAGGCTTTTCCCACTCTTAAATGACATGAGTTATTTACTCATTTTTTCCCCCATTTTAATACTGTTTTTTACATTTAAATCTTTGTCTGTAATTGATTTCAAGGTAAGAATTAGTCAAGTACCAAGCTCCTGCGTTTAACAAGTCTATTGCCACACTGTCTTAATTACCATTGATTCCATGGAAGTAAGTAGTCCCCTTTTATTACTCAGAATTACTCCATTTTGTATGGTTTATATTTCCAGGTGAACTTTACAATCATTTTGGCATTCTAAAAAGCCTGTTGTGATTTCATTTGATAATGTATTAGTTTATCAGTTAAATAAAAGGGCTGCCATTTACATAATACTGACTCTCCTCTAGGTCTCCATTTAGTCACATTTCCTATATTCCAGAGATTTATGGTTTTCTTCACAAAAACACCACATATGTCTTATCCAGTGAAATTTCTAGGCATTGGTTTTGGTGTTATTGTTGCAATTATAAAATATAAAATCTCAAGATAAAAAAGATCCCTAGGAACGGTTTTGTTCCCCCACCCCAAATTATCAGTTGCACATGGACTTATTTTATGAAGCTGATAATATACACCAAAGCACACAATTTTAAAAACAAAACTCTTATGTGCTAGTCTGTCTATTCATAAACTTTGGTATGAAGCCATATACCCTAGATTGAAATTATTCAAAGCTTTGAAGATACTAAAATATGCCTGAGACGCAAATGTTAAGTAACATGTAAAATATTATCCAAATTGCTGGTATATTTTCAGGTGGATACCTATTGCTGTAAAATACATAATTCTATTTTATGGAGGACTGTGGACATATTCATAACTATTAAATATTTGTAACTGTTTAAAAAACTAAACATTTCCATAGTCTAAGAAAAGTCTAAATTAAGCCCACAGACCAAGAAGCCTAATAAAACACAAACACAAGAAACAGGAGAAAAACTATACCCAAGGACACCATAAGGGAAAAAATTGCTAAAAACCAGTAAGAAAGAGAAAAGCTTAAAGCAGCCGGAGAAAGAGACATTATATAAATGGGGAACAAAGGTAAGCTGAATAGCAGATTCCTCACCGGATAGACTACAAGTGAGAAGTCAGTGGAATAGGGCATTTACAGTGTTGACAGGGAAAAACTCAACTTAGAATTCTGTGCACAACAAAAATCTCTTTCGGAAACAAAGCAAAATAAAGACATCTTCAGACATGCAAAAGCCAAGAGAATTCACTGGCAGCACACCAACATTACAGTAAATGTTAACACAAGTCCTTCTAGCACAAAAACAATCATGTCCGACAGAAATCTTTGTCTACAAAAGGAATAAAAAAAGAATGAAAAAAGAGTAAGATGGTAACTACATGGGAAAATATATTCATTTTAACATTATTTAAATCTTTTTAAAAGGTAATTGACCATTGAAGCAACAATAGTAATAATGTACCATTGGGTTTACAACGGTATGTAAAAAGGGAAAATGTAGGACTATGGCAAGCACCAAGATTGGAAAGGGAGAAATGGAAGATAATTTTCAAGTTCCAATAACATACGAAGCAGGATAATATTATTTGAAAATAGTATACAGCAATAATGCATCACAGTCTAAAAGCCTTAAGGCAACTACTAAAATAATAAAGATTTGCCGCTAATATGTGTGGGTTGGGATGTAGACAGAATGGGTGAAGGTGGCCAGAAGATACAAACTTCCACTTCTAAAATAAGTACTAGGAATATAATGTATAGCATGGAGACTATAGTTAATAATAGTGTATTATACGTTTGAAAGCTGCTAAGAGAGTAGATCTTAAAAGTTCTCAACACAAGAAAAAGAATTGTAATTATGGGAGGGGACCATGTTGAGTAGATTTATTGCGATCATTTTGCAGTATATACAAGTATCAAATCACTATGCTGTACACCTGAACATAATGTTATGTGTCAATTATCTCTATTTTAATTTAATTTAATGTGTTTATTTTGAGAGAGAGAACATGTGCACTTGCAGCTGAAGGGGAGAGAGAGAGACAGACAGACAGACAGACAGAATATCCCAGCACTTTCAGCACAGAGCCTGATGCAGGGCTCAAACCCACAAACCAGGAGATTACTGTGAGCCGAAATCAAGAGTCGGATGCTTAACTGAGTCACCCAGGTACCCCTATATCTCAATTTAAAAAAAAGAGCTCAATACCCCTCTCTCAATAAATGGTAGAATATTTAACTAGAAAATCAGTAAAGACACTCAACGGTTGAGCAACACTATCAACCAACTGGTTCTATCTGATATTTGTAAACAGGCATTTTAGAATAAGAAAGATCTCAAGACCTCAGAGTGTAAACCTCCTATAAGAAAATGAGGCACTAATCTCTTGGACATTAGCCTTAACAACAGTTTTCTAGGTAGATCTCTCCTCAGGCAAGGGAAACACTAGCAAAAATAAACTAGTGGGACTACACCAAAATAAAAAGCTTTTGCACAGCAAAGGAAACCATCAGTAAAACAAAAAGGCAACCGATTGAATGGGAGAAAATATTTGCAAATAATGTATCTGATCAAAGGTTAATATATGTAATATATTAAGAACTCCGACAACTCAACGTCAAAAACAAACAATCCAATTAAAAAATGGGCAGAGGACCTGAACATTTTTCCCGAAGGAGAAATCTATTTGGCCAACAAGCACATGAACATGTGCTCAACATCACTTATCGACAGGGAAATGCAAATCAAAATCACAGTGAGATATCACCTCACGCCTGTCAGAGTGGCTAGAATTAAAAAGACGATATTTTTGTAGAAAGAAAAAGGAACCCTTTTGAACTGTTGGTGGGAATTAAATTAGTGCAGTCACTATGGCCACTATTTTGTGGTGGTTCCCCCAAAAATTAATAAGAGAAATACTATATGATCCAGCAATCTCACTACTCGATACGGACCCAAAGAAAACACTTAACACCAATTCAAAAAGATATATGCACCCCTATCTTTATAGCAGCATTATTTATAATAGTGAAAATATGGAAGCAACCTTAGTGTCCATCAATAGATGAATGCATAAAGAATATATATACACACACACTACCTCTTCTTTATGCATATATATATATATATACACACACACACACACACACACAAAATGGAATATTACTCAGCCATAAAAAGAGTGAGATCATGCCATTTATACAACGTGGATAGATCTAGAGATTATGCTAAGTACGATAAATCAGAGAAAGATACATTATCAGAGAGAATATATTATTTCACCTATATGTGAAATCTAAAAAGTGTAACAAATGAAACTAGGAACAAACCAAAAAGCAAACTCTTAAATACAGACAACAAACTAATAGTTGCTGAGGCAGCAGTGAGCGCAGGGTGAGGGAGTGAGAAAATAAACAAGATCTCAAATGAATGACCTCAGCTTCTACCTTAAGTAGCTAAAGAAAGAAGAGCAAATTAAATCCAAGGTAAGCAGGAGAAGGGAAATAAAAATCAGAATGAAAATAGATAACGATAGATAAAAATCAGTGAAACTAAAGGCAGCTGGACTGATTAGGAAAGAATGCAATTCACCAGTTACCAGTATCAGGAATGAAAAGAATGACATTACCAGAGATTCCAGAGGTATTAAAAAAATAAGAGCATATCGTCAACAATTTTATGCCGATAAATGTGACAAGTTAGATGAAATGAAAAATTACTTGAAAGACAAATTACCAAAGCTCCTCAGGAAGAAAGATAGGATCTGAATAGCCCTGGATCTATTAAAGAAATTGAATTAGCAGTTGAAAATTTTCCCACAAAGACAACTCCATGCCCTTAGGGCAGCACTGATAAATTCTACCAAGTATTTACAAATTCTTCATGAGCTCTTTCAGAGAGGGGGAAAGGAAGGTATACTTCCCAACTCATTCCAGGAGTCCAGAGAGGATTCAGATACCAAAACCAGACAAAGACTTTACAAATCAATTGCAGACCAATATCTTTTTAAGTTTCTTTCTTTTTTTTTTTTTTTTTTTTTTTTTGTG
>NW_027529428.1:10158294-10182760 GCF_008692635.1 Crocuta crocuta | reverse complement strand
AAATTTTTTTTAATTTTTTTTTTTTTTTTTTTTTTTTTTTTTTTTGGAGGGGTCCAGGAAGGGCAGAGAAAGAGAATCCCAAGCAGGCTTTGCACTGTCCGCCCAGAGACCAACACACAGGGCTTGATCTCATAAATCGGGAGATCATGACCTGAGCCAAAATCAAGAGTCGGATGCTTCACCAACTGAGCCATCCAGGTGCTCCTGCAGACCAGTATCTTTGTGTAGTAAGTACAGATAACAAAAATCCTAAACTGAATTTCTACAAATGGAATCCAATATATGTGAAAAGGGTAATTAATGTATTTTGACCAAGTGAAGTTTATCCCAAGAATGCAAGACTGTTTTGCATTTGAAAATCCACCAGTGTAGGCCAGTGGCACAATTCATCTGAAAACAAAAGTCTATCAACGTAACTTATATTAACAGGCTAAAAATATGTATCTATAAATATATAAATTATATGGGATTATCTCAATAGATGCAGGAAATCATTTGATAAAAGCTAATATCCATTCCTGATTTAAAAAAAAAAAAACTCTGATAATGAACAGAAGAAAAATTCCTCAATAGAGAGCATTTACTTAGAATCCTCCAACTGGCATCATACTTAATGGTGTAAAACTCAATGATTTTGCCCTAAGATCAGGAACAAGTCAAGGGTGCCTATTCTCAACATTGAAGATTCTAGCCAACGTGATGAAGCAAAAGAAATAAAAAACATCCACCCTGGCAAAGCAAAAAGTAAAACTATCTTTTTTCACATAATCCCTTATGTAGAAAATCTATGGAGATCTACAAGAACCCTGAGCAATCAATGAGTTGAGTTTTCAGAATACATGATCAGTGTATAAGAATTCTGTCTACATACTAGTAGTGAAGATTCAAAAATTAGAAGTAATAGGGGCGCCTGGGTGGCTTAGTCGGTTGGGCGTCCGACTTTCGCTTAGGTCATGATCTCGCGGTTCGTGGGTTCATGCCCCGCGTCGGGCTCTGTGCTGACTGCCAGCTCAGAGCCTGGAGCCTGTTTCAGTCTGTGACTCCCTCTCTCTCTGACCCTCCCCTGCTCACGCTGTCTCTCGCTCTCTCCCAGAAATAAAAAAAAAAAAAAAATTAAAAAAAAAATATGGGGCTCCTGGGTGGCTTAGTTGGTTGAGTATCTGACTTTGGCCCTGGTCATGATCTCGTGGTTCGGGAGTTCAAGCCCTGCATTGGGCTCTGTGCTGACAGCTCAGAGCCTAGAGCCTGCTTCTGATTCTGTGTCTCCCTCTCTCTGCCTCTCCCTGTTCATACTCTGTCTCTCTCAAAAAAAAAAAAAAAAAAAAGAATAAAACATTAAAAATTCTTATTAAAAAATCAAAAATAATAAATATTGTCTGCAATGGTACCAAAAAACATGAAAACTCAGGGTAAGTGTAACAAAAGATATGAAAGGCTTACACACAGAACTGTGAAACACTGCTGAGTGAAATTAAAGAGGACTTAAGTAAATGGAGACACAACTTGTTTGTAAGTTGGAAACTCAGTATTGTTTTCAGTTCTCCCAAACTGATCTGTGGTTTCAACAAAAGCTCTAGCAAAATCCTAGCAGGCATTTTTGTAGAGATGTTAACAAGCCGATTCTAAAATTCACATGAACACTGAAAAGACTGAGAATAATCAGAACTTTGAAAAAGTCAACAAAACTTAAGGTCGCACACTGACACTTTCAAGAATTATTACAAAGCTAAAGTAATCAAGTCAGTATGCTATTGACATAAATAGATTAATAGATTAATGGAATCAGTTAATGAAATTAAAGGCACAAAACATTTTTTTCAACAACTAATTTTTAACAAAATTGCCGATAGGAGTTAGTGGAGAAGTGACAGCCTTTGCAGCTAAAAGAACTAGAGATCCACACGTTAAATATCAAAATAAATCAAGCACAATCTTGCTCCCTATTTTACAACATATAAAAATTAATTTAAAATGGATCATAGGTCTACATGTAAAACTTAGCATTTCAAAACTTCCATAAGGAAACAGGGGAAGACTTTGTGACCTTGGATTAGGCAAAGACTTCTTAGATAGGACACCAAAAACAGAATTCCTAAATAACCAATTGTTCAATTAGACTTCATTAGAATAAAAATAACTTCTGCACACTGAAAGATATTGGTAGAGAGTAAAAAATAAAAAATAAATGAATAAAAAAATAAAAATAAGCCACAGACTGGTAGAATATAATTCCAGAGCATATATCTGACCAAGGATTTGTATTCAAAATATATAAAGTACTCTCAAGACTCAGTAATTAGAAAATGATTCATTTTTTTTTTAAACAGGCAAAGCGCTTTGACAGTAAATTTGCCAAAGAAGATATACAGATGACCAGCACATTAAGGAATACTCAATATCATTAATCATTAGGGAGATGCAAATTAAAAGCATAATGCCATACTATTACACACTCAGAAAGACACCTAAAATTAAGGAGATATTTAATAACGAGTGTTGACTATGATGTGGAGGATCCAGAATATTCCTTCAAGGCTCATGGGAATGTAGAATGGGACAACCACTTGGAAAAACACTTTGCCAGTTTCATAAAAAGTTAAATATACATATAGCATATGAGACAGCTAATCTACTGAGTATTTGCTTGAGAGGATTATAAGCACACACCCATGCCAAGATTTAAAAAAAAATTTCTTTTTAACATTTATTCATTTTTGAGAGACACAGAGTGTGAGCAGGGGAGGGGCAGAGAGAGAGACACACACAGAATCAGAAGCAGGCTCCAGGCTCCGAGCTGTCAGCACAGAGCCCAGTGTGGGGCCCGAACCCACGAACTGTGAGATCATGACCGGAGCAAAAGTCAGACCCGCAATCGACTGAGCCACCCAGTCTTCCCCATGCAGAGATTTTTATATTAAGATTTATAAAAGGCTCTCTTAGCTAGCTTCAAACTAGCAACAACCCAAACGTCCACCCATAGAGATACTGGTAAGGAAGGTATGGTCTATTCATACAATGGAATTCTGCATGGATGAACCTCAAAATAGTTATATTGAGAAGAGAAGCCCCTCCTCCCCCAATAGAACACACAGTGTTTTTCCACTCATATAAAATTCTAGGAAATGCAATTTAATTTATAGTGACAGAAAATAGACCAGTGGTTACCGGAGTGTGGTAGAGGGGGTGGAAAGGAACAGAAGATTGTAAAGGGGTGTGTGCAACTTTGGGTCTGATGGACATGTTCATGATCTTGATTAGGATGGTTTTATAGGTGTACACATGTTAAAACTTATACTGTGCACTTTAAATATGTGCAATTCCTTTTTGTCAATTATGACTCACTAATGCTGTTAAAACCTTTAATCTGATAAAATATTAAGAACTTAAATCAACCTGATCATTCCTATTAACAGATGGAGGGAAAAGACGACTTTCATAAGAAACTGACTCTCATTCCAGAGCAAATCTTAACATGAACATGGTTTCCTGCAAAGGTTTGCTTGCTTGTTTTATTACTGGTGGTTGTCTTATCTTTCACTGTTATTAGTTCCTGGGAATCCCATCATGACTGTTTTGATATAAGGGTGCCTGGGTTCCTCAGTCAGTTAAGCATCCAACTCTTGATCACAGATCAGGTCTTGATCTCAGGGTTGTGAGTTCAAGCACTGCATTGGACTCCACACTGGGTGTGGAGCCTACTTAAAAAAAAAAAAAAAGACTGTTTTGATAGACAGTAAGCAAAACTCATATCCCAAAACCCTTTAGAATATATCCTCTCCTTGAAAACTCCAAATAACCTATTTGTCATCATTATATAGGGAGAACAGCTTCCCAGTTGCTTAAACCCAAGCTTGTTATGAAGTTATAGCCAACAATTCAGTCTTACGAATCACTGCCCTCTGATTATAGAATAAACCAAGGAAGCAGAATGGCCAGCTTAATGGATTGATCACCATCATGTGTCCTGAGGCAGATTACGCCTGTTTCTTCTCTTTTTCATCCTAATGTGCAAATATAAATTCACTTTGTATAAGGTTGGATTCAGTTTACACAATCTGGCAATGAGTCTTCGGAACCCACAGAGCCCAGGTGGAGGGATTCTGTTCTTCGTCTTCCTGTGTCACCTACAGCTTGTGAATGGATGCCAAGTCTTTAGATTTGTCACCTGTTGGATCTTGGTGGAAGGCAGACACAGCAGGGGACAAAGGAAGAGGACTGGGTTCTGCCTCAGCGCGCGTCGCAAAAAACAGACCAGAGGACAGGCCCCCAAAGGCTTGTTCTCCTGGACTTCGCTCTCTGACAGTTCTTTCCATCCTTTTGAAATGATGATACATAGCTACCATTTTCATTTTGAGAGATTCCCTTCTCATTTTCTTGCCACTCCTCAGTTCCAAACCTTGAGGCTCTTCGGAAACTCAGTGTGGAGAGATGTCAAGTGGGCAAACGGCAGCAATTTTTGAGATGCATGGAATATTATCAACTGTTGAAAAGCTGGCATTGGGATTGGTTCCTAAAGCCTACATTTTGTATGCATCCCCACAGAACAATGCCATCCTTTGAGATGGTCTTGGGACAGTCCTTGGAAAGGACTTGGAAGGCAAAACAAGAAATCAACAAAACCACCACAAAGTGGAAATTAAATGGCTGCAAAGTGGGGTTTGGGGGATTAAGGTCATTTTCCCCCTTCATTATGCACCCCCCTCTCCTTTAAAAGATTTTGGCCATAAAAACTGCCTTGGTTAGAACATTATCAAAAACCGTTTCAAGAATACTCCCATTTCAAACCTTATTGGTGAAGTACTTTTTATTTTGCCAAAGCAATTTCCTATCTCTTGCTCACAGGTTTTAATTATAATAGCTATCTTAACCATTTACACATTTACATACAATTTTCCCTTTCACTTAGCCAAGAAATTTTCCACACACACTGCATTTTTTTTTCAACACAATATACATATGGCCATTATTTTTTTCCCTCTTCTGGTTTTTTTTTTTTCTTTTTATCCTCAAATGTATTTTTCATTCTGCTTCCATTCTTCTAGCTCACACACGTTTGCAGACTTCTACATTTCTCTTCTTTCGAAGGCCCAGTATTCTGCTTTCTCCTCCTACTTCAAAAATATCCATTAACGTGTAGCAAAAACAAAGCAAAACAAAATTCATCTTGGTACAGGACCGCCCGGAGCTTTGGAGCCTTGCAGACCTGTATATGGATGCTGGCTCAAGGATCTCACTTTGGGCCAGTGGCTTACCACCTCTGTGTTCCTCTTTTAGCATCATTAAATTGCCTTGTAGGGTTGTTGTGGGGATTAAATAATAGATGTTCTCAAACAGAGCCACCCCCTTCCTCCCTTTTTTTTTTTTTTTCCTTTGGCCCAGGAGTCTCCAAATCTTCTTATATTAATATGTTAATACTAACAGTAGTTCAATGTCCAGGCCCGGTGTTCAATAGTATGTATATATACTATCTCATTTAATCATTACGATCACTGTGTCAGACCTGGTAATACCCCAGCTTGCGGAGGAGGGGACTTAGGCTTATGGAAGTGACGTCACTTAGTTACCCAAGCTGCACACTGAGTAAGTCACAGGACTGAGCTTTGAGCCTCTGCTACCTTGTTTCACAGCCTGAGCTCTGGTCTTCTGATTCCCTTCTTGTATTCCTTCATCAGACCTCCATACCTTTCTTTGAAGAGATCGTATTTTCTTTTTCTTTTCTGGATGTACCTTCTACCTTGATTTTATATGGGTCTTATCACCTAAAATATTTTGCCAGGCAAAATAGATATGAAGAAACTATTTAACACTGGTATTTTTAACAACAATATTTTATTTATGTTTGTTTTTTGGGTGAAACCTCTGCCAGGTTCCCATCTTTATGTTCAACTTCATATACTATACTTACTTTGGTATTTCGCAACCTTGCCTGCAAATCCATGGACTCCCTAGACCACCTTTGAGTTCGCCTGGCATCTAGAATTCATTCCTCTTTCTCATGCCTGGTTCCCCCTTTACTCGTATCTGCTGGCAATCTTTTCCTCTCCAGAGCAGTAGTCCCTGCCTAACCGCCTTTAAATCCAGGGCAGTGGGTTTTCAGAATTCTCTCTCCAATTCAGTCTCCTTCACATGGAAATACAAGAATGGAAAAGGATTCTGCAGCTATCAGGCCTTCTGTAATAATCTGACTCCATTGTTGATGGTTGACTTTTTTAAGAAAAATTATTTTTGAGAGAAAAAGAGACAGAGCGTGAGCAGAAGCGGGGCAGAGAGAGAGGGGGACACAGAATCGGAAGCAGGCTCCAGGCTCTGAGCCATCAGCACAGCGTCTGACGCGGGAGTTGAATTCATGAACTGCAAGATCATGATCTGAGCTGAGTTGGACACTTAGCCTGCTGAGCCACCCCAGAACCCCTTTTTCTTCTTCTTCTTCTTCTTGTTTGAACGTTTATGTTTGAGAGAGAGCAAGAGAGACAGAGCATGAATGGGGGAGGACAGAGAGAGGGAGACACAAAATCTGAAGCAGGCTCCAGGCTGTCAGCACAGAGCTTAACGTGGTGCTCGAACCCACCAACCATGAGATCATGACCTGAGCCAAAGTCCAACGCTTAACTGACTGAGCCACTGGGCACCCCTGATGTTTGACTTTGGAAGCTTGTAGGCCTCCTCCCCTGGTGCCCCACTTGTGAGCAAGCTGATCGGGGGCGGGAGGGCTCCTTCCTTGGATGGCAGCTTTGGCCTTTGAGGAGGTTCAAGCCTCACAATCCCTTGGCCACGCACAGGAGCCCTCACCCTGGCCTGACGCCTTCTCCACCTCGGCCTGTGCTCCCTGTCCTCTGCAGCCATTCTGGGTAAACCTCGGAAGCCTTCCCTCATCTCCCCAAAAAGACTTGTCATGTGAGGAATAAACCTCTTCATACCTCCTGGTGTGTATATGTGGGATCCTTAGTTTTGACATCTGAACCAAACTGGGGGTGTGGGGAGGGTCCATCCTGCTCCAGCAGAGTGTCCCCTGCACCTGGCACTGAAGGAAGTGGGGTAGGGGGAGGGTCCACCTGGTTCCTGAATAGTGTCCCATCTTTCCTCTCTAGGGACCCTCTGAGTTTGCTACGGGCAAACTAATGGCTAATGCTAATGGCCCCCAGACACCGCTTGACCTGCCTCACCGTTTTTCTAACGCTCACTTCTCCATTTCCCTTTGAGCTCAATACCTGTCCCATTTTTTTATTTTCCTTGTTTTCTTGGTATAAATCAAGAGCTCTCACTAGCCCACCCTTCATTTCTATTTACTTAATATTATTGTAGTTCCTCTTTCTCCTGGGTTTCTTCTCTTCTGTTATGGACCCTCTATAGCTTCCATTTCTATAGCTTATTCTTCACTCAACTTAACAAGCATTGCCGATCANCATTTCCCCCCTTCTCCTCCCCCACGGTCCTCCGTCAAGTTCCTCCTAATCCTCCTATACGTGCAAACATATGGTATCTGTCCTTCTCTGCCTGACTTATTTCGCTCAGCGTAACACCCTCAAGGTTCATCCATGTTGCTACACATTCAGCCACCAAGGAATTCTTAACAAACCATTTCTTGTATATGGACACTGATGATTATAAATACTGCTTATAATTGTTAGAATGTTCATTTTAAGAGTAAAATATTTTCTTAAAAAAATTTTTAGTGTTTATTTTTTAAAGAAAGAAAATGACTCAGGGAGGGGCAGAGAAGAGGGAAATACAGAATCTGAGACAGGCTCCAGGCTCTGAGCTGTCAGCACAGAGTTCGATGTGGGGCTCAAATTCAAGAGCTGTGAGGTAATGACTTGAGCCGAAGTCAGATGCTTAACTGATTGAGCCACGCAGGCACCCCTAATACTAACATTTTCAATGGAAAAAGTAATACATGTGTGTGGATATATAAAATATAGACAAAGAAGTCTCTTACCTCAGGCCCTCCCACCCCCTTCCCAGAGAAAACCAAGTTAACATTTTATTACCTGTACACCAGAAACTTACAATGCAAACACATGCATGTGTATACATATATGTACAAGTTTTTTAAATTATATTTTTATGTACATACGTTTATACACACACATTAAACATTTTTTTTAAATTTTTTTTTATGTTTTATTTATTTCTAGGAGATAGAGAGAGAGACAGCGTGAGCAGGGGAGGGTCAGAGAGAGAGGGAGTCACAGACTGAAACAGGCTCCAGGCTCTGAGCTGGCAGTCAGCACAGAGCCCGACGCGGGGCTCGAACCCATGAACCACGAGATCATGACCTAAGCGAAAGTCGGATGCTTAACCGACTAAGCCACCCAGGCGCCCCAAACATTTTTTAAAAGACATTATGTTTTTAAGTTTGTCTTTAGAGCGAGAAAGCATGAGTAGGGGAGGGGCAGAGAGATGAGAGAATCCTAAGCAGGCTCTGCACTATCAGCACAGAGCCCAATGTGGGGCTTGAACCCATGAACTGGGAGGTCATGACCTGAGCCAAAGTCAGATGCTTAGCCAATTGAGCCACCCAGGAGCCACGAAGTGTAAACACTTTTGAAAACCTCACAAATAGGGCTGCCTGGCTGGCTCAGTCACAAGAGCGAGCAACTCTTGATCTTGGGGTTGTGAGTTTGGGCTCCGTGTTGGGTATAGAAATTCCAAAATAAACTTAATTTTTAAAAATCCTCACAAATGGAAATATGGTATATTAAAGTAGGCAGGTGAATCAGAGGCCTTGTCTGCCTTAAGTTCGGGGTCCCTAAGCTCAGACAGTACTTACTAAATAGCTGTTCAATGAACGTATGAATACTGTTCACAGAATTTATCTTGAAAAGTGCCCCTTACCACATATGTTCTACCTCATTCTTTCTAAAAGCAAATTTTATTCCATTTTCCAAATTTGTTATTAATTTATTTAACTGAGGTCCTGTGTTGAACATGGAGATTGTTTCCAGCCTTTTCCACATAAAAGATGAATGAGAAGCAACCTAGCCAAGTTCTCTTTCCTATTCCTTTCCCACTCTGATGTTTATAAAATGTTCTTTGGTCTTTTCTTTCAGGAGTAGGATGTAAAAATGGATCATCCTATGAGAGGTTTTAGGCTTTTGTATTTTGGGGAACAAATCTATGAAAGCTGCCTAAATGTAGGAGAAATATTCAATTGAAAATGTACAAAGTGTTGAGGGGCCTGGGTGGCTTAGCTTGTCACATATCTGACTCTTCCTCTCAGCTTAGGTCTTGATCTTGGGATCCTAAGTCTTGGGATCCTAAGTTCAAGCCCCTCCTTGGGCTTCACACTGGGTGTGAGTCCTACTTAAGAGAAAATGTACAAAGGGTTGACAAATAGGCCAAGTGGAATCTCTGACGGGACAAAGTGTTTCAAACAATTTAGAGAAAAAGTTGGCTGCTTCAAAAAAAAAAAAAAAAAAAAAAAACCTTTAGAAAATCTGTAAGCTTCCTGGGATAAACAGATGTTATCTATCTTTGAATTAATTGTAGCAAACATTGTTCTTACTAGTTTGCTCTTGGGAAATTTACTAGGAATTGGCGGTTAAAAATTTTAAACAGTGTTAGTGCTAAGTAGGAGAGTATAAACAATATAAGACAACTCAAATATTTCAGACGGAGAGGCACCAACACACAAATGTCTGGGTCAGGGGGAGCCCTTGGTTTATTAAAATCACCACCTTAGTTCTCTATCATCTCTTACTCCAGAAAGATAGTCCCCAAAAGGACTATTGGTCAATGAAACATTGCAATACTGTTTGACTTATAATGAACTACATATAGGCACACCTCATTTTATTGTGTGCTGCTGCATTGCACTTTGCAGATAATGCCTTCCCTTCCTAAATTGAAGGGTTTTGACAAGCAAGTCTACTGGCACCATTTTTCCAACAGCATTTGCTCCTTTGGGTCTCTGTGTATCATTTTCATATAATTTTTGGAGTATTTCAAACTTTTTCATCATGGCCACATGTATTATGGTGATCTGCGATCAGCAACATTTGATGTTACTATTGTAATTGTTTGGGGGGTGCCTTGAACCATGCCCTTATAAGACGAAGAACTTGACTGGTCATTATGTGCATTCTGACTGCTCTACAACAGACCATCTGTGACCTCTCTCAGCGTCTCTATTCCCCGAGAGGCGGCAATATTGAAACTAAGCCAATTAATAACTGGCCAGTAACTACAGTGGCCTCTAAGTGTTCCAGTGAAAGGAAGAGTCATATACCACTTACTCGGGATAAAAAGCTAGAAATGATTAAGCTTAGTGAGGAAGGCATGTCGAAACTTTGGCCTCTTGTGCCAAACAGCCAAGTTGTAAATGCAAAGGAAAAGCTCTTGAAGGAAATTTAAGTGCTATTCCAGTGAACACACCAATGATAAGAAAGTCAAACAGCCTTATTGCTGATATGGACAGAGTTCTAGTGGTCTGGACAGAAGAGAGAACCAGCCACAACATTCCCTTCAGCGCACGCAGAACCCAGAGCAAGGCCCTGACTCTCTTCAACTCTCTGAAGGCCGGGACAGGTGGGAAAGCTTGAGGCTCGCAGGGATTGGCTCACGAGGTTTAAGGAAGGAAGCCATCTCCATGACACACAAGTGCAAGGTGTGGCAGCAAGTGCTAAGGGAGAAGCTGTAGCGAGTTCCCCAGATCATCTATCTGAGAGAGTTACTGAGGTGGCTACATGACATAATAGCTTTTCAGTGTGGATAAAAGAACCTTCTATTGGAAGGAGACACCATCTAGGACTTCCACTGTTGGAGAGGAGAAGTTAATGTCTGGCTCAAAAGCTTCAAAGGACAAGCACACTCTCTTGTTAGGGGTTAATGCAGATGGTGACTTTAAGTTGAAGCTGATGCTCAAATATTAGGGCACTTACGGATGTTGCTATTTCTACTCTGTTTGTGCTCTATAAATGGAACAGTAAAGTCTAGATGAAAATGTATCCATTTTCAGCATGGTTTACTGAATATTTTAAGCCCACTAGTAAGATGTTGCTAGAGGCTTTTGTTGTTTTGTTTTTTAATGTTATTGCTCATTGACAATGCACTTCGTCACCCAAGAGAGCTAATGGAGATGTACAAACAGATTAGTATGTTTTTCATGCCTGCTAACCCAACTTCCTCTCTGCTGCCCTCTGAACATGGAATAACCTTGACTTGCAACTCTTATGATTTAAGAAATACATTTCATCAAGCTATAGTTGCTCTACATAGTGATTCCTCTGATGGATCTGGGCAAAGTAAGTTGAAATCTCTGGAAAGGATTGGGCATTCTTTTCCAAATGCCATGAAGAACACTCATGATTCATTGGAAGAGGTGGAAATATCAACATGAACAAGAGTTTGGAAGAGTTTAATTCCAACCTTCATGGATGATTTTGAGGTTCATGACTTCAGGGGAGGAAGTAACTGCACATGTGGTGGAAGAAGCAGGAGAGCCTAAAGAGGTGAGTGAATTGCAGCAATCTCATGGTAGAGTATTAATGGAGGAGGAGTTGCTTCTTAGAGTTGAGCAAAGAAGGTGGTTTCTTGACATGTCATCTACTCCTGGTGAAGATGTGGTCAAGATAGCTGACCTGACCAAGATGAATTGAGGAGACTGCATAAACTTAGTTGTGCCTCTATCATGGTCCTTAAAAAATGTGAAGCCAGAGGGGCTCCTGGGTGGCTCGGTCGGTTGAGTGTCCAACTTCGGCTCAGATCATGATCCCAGGGTTAGTGGGTTCAAGCCCCGCATTGGGCTCGACAGCTCAGAGGCTGCTGCCTGCTTCAGATTCTGTGTCTCCCTCTCTCTCTGACCCTCTCCTGCTCATGCTGTGTCTCTCTCAGAAATAAAAACATTAAAAAAAATTTTTTTTTAAATGTGAAATCAGAA
Organism: Crocuta crocuta; assembly: GCF_008692635.1. Taxonomy (NCBI): domain Eukaryota; kingdom Metazoa; phylum Chordata; class Mammalia; order Carnivora; family Hyaenidae; genus Crocuta; species Crocuta crocuta. Next base: position 10,170,882 of record NW_027529428.1, on the reverse strand, counting down.
ATGTGAAAACTATTGATTGCTTTGTCACTTTACAACTATTTTTTTTGCAATGTTGTGCTAGAAAGTTTCACCAGCTTTATGAAAGAATTCCTGGTTGAAAGTCACAAAAAGGTTTCAGTTTAAAAAGGGAACTGGTGAATAAGAAATGGAAAATCTCACACATGCACCCTCAGAAGAACAGTCCAGAAGCACTGAGAAACTGATTTCCTATAAATGCCTCATTTACAGAAAACCAAGACTTACCTCCTGACCAATGAACATCCACCAAGAACCTCGCCTCATCCTCCAGTCAATGAACTTACTGCTTGAACTCCATCTGGCTTCCCCTCTTGAAACTCCTTGGCCATAAATACAGTCTGCTTCAAACCCTCCATGGACTCAGCCTGTAGCTTCATTGAGTTAACACTCACTAGTGTAAGAGGAATCTGAAGGAGACAACTCTCAGAAGGACAGGGACCTTGAATTCAGGTGCACTTGGGTTGGATTTAAACCTATAGATTTTCCTCAGATCAAAAGTAAAACTGAAACTTCTAGACACACGTTGAGCACCTAAATGCTGCTAGAGCTCTAGGCCACCTCTGTGTGAGAGACAACGGTCTCTGAAGCCCAAGAATCCCATAGAAGGAGAAGATGGGCATGGTCAAGTTTCACAATTGGTTGCTTGCCACCTACAGGAAAATTCCATGCAATGAGGTGTCTGGTCAAGAGTCAGACAAATTGGGCATGGACTGCCAGCCAGGAAAACAAGTATCCCTTAAAAGGCACAGCATCAGATAAAACCCAAGTCCCAGCTCTCAAGCGATCTAGGATTTTTCTTTGAGCAAAGTCCAGGCGCAGGACCCTAGTCATCAGAATGCTCCAAGTATGCCGTCCCCCACTCCTGACCCTTCAGGAGACCCAGCGATTTTATGGTCTCTCTGCATGTACACTTTTTACTAAATGGATTTAGCTGATAAAGACAATCTAGAATTACAATGGCCATCATGAGAAGCATCCCTATTAGACAAGATCCTTCCTTTAGGAGGTACACTTGAACCTAAGGGTTCTCCCCCAAACCAAAATGGGATACCTATTTTAATTGGCCTGCAGAAGCTTCTATTATGGATTTCATAATAGCTTCACTGGAAGATCCATTGCAAAAGAGTAATGCAAAATTGTAACCTAAGAGGTAGCTAAAACAAAGGCTGTAAACCTCAAGTGACTCCTACTGCTTTCTCCTAACTTCCTTTACTTGATTCCAAACATCATGAAACCTGGTCTGGATCACCCAGCGGAAAAACCAAGCAGCACTCAGAGATCTTGGGAGGCAGGAGGCTTATTTTACACCAGTGGGCTCAGAGGAGATCATTCTTCAGAGGTCTGAGCCCAGAGCATTAGTAGAGGGGGAAAATTTATAGCCTGTTACTTCCCCATTCCTCATTAAGGCAGATGACAAGCAGGGTGGGAAGAACCACCCGGAAGGGGTATCTTTGATCACGGACAGGTGTTTTCTTATTAGTCTTGGGTGCCATCTTACAACAGATTTTCCCTATCATTCTTCCCTTTGATGCCCTTTTAAACAGATCTAGTCTACGCATCCTCTGTCTACATCAATCTTTCCACTCTGAAGAGACTATAGGATCATAAACAAAGTCTGTGAAGTTAGTGGCCTTGAGGACATATCTACCCTCAAAGGAGAGCCCCCCCACGAGCCTCTCATGGGGTTGACAGGACTCGGAGGTGTTCTCCTATAAGTGCTACCCATCATTCCCTTAAACAGCCAAGGGGGGAAAATTAATAAAAAATCTTGTCAGATTCTGGTAGATCCTGGAGCTGCATGCTCTACTTTAAACCCCACTCACTTCAGAGCCTGTGGATGGAATCCTGGGAAAACCAGAGATGTTGGTGAGGGCTCAGCTTTCCTGAATCTGTCTCAAGTGCCCAGCTGATAGAGGAAAATCAGTTTTTATGTCGTCCCTTCCTTTCCAAATCCAAACCCACTAGTTTTTATTCTTTATCTCCGAGGGAGAGATGTTGTCTTCTTGATTGCCTCATTTTGGGTCCTGAGAACTCTGCTCAGCAACCATCAGGTTGGTGGTGTCCAAATACTGCCAGGCAAATGTGGGTTGAACGCCATTTTGGGGCAGGGTCCTACTGACTACTGTCTGCCCTCAGGAAAGTTGTCCCAATCATTTTTCCTTCTGTCATCTTTGGAAGTTGTCCTGGATCTTGAGAGTGTAGTGTCCTTTGCACCCTCTTTGGGGATGCTTGTGTCCAAGGGGTTGATCAATATTGCCAGAAATATTTACTCTTTGTCCTGGCTGAACCCTGACAAGATAGTTGAAAGGATTTTTCTTAGGTAGCTCTATGGTCAGAAGTTGGAAACATTGAAAGTAGTTGTTCAGGGTCTAATAGACATTCTGTTTTTTTAAAGGCATTCTCCAATAATCTAAAATGAAATTATGTACCCAGAGGGAAAACAAAAATAAAACGAAACCCAAATATTCCAAAAAACAAACAGCTCTAAACCTAGGAAATCTAGAACACAAGAGTCTTGATGTCCATCTTGGTTGGAGATCTTCTCCTTCATCTAAAGAAGAAAATTCAAGGTCATGTCATAGGATGACACCAGCCTATGACGGCATTCAAATTGCAGCCCATTTCTATGAGGAATTAAAAGAATCATCCTTGTCTTAGAAGACGTAATTTTGTAACAACAAGAATGCAGCTCTAGAAGCAATTCCAATCTCACTTTTCTTTTTTTTAACCAACCCCCAAACTTCCCCTGTTCATCCTGAAAGGCCAGCAGATAAAAGATCTAGTCTGAGGAAACAAAGGTCCCTCTTGAAGGAACTTGAATCACTTCCCTGTGCCTCTGAGATGTTAATGTTCTACTTGTTTCCCCCTAGAAATTATTAGGCCCATCTCTCTCAGGTGCAAACTTCGAGGTGGGAGGATGTCCTTCTCATCCAAAGAAAAATGGCGGGGGGTGTAGGGGAAAGTCTGGAACTTTGGTGAATTTTCTCAAGCCTCCTGTCCACAAATATCAGTAAAAAAAAAAAAAAAAAGCTTTACCCTTCTGAGCAGTTAAAATTTATTCCAACTTCCAGAAACACAATTTGGATTCAACTGTTCTTTCATGAACTAGTGAGTTTTATCTTGCACCTGATTCATAGCTAAAATTTTAACAACCAGAGCTGGAAGATCTGTGTTGTGCCTGCCTGTATTTTTATGTGCATCTATGCATGTATCTATGTAGGAGGTAAGTGTGTGAAATTTTTCTACCTCTGGATGATATTGCCAAAATTAATTTTTCAAAGAGCTCTATTTAATTGGCTTAAAGAAAAATAAGCACTCAAATTAAGTATTCCTAAAACTCTCAGAAGTATGAAAATGAACCCAAATGTTTTTCAAGTTCACATGATCTAAGACAAATCTTTAGTAAATAAAAGCTAGCTTCGGTTTGTTGGTTAAATTAAAACAGACCGGTCTTCAGAGCTCTTAGCATTAAATGTTAAACTTTTGTTCTTCCTCCGTTTACTCAAAGTCACATACGCTCATGTTATCCCTGTTACAGTATTTCTTACCAAGAAAGAGTATTTGGGATGATGGTCACCTGTTTAAGGTCTCATGAAATTTTCATGAGTAATCTAAGCCTAATTTTTAGGAACAAGTAAGATAGAAGTACAAGTTTATAAATAAACTTTTCAAGAGCAATTGTGCTTTATGGTAGGTCCATTTAGAAATAGTTCCCTAAGGGAGCCTGGGTGGTTCAATTAAGTGTCAGACTTCAGCTGAGGCCATGATCTAAGGGTTTCTGGGATCAAACCCTGTGTCGGGCTCTGAGCAGAGCCCGGAGCCTACTTCGGATTCTGTGTCTCCCTCTTGCTCTCTGCCTCTCTGCTTGTTCTCTCATTCTCTCTCTCTCACAAATAAATACACTTAAAAAAAAAAAAATAGTTTCCAAAATCTTTTTAGTTACTTGAAATCTTAAAGTTATATTGAGAGAAGTTAAATGATGGGTATTCATTGAATGTTTAGATGATTTCCAAATGAAGTAAGATAGTGGAAACAATTGTTGAACATGGATTTGTCTCCTTTGGGCTTTCTATTTACAGAGGAACTATAGATACTTGTGACATGTTGGCAAACATGCTATACATTTCTAGAAGGGTATACTTGCAGGAATTACAAAATGTTTTTTGTAAATTTTCCAGTAATACACTGTTCCCAATTGTTTACCTATTTTTTTGCTAGAAATTCACGTTTAAAAAAACCTGAATTTCTAGCAAAAATTACATAAACGTCTGTATGTATGCCAGGAAAGTAGAACTTATATTTTCAGCAAGAAAACAGTGTCAGGGATGGAATTGCATTTTTGTTAAGGGAAAAGAAAGTAATTTTGTCCCAAAGTAATTTGGTTATTTCAGAACAGGAAAAAGATGAAAGGGCAAACTGAATGGATTTAGAAAGTTGGGAAGAAAGAAGGAAATGGACGGAGTAAGGGGAATCCTACCTTGCATGGCCAAGCTGGCTAAAATGAATGAATTTGTTATAATTAAGGGGTGGGGGGAAGCTCTAATACAAATAGTCTATTTATGTAAAACTCAACTTTAATTTTCTTTCATCTGCTGAAAAGGAAATTTTTCTTGGGCTATTGGTCTACTCCCGGGAAGAGATTGTGACGGGCTTTTCTTTACCTTTTAGGTTACCTGTGTAGACAGCAAAAATTTTGTGTCTTAAAAAAATAAGCAAGTGTGCTTTGTATTGTCCTTACCATGTCTTCATTTACTTCAGGATACCCATCCTCCTCCATATTGAAAGAGCTAAATTTTGTCCACAACGATGTAAGCTTCCATGTTTGCCTTCAAGGTGTTTTATTTCACTTTGGTTAAATAATGAAGTATTATTTCCTAATCCGCTGTGATCCTATTTAGACTAATATTCAAACCTTTTGACATTTTGACAACTTCCCAAAGTCAAATTCTAAATGGAGTTTTTTGTTTTGTTTTAATTCTCAAAGTAACTTTCAGATTTCCCACAAGGTCACAAAACAAAACACCTCAAAGGACTGGTGTCTTATTTGGTAACATGTTAAACTAACTAGGTTTATTGGACACGTTAAGTGACACGGGAAACGTTCTCAAGAAGTGAGGCTAACCCTTCTTAGCTTATATTTGTACGGAAGCCTGTTATGAATACAAGTCTTCCAGAAATGTTTGCAATTCCTAGACATCTGCTATGTTCTGGTGTCATTTTATCAGTCATAATTCCAGTTACCTTAAAATGTATGAATTTGCCACCCAAGTCAGTCTTTGGGAAAATATTTTAGGCTAATTATTTTTAAGAAATAACAGACCTAGAAAAATCTCTGAAACCCGCATAGACTTTATCCTTTTCTCAGAGACATTTACATTTATAGGGAACACCTCTATTTGTAAGGGGGTCCCCCCTTTGTGGCAGAAGAGTAGGAGCTCTCTAAATCTCTAGAAACTCTCATCAATGAGAAGGCAAAGACCAAATCTGCGTAACGATGTACCCTCTTTCCTTGCTTTTCCTGCTAACCTCCCACGACTTGACCTTCCCCAACATTTTCTCTCACTATTTAAAGTGGTAACGTGTACCAGTTCAGAAAGTTACTCAGTTTTCTTGAGTGTCTTCCATGTATAAGGGAGGTATACAAGTGGTTATTAAACTTCTGGTTTTTCTTTTGCCAATCTGTCTCTCAATTTTTTAAAAAATTTTATTTATTTTGAGAAAGAGAGAGAAAGAACACAAGCAGGGGAGGGATCTAGGAAGGAGGAAATAGAGCGAGAATCCCAAGCAGGCTCCACACCATCAGCACAGAGCCGATGTGGGGCTCAAACTCCCAAACCAGATCATGACCTGAGCGGAAACCAAGAGTCAGACCCCAGACTGACTTAGCCACCCAAGCTGCCCATCTGTCTCTTATCGTAGGGTAATCTCAGACAAGATCCTAGAAGTTTAAAGGGAAAATTATGCTTCCTCTCCCTCAGTGATGGGTCACAGAAGTAACCAAATTTCCTTGTTAATTCCATTTTACCAGACTCATCAGATAGGTAACTACAGACATTTAAAAATCTTTTGCCATTTACAGGCACTGTTTTATGGTTTTGCAAAAGCAAGATTCATAGAAAGGACCTTTCCAAATACTCTCGACCACGGACTCTACTGGGAAATCACAAGTCATCAAACGTTGGGTGCTTACTTCACAAAGAAGCCTCCACCTGACATCCAGTCCTGTGCAAAACCTCGAGACCTCAAAATCAAAGTCACTAGTAAAACAGGAGTAGCCGACAAAATAGACTGCATCCTTCCAAGTCATTGGACCAAGGGCATTTCTTTCCATTCCTCCTTTCCTCTCTGAGCATCCTTTTCCTGGATTCTTACACCATGAAGGTCTTCAGGATTCTTTTGTGCATCTTTCATCTTGCTCTGGACTGGGAAGATAATGCCATTGTTCACAAATCTCAGGCCATTACTTTAAGGGTAATCCAACCTCCAAATGACTGTTGGATCTGTGACCATGCTGGTGGATCCTGTGATTCTGTCTGTCACAAACTTCTTCCTGACTTCCAGTGCGTCCGTTTCTCTGGAACAAACTCAGCCCCATCTTGATCATGTCTGACTCCCTAACACTAGAGGTCCTTTTCCCTGTCATTAGTTAACAACATCACGTCTAAAGAAACTTGCATCCAGACTCTGTACAAAGACAGGGAGGGACACAAGGCAAGGGTAACAGAAATGAAACCACCTGTGTGGTCCACAGACTTGTACATTTCATCGATTTCCAAAGCTGTCACATTTGCAATCCTGAGCCACAGACTCAAATTACCAGGAGGCATTCATGATTCAAAATTCACTTCTTTTGGCAGACCCTTACTCTTTTGCCTAGGAGTATGAACAAATGATGCTATAATTAGGAATCTCTCCTCAACTCTTGAAGATATCGCAGAATCTGCTTCTCAAGAAATAGCTGCCCAACAAAAATTCTTAGACTCCAGCCAAAGCTTTTAAAAAAAAATTTTTTTTTTTAACATTTATTTTTGAGAGATGGAGACAGACTGAGCACGAGCAGGGAAGGGGCAGAGAAAGAGGGAGATGCAGAATCTGAAGCAGGCTCCAGACTCTGAGCTGTCAGCACAGAACCTGACATGGGGCTCAAACTTACAAACCACGAGATCATGATCTGAGCTGAAGTTGGATGCTTAAATGACTGAGCCACAATAGAAGAGCCTAGGTGTCCCACCTGTTCTTTATAATAGGATAGATTTTGATTATCTTTTAGTAGAGGAAGGAGATGTGTGGTATGGCCAACACCACCTGATGCACTTAGATGGACACTTCTGGTAAAGTTGAGATGCAACTGCACAAGATCCCTGAACAAACCAGTTGTCTTAAAATGATTCCTTCGGGGGGGGGAGGGGAGGGCGTTGTCTTTCTTTCACTTATTTGATTCTGATTTGTCTGGGTCTTGGGAACCATTGTCCCAAAGTACACTCTAAAGAGTGTGGATTATCCCCCTGGTGAGCTGTATTAAGAATATGGTTTTTAGGAGCACTTTGGCGGCTCAGTCAGTTAAGCATCCAACTTCTAATCTCAGCTCAGGTCATCATCTCTCAGTTATGAGACTGAGCCCTGCATTAGGCTCCACCTTGTGTGGAGCCTTCATTAAGATTCTCTCTCACTCCTCCTTTGCCCTCCCCTGCTCACACTCTCTATTAAAAAAAAAAAAAAAAAAGAATGATTTTTAGGCTTATTAATTGACCATGTAAGTTGAGCTAACAAGTCTAGAAGAACATGGAGATTTTTTTCATTTCTTATTCCTTGTGTCGTTCAAATGAAAACAATGATATCCACTTGTCCTTTCCCTCCTATGTGGGACAAGACCCCTACCTGAGAATGGTTATCCTCAGCTCCAAGGGACATGCACTTCATCTAACAATGTTTTTGATTGAGGACAAGAAAAAAGGAAAACAGTGCCCAAATGACACCATTCTTCACTCATGCTTCCTGCGGAAGCCCTTGACAGACAGGCAGATGTGAAAGGATTTCAATCTAAAATGGAACCAGAAGATATGAAACGGGTCATCTCACACATGTAACCTCCGAAGTATGAAACTTAAGAACTGACAGACTGATATCCTGTCAGAAAATTTACAGAAGACTGAGGCTTATCTCCTGACCAACAAACAGCAACCAAGAACTCTCCCCTCAAGCCAATGAGCTCCTGGCTTGGACTGTGGCTGGGCTTCCCCCGCTTTGTGCTCCTCGCCCAGAAATACAGCCTGCCCCAAACACTCAGTGGACTCGCCTGTAGCTTTGTACAGCACCCATTTCCCAAACTGCAATTCCTCTGCTGTTCCTGAAATAACTCAATTTCTGGTAATTTGAGCTTGCCTCGGTGTACCTCTCTATGAAGGGTGACAGAGATATAGGAGTCAAACTCGAAGTAACTTCAACAAAATACAAAATTCACTTACAGGCATGCAACTAGGATTCAAGTATCCAAATTCCTGGGAACCATGGTTTTACTGGGATCCAAAGTTTCACGGATCTTCAGGGCTCACTGGTTCCATAGCTGAACTTGCCTCCCTGTTACTTTATCCCCCTCCTGAACACATACATCTTTCATGTGGCCAGGAACAAATGTCTTTTCAATGCCAGACTCACACAGTCCCCCTTAGCAAATGTAGCAGACGAAAGCACTCCTCTTCCTGACATTGGTTTGGCAGTCTGAACATCTGGGAGAGACAGGGTGTAGGAATCCCTCAAGGATGGGGTGGAGGCATGCTACCCCAAAGATAAATAGCACAGTCAAAAAATTAAGTGTCCAGTGGAAAAGTTAAGAGTAAATCCACTGCTATACTTCCAGAATGTTGTGTGCTACTGGAGCCCTAAAGAATGAGTGACTAAATTTTTTTTAATTTACTTTTGAGAGAGAGAGACAGACAGAGAGAGCAAGCACACAGATAGGGGAGTGTCAGAGAGAGAGAGAGAGAGAGAGAGAGAGAGAGAATCTGAAGCAGGCTCCAGAGAGAGAGAGACAGACAGAGAGAGCAAGCACACAGATAGGGGAGTGAGAGAGAGAGAGAGAGAGAGAGAATCTGAAGCAGGCTCCAGGCTCTGAGCTAGCTGTCAGCACAGAGCCCGACGCGGGGCTCGAATCCACGAACCAGGAGATCCTGACCTGAGCTGAAGTTGGATGCTTAATGGTTTGGGGGACACCGGGGTGGCTCAAATCTTTGTTTTAAAAACAGAATCAACCTTCCATGATTAATATGTGTTTCATCTTCTGAGTTAAATGCACAAAATCCTTTCATCTTTCTATCTCATTTCTCTTCAGTGCAGCATTTCCTTATAACACCCTTACAGTTTATTCAGCTTCCTACCCTCAACTTTCACTCCCAATAGCCACTCCTTCATTGTGAGGAGGCTGACTTATTTCGACTTTTAAATGAGCAACACTTTTTATTTGCAATACTTTCTCCAAATAGGTTGAGCTTCTTTTTCAACTGTGTTCTTAGATGCATTATCATCATCAAGATTTCAAATGTCAGGGGACAGGTGAGAAGAACCAGGAAAATTAAATGCCAGTTTGAAAAGTGAACTTCAGGTATCCTCATTCTGAAATGTCTTTCAGAGTGCATACAAAATTTAAGATACTTCAATTGGAGGACACTTAAAAATATTTAAATGTTGAGCCATTCCTTCATAGACTCCTGAAGAGGAAAAAATAGATGTGATAAGCCCTGATATTAAAAGTAAGCATAGCTGAAACATGCATAAAGTTTGACTCTTTCAGGAAAATTCCTCAGAGGCCAATTGGTATTTCCATGGGTGGGGATAATAGAAAACAAAAAACACAACTGTTTTTGAGGATGCAGAAAGCTGATTACCTAGGACCAGCACAAAAACATAGAAGGGGAACATGGGTTTTTCAAAAGGGACTTTGTTTTCTCAAGAAAACATATTTTTAGCCATTATCTGAAGTATTGAGGAGCAATAGATTGCACGCCAATGATGATCAACTTCAGAAAGAGAAATACTTCATTTAAAGTGCACTTATCCATGGCTCCCTTAAACACGGGGGAAGGTACTGAGGAAGGAGCGGTTTAAGCCCCACATGGGGCACCCTCTGCCCTGGGGATCTGCACCACAAAGATGAGCTCTTCCAGCATCTATGGAAGAGATCTGCTGACTCACTTTAGGGTATGTGCTGGGAGGGCCAGTGATACATAGAAACTTTCTCTAGGAAAAGCAGCACTGGTAGGTGCCATTTTTCTTGTCCTCCTTCAGCCTCGCTGGCCTAATGTGGGCAGGTACCAGTTCCAACATTCTCCACTACATTGCAAGCTCTGCTCCCCCAGCTCCAGTGTGCCCCTGCTGACCTGCCACACCCAACTCATCTGCCCCAGCAAGGGCCCCTCTGAAGCAGCTCCCACCCCACCACAACCAGCCAACACCCTCAGCTGGGATCAGTGCCCCTCCAAGCTGTCTCCTGGAGAGAAGTGTCCTGGGAGGAAGGGGCCGGCCCCACCACCAGCATGCTCTCAGCAGCTGCAGCCAGGTTTTGCAGCCAGCCACACCAGGGGCTAACTCCACCCACCAGCATGCCTGCAGCAGCTGCAGCAAAGCCTCTCAGCCACTATGCTGGGGGCCAGTCCCAGTCACCAGTGCACCCCCAGCAGTCATGGCCCAGCCACAGCATGCAGCCTCTACAGTGGATCCTCATGGAGCATCTAGTTCTGGTGACTGGGGAGATTGCAGGTTTTGTGATGCACAGGAGGTCTTCTACCTAAGACCACAGCCTTCAAGACCAGGAGATGTGGTTGACTTACTTAATAGATAGCAACAAACACAGAAAATCAGAGAAGATGAGGAGAGAGAAACAGGCTCCAAATGAAAGAAACCTCAGAAAATGAATGAAATTGAGATGAGCAGTAAGGAGTTAAAAATAATGGCCATTAAAGACGCTCATCCAACTTCAAAGAAGAGTGCATGAATTCAGCGAGAAATTCAATAGAGATAATAAAAAATTTTAAGAACCAATCAGAACTGAAGAATAACAGAAATAAAAAATAACCTGGGGGGGCCTGGGTGGTTCAGTCAGTTGAGCATCTGACTTCGGCTCAGGTTATGATCTTGCGATCTGTGAGTTCAAGCCCTGCATCCGGCTCTGTGCTGACAGCTCAGAGCCTGGAGCCTGCTTTAGATTCTGTATCTCCCTCTTGATCTGTCTCTCCTCAGCTTATGCTCGTTCTTTGTCTCAAAAACAAACATTAAAAAAATTTTAAAAAGAAAAATAAACCAGATGGACTCAACAGCAGATTAAAGAATGCACAAGAACGGATAGATGATCTGGAAGACAGAGTATGGAAATCACCCAAGCTGAACCCCCCCCAAAAAAAAAAAGTTTTTAAAAAAATGAGGATAGGTTAAGAGACCTTAGGGACAACACCAAGCATACCAACATTTGCATTACAGGGTCCTGGAAGGAGAGGACAGAAAGGGGAAAGAAACTTATTTTGAAAAATAGAAGCTGAAAGCTTCCCTGACTTTGGGAAAGAAGCAGACATCCAGATCCAGAAAACAGAGAGAGCTCAAAAAAAGATAAACCCAAAAAAGTCCACACCAAAACACCTAGTAATAACAATGTCAAAAAGTTAAAGATGGAGAATCTTAAAAGGGGGGGAGAGGGAGAGAGAGAGAGAGAGAAAAGCAACTAGTTACATACAAGCTAACACTTGTAAGACTGTCAGCTGATTTTTTTTCAGCAGAAACTTGCAGCCAGAAGGGAGTGACAGGATATATTCAAAGTGCAGAGAAGAAAACACCTAAAATTAATATTCTACCCAGCAAGGTTATCACTTGAAGTTGAAGGAGAGAGTTTCCCAAACAAAAATTAAATTCATCACCACTAAACTGGGCTCACAAGAAATGTTAAGGGAACTTCCTTAAAAAAAAAAAAAACAAAGCCATAATTATGAAAGAAAAAAATCACTAGTAAAAACAAACATAGTAAAGGTCAGTCACTTATAAATCTAGTAAGCAGTAAAGTCAACTAGATCTAGGATAGTTAAGGGACATAAAATATGTAAAATATGGATGTAAAATATGACAATCAATACATAAATCTTTGGGGTGGGGATGTAAAAATGTAGGGCTTTTGGAATGTTTTGAAATCAACTTAAAGATTACTATATACATAGGGTGTTATATATGAATCTCATGGTAACCACAAACAAAAAGCCTGTAATAGATACATAAAAAGTAAAGAGAAAGGACTCCAAGTAGAACACTAAATTAATAAGAGAAAAAAGCAAAAGAACAGAACTACAAAAATGACCAAGAAATAATTAAGAAAATGGCAGTAAGTACATACCTATCAATAATTAGTTTAATGTAATTTGACTAAATGCTGTGACCAAAAAACAGAGCTTGGCTGAATAGATAAAAACAAATTAACAGAAAAATATATACACTGAAAACCAACAATAACTCATCTATGTGCTGCCTGTAGGAGACTCACTTCAGACCCAAACACACATACAGACTGAAAGTGAAGGAATGGAAAAGATATTCCAT
>NW_027529428.1:10153671-10158285 GCF_008692635.1 Crocuta crocuta | reverse complement strand
GGTAGCAATACTTTTTTCAGACAAAATGGACTTTAAAACAAAGATTGTAACAAGAAGCAGAGAAGGGCATTGCATAATGACAAAGTGATCCAGCAAGATGATGCAAGAGTTGCAAATATGTATGCGCTCAACAGAGGAACACCTCAATACATAAAGGAAATATTAACAGACATAAAGGAAGAAAATGAAGGTAATACAATAGGGGGAGACTTTAACACCCCATTTTCATCATTGGAGAGAATATCCAGACAGATCAATAAAGAAACCGTAACTTTGAATCATGTATTAGATCAAATGGACTTAACAGAAACATACAGAACATTCCATCCCCATACAGCAGAATAAACTTTTTTCTTCAAGTGCACATGGAGTTCTCCAGAGCAGGTAACATGTTAGGCTACAAAACAAGTCTCAACAAATTTAAGATGCTGATATCCTATCAAGCATCTCCTTCAACCACAATGCTATTCCAAAATATTGAAGAAGGAACACTTCCAAATTCATTCAATACCCTGATCCAAAAACCAGACAAAAGCAAACAAACACACAAAAGGAAATTTACATGCCTACATCCCTGATGAGCATAGATGCCAAATTCAACAAATAGCAAACCTAATTCAACATTACACTAAAAGATTTGTTCACCACAGTCCAGTGGGGTTTATTTCAGGGATGCAAGAATGATTCAATATTTACCAATCAATGGGATAGATCACATTCACCAAATGAAGAATCAAAATCACAGGAGCATCTCAGTATGTTCAGAAAAAACATCTGACAAAATTCAACCTTCATTTATGATAAAAACTCTCAACAAAGTAGGTATAGAGGAAATATACCTCAGTATAAGAAAGACCATGCATGACAAACCCATAATGAACATCATACTCAATGGTGAAGAGCTGAAAGCTTTTCCTCTAAGACCAGGGACAAGACAAGGATGTTCATTTTTGCCACTTATTCAACACAGTACTGGAAGCTCTAGCCACAACAGTCAGAAAACAAAGAGAAAAAGCTTCCAAATTGGTAAGGAAGTAGTAAAATTTTAAGTATTTGCATTTGACAGGATACTTTACATAGTAAACTCTAAAGACACCACCCAAAAAAAAATTATTAGCATGAATGAACTCAGTAAACTTGCAGGATACAAAATTTATCACAGACATTTGTTGCATTTCCATTCACTAATAAAAGGGAAATTAAGAAAACAATCCCATTTATAATCGCATCAAAAAGAATAAAATACCTAGGAATAACTTTAACCAAGGAAGTGAAAGACTTGTATTCTGAAAACTCTAATATAATGATGAAAGAAATTAAAGAGGACATAAACATGGGTGGCCTGGGTGGCTCAGTCAGTTAAATGTGACTTGGGCTCAGGTCATGATCTCATGGTCCATGAGTTCAAGCCCCACGCTGGGTTCTGTGCTCATGGTGCAGAGCCTGCATGGGATTCTCTCTCTTCTCTCTCTGCCCCTCCCCTGCTCACTCTCTGCCTTGCTCTCTCTCAAAATAAGTAAATAAACTTAAAAAAAAAAATAAAGATGACGTAAGTAGGAAGATATCCCAAGCTTGAGGATTTGAAAAATATTGGTAAAATGGCCATACTGCCTAAAGCAATCTACAGGTTCAGCAAAATCTCTATTGAAATACTAACAGCATTTTTCACAGAACTAGACGAATCCTAAAATTTGTGTGCAATTATAGACGACATCAAACAGCCAAAGGATTCTTGAGAAACAAGAACAAAACTGGAGGTATCCCATATGCAGATTTCCAACCATACTACAAAATAGGATGGTACTGGCACAAAAATAGACAACATAGATCAAAGGAACAGAATTGAGAGTTCAGAAATAAACCCATGCTTACATGGTCAATTAATCTAGGACCAGAGGAGGAAAAACTGTACATTTTTAATAAGTGATGATGAGAAAACTGGACAGTTACATGCCAAAGAATAAATCTGGACTCCTTTCTCATACCATACACATCAATACATTCAAAATGGATTAAAAACCTAAATGTGGGACTTGAAACCCTCTAACTCCTAAAGGAAAACATAGGCAGTCAACTCTTGGACAGCCCATCTTAGCAATGTATCGATCCTTGATCTCTGTCCACAGGCAAAGACAACGTAAGTAAAAATAAACAATTGGGAGCACATCAAACTAAAAGCTTTTGCACAGTGAAGGAAACCACCAACAAAACTGAAAGATGGCCTTTGAATGGGAGAATATATCTGCAAATGATATACCTGATAAGGGTTAATATACTAACTATATAAGGAACTCATGCAACTCAAATTACAATTTGATTAAAAGTGGGCAGAGGGCCAGAGGAGAAAATATGTTCTTAGAGGAGACATACAGATGGCCAACAGACACATGAAAAGATGCTCAACATCACTGATAATCAGGGAAGCACAAATCAAAACCATAGCAAGATATTGCCTCACACCGGTCAGAGGCTAGTGTCAAGAAGACACCAAGTAATGAATGCTGGTTAAGACATGGAGAAAAGGGAATCCTTGTACACAGTTAGTGGGAAGGTAAGTTGGCACAGCTTGAAGTTTTCTCAAAAAATTATAAAAAGAAATACCATATGATCCAGCAATTTCAATTCTGATTACTCAAAGAAAATGAAAACACACTAATTTGAAAAAACACATGCACCCCTATGTTCATGGCAGCATTATGTACAATAGTCAAGGAATGAAAGCAACCTACGTGTCCATCGACTGATGAATGGAATACTACTTGGCCATAAAAAATGAAATCTTGCTATTTGTGACTACATAGATGGACCTAGAGGGGATTATGCCAAGTAAAATAAGGTCAAAAAATACAAATACCGTATGATTTCACTTTTCTGTGGAATCTAATGAAACAAAACCACTGAACAAACACAACAAAAAATAAACAGACTCATCAATACAGAGAACACACTAGTGGTCGCCAGAGGAGATAGTTGTGGGAGAACGGGCAGAAGAGATGAAGGGGGTTTAGAGGTGCAAACTCCCAGTTATAAAACAAAGAAGTCCTGGGGATATAAAGTATAGCACAGAGAATATAGTCAACAATATTGTAATAACAGTGTATGGCGATAGATGGTAACCACACATTGAGGTGAGCATTTCATCATGTATACAAATGTCAAATCACTACTTGTACACGTCAACAGCAGGGTATTATGCCAGCTATCGTTCAGTTCAAATAAATAACCCTTAAAGAATCCATTTCATCATTAGTCTCAGAAAAAAATATGGAGGAAGTTAGCTGTCGTCTTGGCCCGCATAAACACAAGATGATGAAATTATATAATGAACACATCCTAGAATATAATAAAAGCCTAGAAAAGCTATAAAACTTAACATTTCCTCCATAGGAGACTGCTATCGGTTTGAGTTGTCTTGGTTTGTCAAATGGGTGTTTAAATATGCAGAAGAGTGAAGAGACTGACCTAGGCAGGGGTCTAAAATCTGCCAGAACAGCTAGGGAAAGATCCCAATGGAGAGGAGGCTCCAAACCCTTTTCAAAGCTGAGCAGGAGGCAGGATATGAGGGCTGGTATCCTGCTGCGTTAGGAAAATGGAGAGATTCTGCAAACACGAGATGGTTCACAGCTTAAAAATGCCAAGAAGGCGGAAGACCCCAAGGTTTTTCTGAGGATTAACAGAAAGCAAGCATACTTCTTGGGTAAAGGTGGTTGTTTTGAGCTGGTGTCAGAATAAAACCTGCATGCTCTGGGTCTCCAGAAGGTGTGGGGTTTCTGCTTGAGAACTACATATGGGTGTTTTTTACGATAAGCAGAACTGAGTTTGGTTTGGTGTGTTTATCATCATTCTAAGGGCTGTGGACTTTTAAATCCTGCTCTTGCTTATACGGCTTTTAGTGGGAGTTTTGCTTAATAAAGCATTTTACTTTTATAGAAAAAGTGTAACTAGATCACCCTCCAGTTACTTATCACGGTGTAGCCATAATTGAACCCTGCCAGTTTTGGGTGCATACTGATGATCTCTACCAAAATATCCATTACTTGAGAGCAAAGGAGAAAAAACAAAAATGAAAATGAAAACACCTTCTCTCTCTGCAGAGGCTCTAACAGACACTCTACGGTCCCAGCTCAGGGGATTGCCTTTTGCAGAATAACACAGAGTATTTACCATCAGTGTCTGATCGTCTCACCTACACAGAAGTGAGAAGATGAAAGTCCTCACACTACACGTGAATTATCCCATTATAAAGCGATCGCAGGATCCCTTTAAAGTGCCATCTTCTCAGATGTTTGTTTATAAATTAAATAGCAAGGGAAGCCAACGACAAAGAAAGGCATTGCTGGTCAAGTATCAATTAGAATGTATGATTATCACAAATCTAAACTAATATTTAAAAATAGATCTATAACCTGAAAGCTTATCCTAAAAGCAGGTCTAGACCTCTAACCTGGTAGCTTCTAACTCCCCAGGCTGAGTATCTACAAAGAAGCACGGAGCTTTAGCTGTGCCAGGCTGGCAAACGCAAATCTACCACAGACTTTACTGGGGTTTAAGAAAAGGAATGGACATTTAAAAAAATAAGGCTTCAAATGACATTTATTTTGATGAACTTTTTTT
>NW_027529428.1:10141297-10153587 GCF_008692635.1 Crocuta crocuta | reverse complement strand
AACCGCGAGATCATGACCTAAGCGAAAGTCGGTCGCTTAACCGACTAAGCCACCCAGGTGCCCCTTTGATGAACTTTTAGAAATGCAGTCCAGTGAGCAACACCTCTCATATTTAATGCTTACTTTCAAGAAATACTTAGATAGGAAGAAGCCTAGAGCAGAGGCCAGCAAACACTTCATGCAGAGGGCCAGACAGCAAGTATTTCAGGCTTTGCAGGCTGTACACTCTCTGCCACAAATACTTAACTCTCTTAACTGCTGTGAGAGCAGTCATCGACAGTATGTAAATTAGTGAGTGGCTGTGTCCCAATAAAACTTTCTTTATCATCACCGAAATGTGAATTTCAGTTAAGCTCCACGTGCCTAGTATGTAATATTCTTTGTGATTTGTTCAAGCATTTAAAATTGTAGAAACCATTCTTACCTTGCTGGATCTACTAAAAATAGGCCGTGGGTCAGGTGTGACCAGGAGCCGTAGTTTGCCAACACCAACACTCACTCTCCATCCCCCAATACACACACACCCCTCAGGCTCTTTCTACAAACAAAGGCTGACATCAGAAAACTGTCATGAGGGAGAAATGGGACTGTAACCCCTTGTATTAATTAAAAGCTATTTTAACTCTAGGGTTGGGGGATGGAAGGAACAAGTATTTGCTGAAAACCTAGTACTGTGCCAGTTACTATACTAAGTCTTATGGACTTCATTCGAATGATACCAGGGGATGTTAGATATACATGCACACTTTTCACAGATGAGGAAAGAGACTGAGAAATGAACTGCTTTGCGTAGGCCTGCTTCCCAGTGATGATGTGAATATGGGTCAATCTTCAGAAAACTTGTAATGTCATGTAGGATCTCGACCAGGGAGGAGCAGAGTTCATAGTAAAAACAGGAGAAGCAATAGCTGCTCTGAGAAGAAACTCAAGAATCAGGAGCTCAGGGACGCCTGGGGGGCTCAGGCGGTTAAGCGTCCAACTCTTGATTTCAGCTAAGATCACGATCTCGAGGTTCGTGGGCTCTACCCCTACCTCAGGCTCTGCACGGAGAGCGTGGAGCCTGCCTGGGATTCTCGCTCCCTCTGTCTCTGCTCCTCTCCCATGTGGGCACACGTGCACTTTCTCTCTCTCAAAAATAAAGAGGAGAAAAAAAAAAAAAAAAGGAGCCTCAGAGCCTCAGGGAACAGAGGTGGCCTGAACTGGAGCACAGATCAGAGAGTGAGAATTTGCTGTTCTGCTAGCCCAGCAGACTAAGAGGCCACCTCACATCAACCCAAACCGAATGGATGGTGCGTCCCCTGAGTGCCTGTCACATGGGACAAGCGGTTCAGAAGTGGACTGTTAAACACCTGACTGAATTAAGGACAGACCTTACAGCAAGTCTGCCGTCAAGAACTGGGGGAGCGGGAGTGCCCTTGCTGTTCTAGGAGATGATATTTAGATGGACTTCTGGTGAGTCTTTTTCTCCCCTTTTAACAAATTTAATACATAACCACCTTGTACAGACTTTAGGAAAATATAGGTAAGGAATAGGAATTAAAATTACCCATCAAAATAATCACAGTTAACATTTTTGTGGAATATTCTTGAAGTCTTCCTGGCCTTTTATCTACAAGTTTTGGAGCGAGGGACTACGCTGTTCATACCGCTTTCTACACCAAACAGATCACAGATGCGTTTCTAGGTCATTTCCTGAGTCAAATTTACCAAATGTCCCCCCAAGACCAAGCAAAACAAGCATAGTCAGAAAGGCAGGTGCAAGTTTCACTGAATCAGTGTGTCAGGTGTTAACAGTACCTATCAGATAAGAGCGAGGTTTGCAAAGACCGCCTTGTGAGCCTATTTCAAATATATCTAATCATGGGATCCTTCTGTAATGTAACATTTGAAAAACGAATGTTCTACAGAATATCCTTGGTCAAAAGCTTCTACATCATTTGTAACTGGTGCATAATATTCCACAGTCATTTAAATGATCCATCGTAAACTATTATAAACAATACCACCATGTACATTTTTCAACTAGGTCTTTGTGAAACATTCATGATAACTCCTTAGATACTCCATTGCTTTGTCAGGGATGTGACCATTATGGTTTTTTAAGAAATGGGTATAATTAAAATTTTCTTTGTTTTCCATGAGAACTTGAATGCTACATTTCCCTTTTAAATTCTTTTCATTAATAATTAATACTTAGACATTTAATCAGGCAAGTCTCCACTAGATGCTTAATATTCCGTGTCTACACTCAGAGCAATGTGAAAAAGCAACTGAAATTCCTATACTGCTGGTGAAAATAGTAATTGGTGCTTTGAAAACCGGTGGGCAGCACCTACTTCAATGAATGCATGCACACGCCGTCTATTAGTTTTCTATTGCTGTATAACAAATTACCACAAACTTAGTGGCTTAAAACAAAACCATTGTTGACTTACGGTTCTGTAGGGCTGTCATCTGACATGGGGTGGCTGGGTTTCCTGCTCAGGCACGAGGCTGAAATCAGTTTGATAGGAGGACCGAACTTTTATCTGGAACCCTTGCGAGAAATCCACGTGGTAGCTCATTCAGGTTGTTTGCAAAATGCAAGTCCTTGAGGTCCTGTTTCCTTGCTGGCTGCTGGCTGAGAGCCACCCTTAGTTCCTGGAGACCACCCCCAATCCTTGCATGCGGACCCCAGGATCATCAAGCCACTGACGATGCAGCAAGAACCCCCGATGCGTCAAACCGCTCTGACTTCCTCTCCTGCTCCTAACTGGAGCAGAACTCTGCTTTTTAAAGTGGAGGGTGTGATTAGATGCGGCCCACCTGGATACCTCCCTAGCATAAAGCCCACCTGGAAAATATCCCCGTCATCAGGGCATGGAATCGCAGGGCCACTTTTCGTATTTGGCCTGGGGCGCCTGGGTGGCTTAGTTGGTTAAGCGCCTGACTTTCGCTTAGGTCATGATCTCGCGGTTCGTGGGTTCGAGCCCCCGGTCGGGCTCTGTGCTGACTGCCAGCTCAGAGCCTGGAGCCTGTTTCACAGTCTGTGACTCCCTCTCTCTCTGACCCTCCCCTGCTCACGCTCTCTCTCTCTCTCTCCTAGAAATTAAAAAAAAAGAAAAGAAAAGAAAAATAAAGTGGCAGGTGTGATTAGATGCAGCCCACCTGGATACCTCCCTAGCATAAAGCCCACCTAGAAAATATCCCCGTCATCAGGGCATGGAATCGCAGGGCCACTTTTCGTATTTGGCCTGCCTCCTCCTCTGAGCTCCAATCCTCAATATATCCCCCGCAGAAATGCATGCATAATTTTTTTCCAAAATGCATACACAGAATCCTAATAAAAAACACAACTCAGTAGCCCAAATCTGGAGAAACTATTTAACAACAATAATGATATCTTTTTATAATTGTATGTAGAAAGGAGAATGAACAAACCACAGCTACTTACACAAATGAACCTCACGTACACAATGCGGAGACACCAGGCCAGGGTTTTACGGGCCCAAGTGGAGGGGAACCTAACCCAGGCTAGAAAGTCACAGGTACAGCTTTTACTGCAAAGAATTAGAGTGAGTGATGGGCGAAGGGAGGGCAGGATGGATTCTTCTATCGAAAGAATAGAGGAGCAGAGGTAACATCTGTAAAAATGATAAGCAGCTGGGTATTACGAGTGGCTGGCAAATGCAGGGGTGGGTGGAAAACGACGTTTCTAGAGAACTGGACAATGATCAGAACGTGGAGAACCTTGCAGGCCGTATTAAGAAGACTGACCTTAATCCTGCTGGTGATGGTGAGAGAAGAGGTCCTTGCAAGGGGAAGGACATGGACATTTATAGTTGGGATCAGTGACACGGCAAAGTGGAAGGTGAAATTTCAAAAAGAAATGAGGACACTAGATTAGTTAGGAGGTAGTTTAAGGAGTCCGGGTGAGGGCTGATGGGAACTTGACTTAGCTGGAGGGAAGAGGGGAAGGGACAGTCTTAGAAGCGTGGATGCCTTGTATCCGCCTCCCTTCCCCAAATCTCGTCTTAAAGTCATACCAACTTTTTTGTGGTTTTTAATCCTATTAGCTCTCGGAAGGTGCATGCCAATCTGGATTCCCACCAGCTATATGCCCATCCCCCCTCAATTCCTGATAGAATGGGCGCTTTTTAACAGATTTCCGTATAGGCAAATAACTGTGCCTCATTTTCACATCGCATTTCTGATTGAAAGCGTTAACATTTTTAAAATGATCACGGACTCCGTCATTTTGTAAAGTGTCAATTCATATCATTTGCCAGATTTTTCTCTATGTGTTCATTTCTTCATCTTGACTTGCAAGAAGTTATGTATTAAAGATGCTAACCCTTTTGATATGCATTTTTCCATAGCCTCACTTTTTAATTTTGTTTAGGCTAATTTTTCATTCATAATAGTTCCACATTATTAAATAGCTAAATCCATCGGGGTTCCTGGGTGGTTTAATCATTTAAGCGTCCAACTTCGGCTCAAGTCATGATCTCATGGTTTGTGATTTTGAGCCCCACATCAGGCTCTGTGCTGACAGCTCAGCCTGGAGCCTGCTTCAGATTCTGTGTCCCCCTCTCTCTCTGCCCCTTCCCCACTTGTGCTCAGTCTCTCTGTCTCTCTCAAAAAGAAAATAAAAGAATAAAACCATAGAAAATTTAAATAGTTAAATCTATTAATCGTTCTATTCTTGGTTTCTACTTTTAGAGTTAATGCATTTAGTGTTCTTCCCTAATCATGATTTGTGAATTTTTACCTATATTTTCTTTAGGTGCTTTACTGATTTTATTTAAATCTTTAATATACAGGGGCTCCAGGGTGGCTAAGTTGGTTGAGTGTCTAACTCTTGGTTTCAGCTCAGGTCCTGACCTCATAGTTGGTGGGTTCGAGCCCCACCTTGGGCTCTGTGCTGACAGTGTGGGATCTGCTTGAGATCCTCTCTCCCTCTCTCTCTCTGCCCCTCCTCCTCAAAAAGAAATAAACTTAAAAAAATCTTTAACATAGGGTTTATTTTGGTACACAGTATACTGTATCTTAATGTTTTTCTAGATCAGTTGGCTAAACAAAACGGATAATTCATTCTTTCCCTATTGGTTAGGAATGCCACTCTTATAAAATATCTTAAATTCTTATGTCTTCAAAAAAAATGTCTGATTTGTGGTAAGCCAAATTCTCCTACATTAATTTTCTTTTACAAAATATTCTCAACTATTCTTACAAGTAAGGGTTAAATTAGCTTCTCAGAATGAATTGAAATGTGTCTCATTCTTTACCATGCTCTGTATTCTTACAGTTTAAAATCTAAAGGAGATATTGGTTCCTTAAAGGTCTGAAAGATTTTGCTTATAAAATTTTCTGGATACTGATACTGTCTGACATTTGTCAAATTCTTTTATAGTTTTTGGTCCATATAACTGTACCACCCATCAGAACGGTTCTTTGAGGAGCCTGGCTGGTTCAGTCGGTAGACCATGTGACCCATGATCTCAGGGTTGTGAGTTCAAGCCCCAAATTGGGTGTAGAGATTACTTAAAAATAAAATCTTAAAAAAAAAACCTATTCTTTTACTAAAAGAGCATTTAATCAAAATGTCCAAAAGATTAATGTATTCTACTTACAGTTAGTGTATCTTTTTATTCATAATATGCATTCAGATTTTCTTTTTCTTGTCTGGCTTTGTCAAAATTGTCTATTTTATTGGAGTTTTCAAAGATCCATCTCTTGGTTTAAACATCAATCCCACTTTTATTCTTTCTTCATGCTTTTCCTAGATTTTTTTTCACTTTTTGGCTTTTTGAATTGATTGCTTGGTTTATTTTTATTTGTTCATGGATATAAGCATGTAAGGCTCTAAGTTTTATTCAAGGTAAACTTTGGGGTTTATTTTGGATATATAAGTTTCCCTATTGTCACCAACTCTGTTTCTAATTTGTATTTTCTGTGATCTATGAATTGACAGTATTTTAATCTCTAGTATTTAAAAATTTTTTTTTAATATTTTTATTTATTTCTAGGAGAGAGAGAGAGACAGCGTGAGCAGGGGAGGGTCAGAGAGAGAGGGAGTCACAGACTGAAACAGGCTCCAGGCTCTGAGCTGGCAGTCAGCACAGAGCCCGACGCGGGGCTCGAACCCACGAACCGCGAGATCATGACCTAAGCGAAAGTCGGACGCTTAACCGACTAAGCCACCCAGGCGCCCCTCTAGTATTTTAAAACATTATCCTTTTGTTAGGAATCGCTCACTTTATTGCCTGGTGGTCAGAAAACGTAGTCTACAATGTGTTACATATACTCTTATTATATCCTATATTTTTGTCCAGGTTCCATGAATATTTCAAAAGAATATGCATATTATTAAAATATTTTCCTCTTCTTTTGAGTAAGACTGGGGTTTTCATGAAATTCTCCTGTTTTTTGCACTTCTGCTTTGCATATTTTGATGAACTGTTACTAGGCACCATTACATTTTCAATATAGACTGCGCCTAACCAAAGTAGTTTCTTATATTCTATTCTTTTCAGATATCAATAGGACTACTCTGAATTGTTTCGTAGTTCATGCTTTGCCTTGTTTGTCTTTACCAATCACTCTGTTTAACCTGTGTCATTTCATTTTAGGCGAGCCTCTAGTGAAATGCATCGCGTGATTGGGGAGCCTGGGTGGCTCAGTCTGTAGACTGTGTGATTCTTGATCTTAGGGTTGTGAGTTCAAGCCCCATATTGGGTGTAGGGATGACTAAATCATTTTAAGTAATGACTTAATGATTTCATTTTTTGGACCCAAATTGGAAATCTAGTTTTAAAGATTATTTTTCATGTTTTATTTTTGAGAGAGCGCAAGGGCAGAGGGGCCAAGAGACAAGGACCCCAAGCGGCTCCTGGACAGCAGGGAGCCCCCACGTGGGGTTTAAGCTCAGGACCTGTCAGATCATGACCTGAACTGAGGTCGGTGACTTAACCGACTGAGCCACCCAGGAGCCCCCAAACTCTAACTTTAAATAAGGATGTTTAGGTGACATGTGGATTCTATTTTCCTTCTTATTTGGTCAGTTTCTTGTGTCTTCCTTCTTTCGCTTGTACATTGATCAGGTTGTTTTGCTTATTTGTTTTCACTTTTTACAAACTGTGTAAGAACTCATTATACTTCCCCTTTGTTTTTCACTTCCTGATTGCTCTATTTTGGCTCTATTTTGGCCATTCTAATGTAACCGCTCTAATAAGGCACCGATAGCTTCAGACTCCTAAATACAGCGGACACGTTACTTTTCACCAAACACCAATCTTACTCCACCCAACAGTGATGTTCAACACAACTGATTACTCTGCCTCCCCCACTGCCCCTTATTCTATGGCCCTGCACTTTTCTAGGTTTGTTTTTTTATTCTTATATTTTTATTTGAGAGAGAGGGAGTGCATGAACAGGGGAGCGGGGCAGAGACAGAGTCTTAGGCAGACTCCACACTCAGCATGGGGTCTGATGCAGGGCTCCATCCCATGACCCTGGGATTATGTCCCGATAAATCAAGAGTCGGTTGCTCAACGGACGGAGCCACCCAGGCACCCCAGAACTGCTCTAGATTTTATTTGTTTTGATATTGTTACCTTTCTGTCTCCCTCTTCTCTCTCTTCCCCCCTCCCCCTCTGGACTGTATTCTACCACAGGTGATTTCATCCCTTGTGGCTTCACTTACTATGGCTGACTTCCAAATCTCCAATCCTTTCTGGGCTCTAAACTTATACCGTCCTCTTGGCATTTCCAATGTGATGTCTGACAGGGGCATCAACCCTAACATGTCCAAACATGAGTCCATGACTTTTCTCTCATGACAACTGTCTCCTCCATCTTCTCAAATTGCATTAGCCTGCTTGCTGCTCAGGCCATAACCCAGGTATGGTTCCTGGACCTTTCAATCCTCTACCCCTGACCCCCAACAATCTCTATGTCCAAAGGATTCTGCCTCCGATGTGTTTTTTTGGACTTATTCGCTTCTTCCTACCTCCGCTGCTAACAACCTGGTCCGAATGACCATCACCTCCTGCCTGGACATATACAACAGTCTTCTTGCTAATCTCCCAGCTCTGTTCTTGCCTCTCTGAAATCCATTTTCCCCCCAGCGTCAGACACAGCTTGCTGAAACACCTACCTGAAAATAGCATTCTTCCGCCTTAAAGCTTCCCAAAGATTCCTTGGCCCTTCAAATCAAAATCAAACACCATACCATACGCACAACAAGCTCCCCGCCCCCACCATCCTACCGATGCCAACCACCCCAACTTCTCATCCCTTCTCCTTCTGTTTACATTCCAGCCGCCTCACCTTCCTGGGGTTCCTCCAAAATGCACTGGTCGCACTGGCTCTCCTCTCTCCTTCCACACCTTTGCAGGCCTGGCCCCTCCGTGTCATCCAGGTCCCAGCTCAAAGGCTTGAGATGCCTCCGAGAGATGCCCTTCCTCCACAGCCAAGTCATGTGACTCTACTTTCATCATGCTTATCCCTGTTCAAAATTATATGGAAAATTTGTTTCCTTGTTTCTGTGTTTCCATCCACTCCCATATAAACCCCTTGAACAGACAGCTTGTCTGCCTTTTTTTTCCCCACCTTTGTGTCCTGAGTGACAACCATGCGTGGCCTTAAATAGGTGCTCAATAAATTGCGTCAAATGAAAATGACTCGCAGTAAATCCTGCTACCCTGAGGCAGACATAGAATGATGGAGAAGTGGATTCAGCAGATCCAGTACTGTCTATGCCACTTACTACATGTCTTTTAGCATGTTATCTGACCCTCGATTTCCTCATCTGAACTATGTGGATAACAACAGTATTGACTTTAATGAACTGTAGGGGCCGCTGTCTGGATTAAATGAGAAACAAGGCCTAAGCACCTGGCACCACGATGACCATATAATAAGAGCTTAGTAAGTTATAGTGAGCTAGTATATATGTATATAAATAGCTCTCTCTCTCACACACACACATTTTGGTGTTCATCGTCATTTGCCTTAATGGTTCTACTGTCCTGCCTTTGAGACTTTGACTGGTGTGTTCTCATCAGTGTCACATCTCAAGAGCAGAATCTGAGTCACTAACATTCTCTGACCAGTTCCGACCCACCCCTGCATGTTTATGAGCTTTTAGAAGCCTCTTGAAGTGATTTACCCGAAAACAGAAACATTTCCCTCCAGTATAGCACAGTGGTTTCAAGCAGCCTACGTTCCGTGTACTTCCTCAGAATTCCACGAACAGTAAATAGACACAGGTCTGTATAAATATCACACATGTTGCAAGACATAGAGTGAAACCATCTTTACACTTACCTTAAACATCCTGTGAGTGCAGTTTAAAGGTGTAACCCGCAGACGCTCCTTTTACAACACGTACTGGCCAGGACAATTCAGTCTTTGTCATTTATTACTTTTATTTGGACAACATATATACATATGTACAAAATACCAACTGTCAGAATCCTCCTTTATAATTTCATTTGATTTACAAAAACGGGACAGCAAAATAACTTAGGTCACTAATACTGTACAAAAATAAAACTGATTAAACAGTTGTAAAGATCAGTATCTTACAGTGTTACAGATCATTCGTCTGTGGTGAAAGAACATCTCAATCTATCCAGAGTGATGGGCGCTGTGCGAAATCTACCTGCAAACTGACAACTAATCAATCCCTGTAATGTGACTACCAAATGTAATTCTCAAAAGAAGCATGATGTAGAGTTAGACCTTAAAACCCGGGCGTCATTCCACAGTGGTGAAGGGCTTTCTTCTTTTCTAACCAAGGAGAGGAGTTATCGTAACTCTAAAACTATTAAATTTTCCAAAATATGATGACTACTTACAGTATTAGGTAAAACGACATTTCTTTCTTTTTAAACACTTGCAATAGTCTTTCGAAAAATTCAGTTTGGTTAAAAAAGTAAACAAAAATTACTATCCTGCATTTGGATTTTTGTATGTTAAATCCATGGTCTTTTTAATATAAAAAGTAATTCCTTCATGGTTTGAGTGTTCAGTGAACTGTAGCAGTCCTATTTGAACCGTATCTCGATATAGTAAATCTAATTAGAATGCTGGTTCTTGTTTCGTGGCATTTTAAAACAGGATTTATCACGAAGAATAAAAAGCCTTGAGTTTATACGTTACGTTACTATAACATGTAAGAGAATATCAAATGTGTGTTCTTCAACAACTTGAAAAGGCAAGTAACAACTTTTTTTGGGAAGTAAATTGTGCAATTTTTTTTTTTAAACAAGTTGCTGCATTTATATCCGTCTAAGTAAGTGCTGGACGAAAGCCCCGTATAGATTTACTCCTGAAACTACAAAGATTGTCTTTCACTGACTTTGCTTGGTTTTCCTTCATTTCTTTCTGCGAGGGGAAGATGAGTTTGTCCAAGTTAGTGGGTTGCTAGGCAACCCCAAACTCCTCACTCACTAAAAGGCAGCGTGCAGAGGATCACAAGCAGAAACGTTCCATGAGCTCAGTAAGAAAGAGACAGCCTAACCTATTTCGTATGGAAGAACAGATGTCCTTAAAACTCATTTTGGACACAGAAATTAAAATTTGGTTTAAAATAAGCGTTTCAAAAATCTGAAACAGAGGTAGAAAGTGTTCTTTATTTTTCCTGACATGTTTTCCCGCGAGAAAACACTTTCCTTTTTATCTCAATGGACCGTTCCCAGTCCCTAATGTTAAAAGCAGTTCTCTTTATAGAAGTACTAATACGACTACATTGGTTAAACAAACAAAAATAAAACACACCATGCTAGTGATGGCTATTGTATTGGAAGTTGGAGTCAGCCATGCCCCACGCCTGCTGCAGGAGCCCACTCTGGTACTAAACTGGAAACAAGCACGTGTCGGGTGAAGTGACAAGTTCACTGACAGGGAGGCACCCTACGTCCGTGTGACACATCTCCTAGCACACGTATCCACGAGAGTGCACCGGAGCTCCCCGTTTGAAATATCAGATAAAATTGTCAGAAGAGCATTCTTTCTGACAAAAGAAAATGTAAACATCTCTCCCACGATCACTGCTGACTCCCCTACTTGAGGTTTCTTCTTAGCTATGAAAACAGTTCATTTTTTCTGACCACGTGACGGCCAAAATTCAGTTTGCAGGGAAATGGCATATTACGGATGCAGTGGTTCAGGCCATTGTAGACACCTGGATACAAGAGATACATAGTGGTGAGGCTTCTGATGGAAGAGATACAGTGGTGTGTTTTTGTTCGTCCGTATTCCGTGTGCCTTTCCTCTTCCAGAAGGGACAGTTCTGAAGTCACCTTGGAAAGCATCAGGGAGTTTTCCCTCGGGACTCACTCCTCACAGGGATGTGTTCTTCTTTACACGTGTCAGCTCCCTCTTCCTTTTATACAACTCTTGCACCTGTTAGTGGGAGTTTGTGGGAACATGGGAAGGAGACCAACAAACCTCTTCTCCACAAAATAGGTGTTTCCAGAGCACATTCGTGTCACGCACCCATTCAACTAAAACCCCACAGAGTGAAAACCCTCTCCCTTCGTGGCATTAGAACAGTAAGATGACGTCAACTACAGGGATCGGAAAATTTGGAAAAGTTAATAGAGTTAAAATTGTTTGTTCTTTTTAAATTTTTTTTTTAATACTACCCTCCTCCTTCAGCGTCTGTTGTATATATTCTGCCCTCACATCTCTGCCATGATTTCATAGGGAAACGTGTATACTGAAAAGAGAACTAATAATAAAAATAAAAGCAGATTATAACGTGGTTCCGAACAGAACGTCTGCTTCTATCCTTAAAGCATGTATTTAACTTATTTATCCTCTGCATTAAGAAAATAAAAGTGCAGCTTATGTTCAAAAAGTACGAGTCATACAAAGCAAGGTTTCAAAGTTCTGTACTCAGTGTAACCTTTTGAAGGTTTGTCTTGATTAGTATGAATTCAGACTGCTTACCCATTGACTATAAGTAACTTTTTTTGTGTTTGTTTTCGAGGCTTTAGATGACAGATCATGCTAGAATAGATGCTCTCTTGCTTGCTAAAGACAGCTGTGCTATGGCGCGGTTGGTTGGTTGGTGGGTTGGTTGGTGGTGGTGTTTTTTAATCTCAAAGGTTAACGTGACTCAAGAGAGTGGTTTTGCTAAAGAAACCGAAGCACACTCGTCATTACATCGAAAAGGGTAAGAAAAAACTCTTGAGACAGCAAGCAGGAAGGGCCCCGGATCACTGTGTGATGCCACAGGTCAGCTCACCCAGTCAGACGTATGTACACCAGTGTTGAATCTTTAAAAGTCTACCCGACTC
>NW_027529428.1:10115459-10141138 GCF_008692635.1 Crocuta crocuta | reverse complement strand
ATACTGGGGTGGAACTCGGTGTGGCGCCGGGCGTGCTTGGTGAGGTGGTCGCTCCTCATGAAGCGCTTCTCGCACAGCGGGCAGCGGAACTGCTTCTCGCCCGTGTGCGTCCGGTAGTGGCGCGTCAGCTCGTCCGAGCGCGAGAACTTTTTAAGGCAGTCTGGCCACGTGCAGGGGAAGGGCCGCTCACCTGCGAGAAN
Source organism: Crocuta crocuta (assembly GCF_008692635.1). NCBI lineage: Eukaryota > Metazoa > Chordata > Mammalia > Carnivora > Hyaenidae > Crocuta > Crocuta crocuta. The sequence goes on along the minus strand of NW_027529428.1, from coordinate 10,140,938 downwards.
CCAGGACCTCGGACAGCCACCGCCTGCGGGGATGTCATTAAGCCCCCCCACTAGGGGCACTTAGCCGACTCAGACCTTGACGGCTCCGAGAAGCATCTTCTCTACGCACATGAACTTGCTATTTTGTGCCCCATGGATCCCTGAGAGTCAAAACCCTCAGCCCTTTGCTGGATTTCCTGGCCAACCAGCCCCCCACCCGGAGCTGCGTTTCCACCCAGCCTCTGTGTCCCCAAGCCTGATGACAGCCCCCTCTTCCCCTACCCCGCACCCAGCAAAAAAGCCGTCTTGCTCTGCAGCATCTCAGCCAGGGACAATTTCAGAGACATGAAATGTGCTCCTTAAGTCTATTGCCTTAACACAAAAAAAACGTTAGTTCCCTCCTTTGGGTGTCTGAAGACAGCTATCATGTCTTTCTCTGATCTTGTTCAGACTAAACAATCCCAGCTTCTTCCATAGAAGAATGAACCTTCTTCTAAAATGGTAAGAGCTAAGGGCTCCATTTGCGTTATCTCACTGAATGCTCACCGGACTCCCCGTGGAGGTGGCCCATTTCACAGATGGGGAAACCGGCTTTGAACACTTGCCAGGTGTTTCCAGAGCCCCCTCCCTTGTGGTCGCTTTCCTGACCGCACGTCACCCTTAAAATGCAGCTAAGCCTCACCCTCCAGATGTGAGCAGGCCGCCCCCTGGCCCCTGGAATGTCAGGAGAGGGCCTGTGTCCACGTGTGCCGGAGACACGTGAGAGCAGAGAGGCAGAATGAGCTGCTGCAGATGAGTTGTCTTGCGTGCTTCCCTTGCGAGCACCTGCCTGCCTGCCTACTTCTCACCTCGCTGGAGCAGGGCCCAAAGCAGCTGCTTCACAGATCCAGGGCATACAGGCTCCTACCCTCCACAGAACTCTCCAGACGCCCCTTTGGTAGGTGTGAAGAGTACATGTTTTCTCACTCCTGTCCCCACCATCCCGGCTGAGGGCTGTCCAGAGTGGTGCGTCTGAGTCATCCAAATATTATTCATTCTTCTCCCTCCCTCTGCCAGCTTCTCCTACCCGGTGCCAGAGATGCAGAAATACTGAGAATAATGACAAAACCAAACCTCTGTCAGCTTCGTGACAATCTCCCCATGGAGATTTTATTTGCTACGGTTTTATTTGCCTTTCTCTCCGCATTCAGAACAAGGGCCCTCACGCCCTGTACGACCTCCTCGTTCTTATGGGAAACCCGGCATAGGCAAAATGAATCGGTGTAAGTAGATTCATTATATGTGGGTCTAGGTGCAAATCCTCGCGGAGCCGGGGGCTGAAAAGCCACGGCAGCACAAGGCAAGAGCAAACCAGTGAATGCCAAACCGCCACCTCCCAAGGTAGACACGGGTGCTGGGCCTAAGGAGGCCGGAGGACGCCTGAAGTCTCCGGGAGAGCCCCAGACCCCCAAAACAGAACAAAAAGAAACCACGCTTTAAACGCGAACCCTCTGAAAAACTCAACGACACGGAATTGGAAACTGCACTTTTGCATCTTCTGCTGTACCCAACGGCATCCTACCTAGTTCGGAACTTTGAACAAAAGGTGGAACGCAGTTTGCCACAACCCAGCAAGGTTGAGGCTCCCCGGACAACGACGACAGCATGCGTGATTTTTGGGCTATTTGCACTGCCTTGCATTTAATAAATGCCTACATGGGTGCTGTGTGTGTGTGTGTGTGTGTGTGTGTGTGTGCATGTGTGCATGCAGCACGGAGTCTGTTCATCATCCAGATCGCTCCTGTGACCAAAGCCTGCTCGGAAGTTCCCAGATCGTTGGGGGAGACAACTCCCCACTGCAAATTAGACTGCCGCAAAGTCCTCTTAATCCCAGTGAAGGGTCTATGGGAGAAATGTTCTCTTAAGTATGTTCTGGTAACATACACAACGAAGGGGCAGGACTTTAGAACGATGAGTTCTAAAACCAGACCAACCGAGGCCAAACCGAACAACCCTCTTTTCTCTCTCCATCCTGGAGCCGTTCTCTCCACTGCCTTACGATTCGGTGGTGAGGAAAGCGACAGAAAGGAAAAGCAGTGTTTTCTCAGTGCTTGTCAGGACAAAAACTCATCAGGGTGATTTTCTCGGAGGAGTGGTAACACGGGTTCGCTTACTCACCGGCACGTGTTTCTTTCAAGTGAGTCAGGAGAGGAGGTTAATTTATTGGAAAGGATCTGTGTCCACTGTGGGGAAAAACAGATCAGAAGACCGCTCTGCTGTGGGCTGGGTTGGAAAAGAAAGAAAGCACTCCTTCTGTGTTAGGAAGACGGCTTTTGGAAGAGATAGTCAATGGAAAATTGTCAGGAAGCCTGTATCAGCTCTAAGTACAGAACTAACAAGCACACTTAGAATTCATGTATGTTTCAAGCGTAATCAGAGTCCCTCCCCACTGGGTTCACCTTCAGTCTAGCTTAGGCCCGCCCTGTCTTCACTCCCCTCCATGGCTGTCACCACGCGAGTGTCCTCTTCATTCTAACACAGATGCTGCCGTTGCCCTAGCATCCTTATCCCTGTTTCAGACAAAAGAGGACCACCTAGTGAGCCCAGAGCAAATCAGAGCAAACAGCAGCCTTTGTTCGACTCCTATTACTTGGTTAACTCAACCTTACAGTTTCTAAGCATTTAAAAAAAAGATCTACTTGTTAGTGACTTGCTAATGTAAAGGCTCCAGGATCATTTTGATTCTTCTTGGATCCCTTGGAAAAACATTAGGAGCTTTTTGGTCAGTGGTGATCTAAATCAAGGCTTTAGCAAACTACAGCTCACAGGCCAAATCTGACCAGCCATCTATGTTTGTAAAATTCCATGAGCTAAAAATGGTATAAACACNGGATCAAAAGAAGAAGAATATTCTGGGATAGGAGAAAGTTTGAGAAGATTCAAATTTTCATGTCCATATACAAAGTTTATTGGGCCACTGCCATGCTCATTTGTTTATGTATTATCTCCGGCTGCTTTTTCACTATAACAGCAATGTCACATAGTTATGACAGAGACTGTATGGCCCACAAAGTCTAAAATATTTGCTATCCGGTCCTTGGGAGACAGTTGGCTGACATATGATCTCAGTCTGAAGATTTGAACCTGTACCTGCTATACCCCAGAGTTTGCAAACCCAAATGTTTTCAGGAGCCAGAGACATAATGAAACTGGATGAAATGCCAGGTCTGTTAGATCATGGATTGTAGTGGAATCCAGGGCCGACCGGAAGGCTCTCTGTCCCCTCAAAGGCATTCAGATTCAACACTTTATAAAACATCGTGCAGTCAAACAATGTGGGCGTGCAGGAAACCTGGATTCTTCTGGGGACTTAGACTTTGTATCCCTTTGAAACCATCTACCTCTTTAACCCAGTGAAGAGTTTGCATACAACCTACTTTGGGATACATTTCAGCCTGTTAGCTAATAATAGACACATAATAAGGTGTCGTCTAGAAAATGATACATGGTTTGCACCTAAGAAAGTATGGAATGGGAAATCATATGTGGAGGAGGAACAGAATTTAAGGCTGCATGGGCCCAGGGAGCATGAGCAGAGGAGGAAAAGAGAGGCCTTGGAGAGGCTGTGGCTTGCCTGTCGTCTTGTGGCCAAGGGGAAATCAAGTCAGGCCTTTCTTTCAGCTCAGCGCTAAGGCCCGCAAAAGAACAGTTAGCCTTCTTTGCACGGAACAAGTCATATGGCAAAGCAACTACCAATTAAAGAATCTTTAAACTTGTCTTTAGTATTAATGAGAGAGTTACCATCCTCCAGGGGGGTTGGGGAAAAGGAACAGACATGTACTAGTGTTTTATTTCTGGCCTTTACAGGAAAACATACCCAGAGGCAGTGACACAATAAACTCTTGCTTTACTGGAGCAGAGCTGTTAACAGCACAAGTTCTTCTGAGTTCTCATTATTTATACACCACTCCCCTCCCCTTTCAGCAACGAGCTAAGCACCTCTCGCTGACAGACTCAGCTCAGAGTATAAAATAAACTTGATCAAAACGGCTACTGAACACCGCACCTGGTGTGTAAAAGACTTTCTTTGCAGAGGCAGGTCAGGCCTCCCGAAGGCTCCTGGGCCTCCAATGGATTCGAGAGAAGTGGAGTAGAGGCTGCTGGCTACGAGCTTGCCTACTTATCACAAAGGACGGCTCAGTGCTTTTAAGGAAGGAGTGTCCACCCCACTTGGTGATTAGCCGACGATGCCAAGTGGTGAGTTCTCCGCACAGAGGGAGAAAGACGACAGTGTGAGTGAGGACTGCTTCACTGACTATACTCAACCCCATCCAGCCTCCCTGAGTTCAGACAGGCTGCCATAGGGGGACAGGCTTGGGGTCCGGTGGCGGGGCGGGGGGTGGCTGCTGTCAACACACTGCGTTCCCACCTGGTTCTTCTCCTCTTCCCTCCCACAATCTCACCGAGGGACCTAAACTCGGCTAAAACAGGAAGGTTAAAAATACAAACTCTGAACCTCCCATTGCTTCTGACAAAAGTAACTCCATCTAGTAAAACAAATCTAAGGGCATTGGGCTTCCTTTTCAGAACGGATCTCTAAAAATGCCAATTAAGAATCACAGCTGGGGGTGCCTGGGTGGCTCAGTCGGTTAAGCGTCTGACTTTGGCTCAGGTCATGATCTCAGGGTTCAGGTTCGTGAGTTCGAGCCCTGAATTGGGCTCTGTGCTGACAACTCGGAGCCTCCGGAGCCGGCTTCCGATTCTGTGTCTCCCTCTCTCTCTTCCCCTCCCCTGCTCATGCTCGCTCTCTCGCTCTCTCAAAAATGAATAAAACATTAAAAACTTAAAAAAAAAGAATCACAGCTTCTTGCAGATGTACAAAATCACGGCCACTTCTTTCAGAAAAAGTAGTGTTTTTTGATTGGAAAAAAGCAGGTAGGATTCCAGAGATAAAAGGATAATTTAATATTAGAAAATCATACTATATGGTTCCCTGGTTTAACAGACTAATTCTTCTACTCCTGCTCTTACACATATCATCTCTTGAAAAATGCAGAACAGTGTTTGATAAAATTCAACATCCATCCCTTATAAAAAGCTCTTAGGAAAACAGAATGATTCTTTAGCAGGATAAAAAATGTAGATCTGAAACCTCTTCCTAGCAAGGTCAATAGTAAAATAAAGGTAGCATTCTATAAAAGTCAAGCTCCAGGCGTGGATGGATACTGCCCCCATCATTATAGCTACTTAATGTTGTTTAGGAAATGCAGGTCAGTGCAATTAGAAAACAAAATAAGAAGTAAATCATTGGACGGAGAGGGTGATATCAGAATTATTTGCAGTTGATACAACTTTCTATCTGGAAAGTCTAAGAAAAATAACTAAAAGACTAATATAAACTAAAAATGCATTCACGGGCATAAGTCTACAAAAAACAAAGGTTTCCTCACATGCTAACCACAGCCAGCCAGGATAAGCCTACACTAAAAGTTCAGGACCTACATGAAGAAAATCATGAAACGCTGATATAAAAGAAAATGAATACTGGAACATTTCCCACGTTCTTCGATGGTAAGACTCAAGGGTGTGAATGTGGCAATTCTATACAAATTCATCTAGGAAAGTAACACATACCATCGACATGCTTTTTTCTTGAACTTGACAAAATTATTCTAAAGTTAATTTGGAAGACTAAATACACTCGACTTGCCAAGAAAATTTTGCAATAGAACAATAAGTGAGCACTTGCAAAACCAGTTATTAAAATGTATGATTAAAGCCGCAATAATTGAGATAGCACGAGACCAGCACAGGAAAATACAAATCAGTGGGACAGAGTGAAGTCTGAAAATAAACCCAAGACTCGACAGGGATGGGGTTTTTCAAGTTAGCGAAGAAATGAATGCTTAAGCCAATAAATGGCATAGACATCTGGCTAAAAATATTAAATCTGTATCCCTGCCTTATACCTTTCCCTTCAATAAATTCGAAACGAGCTCTATACACAAATGTAAAAAATAAAACCGCAGAGGTAAGAGAAAATATAGGTGACTATTTTTAGAATCCTCGAGTGGGGAGAGACTGTCTAAATACGAAACCAAAGGCAAAATCCTATTTGAAGAATAGTTTTGCAACACAACAAAAATTTTAAACTTCTGTGTAGTAAAAATATATGTAAGTGAAGACATTTAAGAGCCAGAACGGTGAACTAGTAAAGGGAATTGCAGCATAAGACAAAAAGTTAAAATCCATAATATAAAATAGACACTTAGAAATCAAAATTAATAACCCAATTTAATAAAATTGGGCAAGGATGCAAGTAAGTAATTTATAAAATAAGAAATACTCATGGCCAATAAATAAATAAATATATAGCAATATATTCAATCTCACAAGTAACCAAAACATGCCAGTTAAGACAACAATGAAATATACATCAGGCTGGTGAAAATGTTACAGCGTATGTTCACTGAAACTCCTTGATGGAAGCATGAGGAAACAGAGCTTTTGTAGGAGTGGGATCTAGTGCTACCTGGCAATACAGTCACCTAGGAATTATTTTTGGTAATAATAAGGAACACAAAAGTATACGGGAATACCAGCATTGTTCAGAAAAGCTAAAACTTGGTAACAACTTAAATGTCTGACTTCTAAGAACTGGTTTGATACATTATAGTGTATCCATACGGTGGAATAATGTGTACTTGTTACAAAGATGGTTACAGAATGAAATGGAAAAATGTTAGCAACACACCACTAAGTGAAAAGAACAGTGTATAATCTGCTGTATACGTAGGTGGAACATCTAGGGAGAGAAAAAAACCCTGGAAGAATATATATAAAATATGAGCAGTAGCTATCTACAGGTGAGGGAGGGGGATAAAGAATAACATTTTCTTTCTGTAATTTTCCTGTATTTTCTGATTTTTTTTTTTGTATACAGGTAAGTACAAATTTCTTTCATGAGACAAAGTCAGAAAAACAGTCAACAGAAAACAAAGGAGGCATGCATTTGAGTTTAAATGGTTCCGCAAATGGGTGGATCGTTGATCACGAATACATTCTACTTGGAGAAGTGGGGGCTGGGCATTTACTTTCCATTGAGAAATGAACACTCCAGTGTCTGAGACCCAAGTTAAGAAGAATCATTGTTTCCTTCTCACACAAATTGTTAGAAAGCAAGAAACTTTCAGAGCGCACTTCATGAGTGTTTTTTCTCACTCCTGCTTCACCCCCTCCTCACCTTTTTTCCATCAATGAAGGGAAAACTGCCCTACAAGGACAGATGTGAACAAGACGCTGTGTTAATTAGACAAGCCGCAAGGCTGCCCCACCGAGGGGTGAGTCGGGAAGCAGGGCAGTGAGCGTGTGCAGATACAAAAGCCCAGGGTCCAATACAGGGCTCATGGGTGAGACTGGGGGGGACGCATACCGACGCAGACCTGCCCTGAGCCCAGGCCTTCGGCACCCCCACTTGGTTATCCATTATCATCTGCCCTCATTCCCCACAGGAGAGCCACGTTGACTTGCAGGTACGAGATGCGAGCCTTTGCTCTATTGTTTTTCCTGTGCACTAACATCAGGTGCAGAAAGCTCCCATGGACTTGATAGAGAGACCCACGGACTGTCTTTGGGAATAGACACTTCTACGCTTCCCTGCATAAATCGCTCCAATTATTTATAACCTCAAAAGTCAAAAGCCTCTTGCTTGCTCCAGAAAATATTGCTACCTACATATGTAGATGCATATGTTCTGAAAACATCAAAACACTTGACAGGCTTGGAAGAATGATCCTGCCCGAATGCCATCCCATTCTATGGCATCCCAATGCCATTTGCTCTCGGCCCCTCTCTGAATCCCTCTTGTGATCTGGTTTCTCTTTATATTTTATTTGTTGCTACAACAGAGTCATTTTAGAGTCTGAATGTGGGATTTTACTTCCTGGCCCCTGTGTTTATCTGTGGAGGGCAGCTTGCCCCATTCTTTAGGTTCTGAACTGGGAAGTGACATGTGTCACATGATACTTCTTCACTGCAGCACGTTGGCATCCAGGAAGCAAGCCCATCTCAACACTGTTTGTGTCCCCAATCTCAATTGATCTGTCAGACAGCTCAAGTGCTGGGACCTCAGAAGCGGAGGCTGCAGACAACAGATTCTTGGCTCTAGGCAAAAGGTGTGTCCTGACATCTCAGTGTCAGCAACTCTGAATCGGCAGAGGGGGGATGACCTCCCCACAACCACGCACTGAGGTCCAGTCCCAGATTTGCTGGTTCCCAAGCTCACAACGTTCCTGCCGTCCCAGATCATGCTGCTTCTACCCAGTTGTTTGTGGGGGAAGAGAACTAATAAATGAACCCACAAAACATTGAACAGGATATAAGTGTGTAATGGTAAAATTATCCTGAGAACGCAGACTCTTTGAATCTTTGCGTTTGGGGTGACTTTTTAAACCATCAATTTCAAACCTGTCATGTTCTGGGTCAAGCGGACTCAGAGGGCAGGGTGACTTGCCCAAGGACACCCATGGATGAGAACTGGTTTTCAAATTCCTCCTTTAGTTTGGAGTACAAAACAAGACTAGATGTGAAAGAAGAGCAAAGCCCTAACTCAATGCAGAGAGAGCCTTCTACTACATGATTCTCTCATTCTCTTATTCCCGGGCTCTTCTTTCCAGATGGATTGGCCGGGGGTGGGGTGAGGGGGGTATTTATGGTTTAAAACAAAGAAGTGCTGCAGAACTTTAAGGTTGAAAACAGAGTCTGAAAAATGGAAAGCAGACCCTGAAGTCCTTAAACTTAAAGTCTCTTGATTGGCCAATGCTTCCTGAGCTATACAGAGAGGCCGCAGATGCCAACGCCCTCCCTCTTCAGCAAAGGATGCCAATGCACGAAGACCAAGCAAGCTAGTGCAGGACACCCCAGGGTGGACCATCATCAAGGTCGAAGGATGGTGCCCAGTGGATGGTGTGCAACATCGACGGCTCTTCCCTGATGCCAAGATGCCAGAAAAAGACGTGGCCCTCTTACCGACCCAATACTAGAACACTCCCAAGAGCATGAAAGGCAGAGGGAGAGGGAGAGAGGACTCTGATTTTGCAATCATTCACCCAAAGGTCACAATTCAATAGAGAAGTGATGGAGAGACGCTGACCAGGATCAGGAGGAAGTTTCTCCACCAACAGTACAGATGGGTGGGGGGCGGGGCGGGGCTCAAGAACCCAGTTCTGGTTCTGGACAGTTACGTTGTGCACACCCCAGGTTTTACTGGGAAATTCGTGCCCAGTGCACACAGGTGCTTTAGAAGGGCCCCCGAGACTTTGAGCATCCTTAGCGAACACAAAGGTCACCTTTCCAATTGTGCACTAAGAGCTTCTAGTCCGGAGCGACTGCTATCCAGAGAGTTGAATCTCAGAGAATGACAAAAAATACAAGAGACAAGACTGCTGTCTGTCTGCCAGCCAGGCTGTGGCACGACCCTGAGTCGTGATGCTTCGGCACGTGTTGCCAGCCTCTCCTCTCTGGGCGCAGTCACTGTACAACACTGCGGGCACCGCAGTAAGGCTGTGATGCCCACAGGCCACGTGCGCCACTGTCAAATAGTTTTACAAGCTTTAATGGAGTGAGCCATTAATTCATATTGCCCAAGGCCCCTGGGTGGCTCAGGCAGTTAAGAGTCTGACTCTTGAATTTGGCTCATGGCATAATCTTGTGGTTCTGTGGGTTCGAGCCCTGCAATGGGCTCTGGGCTGACAGCATGAAGCCTGCCTGGGATTCTCTCTCTGCCCCTCCCCTGCTTATGCTCTCTTTCTCTCTCTCTGTCTCAAAATAAACAAACTTAAGCCCATGTTTCTGTATGCTGGGGACACTTTCCCTCTCCCCCTTCCCCCCGCTTCAGAGGGATAGTCCTCACCAGACAAACATCTCATGGCTGGCCATGGGCATGATTTTGTAACATGAAAGAGAGGAAGCCAGCTCTTTGATTGCCGTCCTGCTTATTTTCATTAAAATGGCAGTGGTATAAAACGACCGTGGAATTATGGCAGCATAGGGATTTAAGTCATTTTTATGTGTTTTTTGTAAGTTATTTTTAAGAGCTAATTTTTGCCTCTTACAATTTATTACGGTGTTTTTGTTGGGCATCACGCGCTGAATAGACTCCTGAGTCCCAACGGGAACTGTCGTATAAACAGCCCGTCTTTGTAAAGACGAAGCCTTTATCTATTAACACACAGGGTGACAAATGTTCGTGTAAACACAACTCATTTCTCCGGGCATTAAAACAGACAGACGGCTGGAATTCAGACCAAGCAAACGGCTCTGCTTATCACACTGCTGCTGTTAACCTTGTTCCTTCCACAAGAGGCTTTGCGTACCGGCTTCTAGAATGTCCAGGAAAGAGGGCATCCAGGTATACTGCAGCCCGAGCACATGAAATACATCTTGAAAAACCTATTGCCTGCAATACCATTTAGTACATGCACTGGTGGGCTATCTTTCTGGATGAATTCCAGAGATAGTTCAGAGCCCTTTCTCTTCAAAGGGGAGGGGGAAAATGCTGTCATACTAGTCTGTCCCTCATATTGTCAAACCTCTGCTCTTTGGACCATCCCGTCTATCGTGTGCGGGCAGATAGAGTGGGTATTTGTTGCTTTTGCCTGTCTGGTATGAGCTGCCTCCCCTGGGTACTAAATAGCATACCTTGAATTTCCTTTGGGAAGCCACCCCTTCCCCGCTCTCAGTCTATGTGATTCCGGGGTGGGGGTGACCCCACACCCCAAACAAACCCAGAGGTTGAAGTGACTGAGTTCAGGGACAGATACAAAGTTCTAACTCCGTTATGAAGACTGAAGCCTGCAAGTTTTGCTGGATCATTTGGAAAGGAGAACTTTCTTTCCACAGGGCTTGCTGAGCTGGCCGGGCGGGAGTCTGCTGGTGGCCACCTTCCCGACGTCCAGAGATACCCTGTCCATAGATAAAGCCAAAGCAGAGGACAGCAGCGCTGAGCTGGGGCGAGAGCTGGACACTGAGCAGCCCAATCCAGAGTAACCAGAAACTAGAGCTACCCCAGATGTGTTGGCAATCTGAGCCCATCAAGTTCTATTTTTTATCGAGCCGGACCAAGTTTGGATTCTGTTGCTTGTGACCAGGAGTCCTAAGACAGCTGTGGTCCCAGAACTTTCAAATGGAAGGAAGTAGGCTCTGAATTAACTATTAGAAAATATAGGATAGGTTTGGTCAGAGTCTAAGATTTCTATAGATACTCTTAACCAAGGTTCACAAAAATCATCTACGAGCCAGAGTTAGAACACAAGAGTAAAGAGCTAAAGACTGGTGGCCTTGGGGCCACATTCTAGAGAGCCATGCAAAACGCTGGGTCCCTTCCCACTGGCAGAAGGAAACCCAAGGGGTCCAGGTCAACAACAATTCATGTGTGACCCCAGGCAGGTTGAAACATGCTAGGGAAAATGCCAGACGCTAGGAAAATGCCAGACTAACCTTGGGCTATGGTAACTAACTCCAAATCTAATTCCTCCTACAAAATAAGAGTACTTTCCTATAGCACAGGACTTCTGAGTTTATAAGTGACAATGTATGTAAACTATTTGGCTTAGAAGTTGGTATAAAATAAATGCTGGATGTTACTGCTATTGCTGTTATTATTACTAGTATTATTACTAATCCTAACAATTTTCCATTATTGCTATTATTCACAACATTCACAGTGCCTGCTTTCCACATGTAGCACAGCTCTATGGGTGGAACAGTCGCTCAAGAAATAAGTATTATTCAAAGGAATGAGCTGCTGAACGCATCTGGAATAGTAAACAAAAATTCTAGGAACTTCAAGGGCTTCTGGGAAACACCTGTAAATCATTATCTTTTATTTTTTTAAATATGTTTTGTTATTTTTTTTTTAAGTTTACTTTGAGAGAGGGCAAGAGAGAGCATGTGTGGGGAGGGGAGGGAGGGCAGAGAGAGAGAGACAGAGAGAATTCCAAAGAATCTGTGCTATGAGCACGGAGCCTGACACGGGGTTAGATCCCACAAACTGCCAGATCATGGCCAGAGCTGAAACCAAAGGTCAGACACTTAACTGACTGAGCCACCTCGGTGCCCCCTAAATTTATTTTTTAATTAAAATTCTTGGTGGATGGGGACACTGTCTGAAATGCTTTAAATATCTCATGTGATTTAACTTGCAGAGCGATTTCATGAGTATGGATCACTGAACTCCATTTTACAGGTGGGAAAACTGAGGCTCAGAGAATTTTCACCGTATCAGAGTGGCAGAGACAGGACTCAAGCCCAGGTCTAAAGGCTCCGAAGCTCATGGTCCAACTGCTCTCCCTACTAAAGGAAAGGTCTCGGGTCACCTGGGTGGCTCAGTCGGTTGAGCATCTGGCTTCGGCTCAGGTCATGATTTCACGGTTTGTGGGTTTGAGCCCCATGTCGGGCTCTGTGCTGACAACTAGCTCAGAGCCTGGAGCCTGTTTTGGATTCTGTGTCTCTCTCTCTCTCTCTCTGACCCTCCCCTGCTCACGCTGTCTCTCTGTCACAGAAATAAATTTTTAAAAACCTTAAAAATTTGAAAAAAAAAAAAAAAAAAAGGAAAGTTCTTTCCTGCAACTGCCCTCATTCTAGCTCTTTAGGCTGGGGGTGGTGGGGTCTCCCACCCACTCTTCTGACTGCCTCTGCCCCATCAGAGCTGGCCCCTGAAGGGAGACGGGAAACCTTCTTTTCCCTTTCTTTGAACCAAGATGACCTATACAATTCTTTCTAGTCCCAAATGTCCATAAAGCTGTTTTTTTTGTTCCGTCGCCCGCCCCACCGGTTCTGGCCCTGGGGCTCTGGGAGGCACTCACTTCCAGAACGACAGGGACTTGCCTTGGAAAAATGTTCACACTTTGTTTAATACAAAATACTGCTGCCTGCGTTTCAAATCCCTGTCATTAATTTTGCATGGCTTAAGCGCCTGTCTCTTTACTTTCATCTACGTAAAGAATGTCCTCACTTTTTAAAAAGGCTCAATCAGGGATGAATTCCATTCTCCTGTTCAAATTTGTGATCATTCTCAATTTTATTAAAAAAAGAAGAAGAAAAGAAAAGCCAAGACCCCTGGCCCCAGGCGTAGATAGTGAGCTAGCTGGTTCTTGCAGCTCTAGAATCTTTAGATTTCAGATCCAGACGTGCATTCCCAGGACCCCAGAGGCTCACATACCTCACGATGAACCGAGACTCCAAGGGAAGCTTACAGGCACACACTCATGAACATGGGCTCTGAGCACAAATGGAAATGAATGGCTCGGAAGATCCTACACGTAAAAAATGGAAGGCAAGCGTTCTCTATGATAATAACACGAGTCCTATTACTTGCTGAGGGGACTGCTTGAGGCCAGGATAAGACAAATGTTTACTCTTGGCCTTAATGCACCAAAAAGGTATTAAAGTTTCAGGAGAGCTCCAGGAAGGGCGGAGTAGGAAATCTCACCGGCACTTGGCCTTGAGCTGGTTCACACTGTGCTGCTCCCATAATAAAAGGGCAGAGGTCCCCGGCTGACTCCACCTCTGCCCTTTCGCTCGGTTAATTCGGTTAACGCGAAGCAGCTCTTGAAACCAAGATTTAAAAAATGTGAACCGCAGGCTGAAATTCTCAGGAGACCGTGGGGGAAAGGAATTCAAATCAAAGAACTGCAAAGGCTTCACAGTGAGGGAAGGTCTCCACATGGGCATCTTCAACAGCCCTTCAGGGTACATGGCGCCCTCTTGTGTTGCTGAGGAAACCGAGGCTCCCGGAGACCCGGCGCTGAGCCCAAAGTCACATGCCTGTCAAGGCAGCCGGCCAGCCTCCCAACAGTGTGCTGAGCTTCCAAACCCTTGAAGGGCCCCCACGAGCTGGCACGAACAATCCCCGTATCTGAGAGGGTGGCCGTGCCCTCTTACACAGCCTACATGATAGATGTGATGACCTCTCAAGGTCACTTCCAACCTCCAAATTCTGTTCTTCGGATACTGCTGACGCCGCCGCCGTCAAGTGCACTGAGCTAGGCCTGGGCCTGTGACTAACTTCCCAGCAAAGAGTGGGGCGGAGCGAGAGGCAGGAGTGCTCAGAGACCACTGCAGAGAATCCCATTTCTTTCCTTTTAACCATCTGTGGGGTTTTTTTCCTCCCTTCCTGTTGCCCCTCCTTTTTGCCTGTGTTGCATGGAAACAGAAAGTGCCTTTGTACCAATTACTAGGCACTAATTTACGTTGTTCAGTGGGCGCTGGGCTTGCTGGAGAAACACTGGGATAAGGTGGGAGGGTCGGATGTGGGCGAGGACTGAAGCGGCAGAGGGTTGGGAACATTGCTAGCTTTCTCTCCCAGGCTGAGAACAGCCAAGGCGAGGGGGAAAAAACAACCCCAAAAATCTGGAAGTCAAGGCTAACGAAAATGACAAAGCTGGTTTTTTGGGGGTTTTTTTGTTTGTTTTTTAAATCAAGAACACTGGTGATCCTAAGGCATTCAGAAATCCAAATCGAGGGGCTAGAAGGCACACCCCCGGCTTGCTTCAAGGGCGCCTGCAAACATGAATACTGGAACCCACCCGCCCACTTTTCTTCTCAATGAACTTATTAAGGAAGACCATGGTCAGCCACGTTCCCAGTGTCATATGATGGTTCTCCTTGGGAAGTTGGATCTGGGAATTTCCCACAGATGTTTGCAGAATGACGAGTCCGTGGGGTATGTGGGGACAATTGAGTCAAGAATGTAAATCTGACCCACAGTTCAGAATCCAAGGATCCACTTTCCTCAGGTTACATCTTTACATCTGAAGGTAATGGGGTGTGGCCATCCAAACATGGCTGTCTTTGCTCTGCTCTCTCCTCTGACCCCGGAGCCCCCATTTGTCCCCTCCCCTCTCCTCACCACTGATGGAAGATTCCAGAAGAAAAGAGGGGAATGGTGTTTTCACCCCGCAACTCTACTCTATGTGTATTTGCTGTTGTGAAACAGTAACCCCACTAGCAGCAGTAAGTTTTCTAAGGCCGCCCCACTTTGCTGTGGCCGGGCCAGGTAGAGGGAGGTGCCAGAGGACACGGGGGTAAGAACAGCGTCTGGTCCTTCCTAGCTCGGGACCAGCGGCCAAGAGCTGTTGGGTCCCCCCGAAAGGCCCCAGTCCCCAGGGTGAGGGCTCAACAGGGCCCGAAAGGCCCTTACATCCTCCCTTGCACTCGAGGGAATTTTAGCCTCTCATCTGAAAAACCCAGAAGCAGAATCTACAGCACATCCTAGCAATCCTTGAGAAACCTAGCACCCTCTACAGCATTTTCAGCTCTTTGCCCTCTTCTGGAACGTGGATTGTCAGTTTTTTTCCTGAAGGGATACATGAGATTGTGTCTAGACGGTTTCACGGGGGAGCAGGCTGGAGAGCGCCCCAACGGGTAAAAACTGGATCTCAGACAGGTGAATAAAGTCCCAGCTAGGACTGTGGTTTGCGGCCTTGTAAAGGGGCGTGGTACCTGGACAGCTCTATAGTACGTCTGTGGTGCTAAAATGTCATGGGGATGGGGGGAAGGACAGTTATGGGGGGGGGGTAATGTCTAAAGTCTCCTTAGGAGAGAGAAAATGTGGGAGGTGGGGGTAGAAAAGCAAAGACCTGCACAAGCCCCCACTCGGGTGAAGCTGCGCAAGTGTTTCGGATGCAGCCTGTCGGGTTATGAAATACTAACGATCCACATCACTGGGGGCGCCCTGCGGAGAGAAGGACACGGTGGGCAGAATGTCCCCTCAAGGACCAACACACACAGGGCCTCCCTTCTACTTAAGAGCGAATGACAAGGACTGGACAGGGGCTAATTAATAGTCGGCCCGGAGGCCACTTCAGAGCTGAGGCCCCTAGTCTAGCGCCTGCGGGGCCAGCAGCCAAAGCGAGACCTGGCCCTGCCCCTGAACGCCTTGTCCCCTGGGTCATGGAGATGGGTCCTTTCTCATACCTCTGATGGCACTGGACTCTCCTGAGCCAAACAGTTGACTCTAAAGCTTTCTGCAGTAATTGTAGAAGACTCCAGGGGGACTCAGAGCAGGCCGGGCACCTGCATAAGCCCAGACTTAATTTTAAGTCCCTTCCCAGGGAAGGAACATCTTGGCTGAAAGGACATTCCTAAAGAGGCCAGGAAATCTATTTCTAGTGCTGGAGGGGACCTTCTCCAGATTTGAAGGGCTCTTCGGATCCCTTCCTCCAGATATTCCCGAGTAAGCCCGGGGAGATGTTCAAACGGGATAAGGAGAAACAGAAGCCACCCCACTTGGGAAACGTTCTGTGGTCTTGCGTCTCCTTGTTTTACATCAACATCGTTATGCTCTATTAAAAAAGACCAAAGTACTGTCTTTAAAACTCCTTCTGTAGAACTGGAGTGTGATGATTGAGGTTTTGGCCCTTCTGAGTTTCAGAATCCTAAAACCAGGGACCTCAAGCTCAACCCACTGTCACCATGTCGGGAGAGCCGATTTGAGCCTTTCCAAAAAGAAGGTGAAATTGCGCTTGGCGTGAAGTAAATAGAGCCTAAGGTTTCCTATCGCTGGGATGTCGACCTAGCAGGGGTCTACATCAGCTGCTTCTTAAAGACTTTGATCTGGAATTTGGATGTGGTTGTTTCCTTCCCCCCAAAATACCCCCCCCCCATAACTGTGCAAGGTGACCACAAAGTCAGGAAACTTAGGATAAACTCGTATTCTGTTTTTTAGTGTTCTTAGAGGGGTTGGGGACACAAGGGTGTGGCAAAAGTGTCTGGGGAGTATTTGGGGAGCCAGTTTGGGGTATGTGCTCAGAGGCTGGGTGTGGGGGCTGTGAGGGGACTTTCACGTGTGTGCCTGCGCACATAGGGACAGGCAGTGATGTGGGCGTGGGTCTGTGGGGGGTGTGCCAGGATAAACTTAACGTTGGTTGCATTAAGAAATATACATATATGCTCCATACGTTTTCAGGCCGAGTACTCTAATGGATCTAACTGTTAAGCTGAAGCTTGGCCATAAGTAGAGTCTAAAGTGTCCCCCAAAGCCTTGAAACCAAAAGGAATGTATTTGTGGCATTTTCCAGATTAACTGTGGATCTACTGCTTACTTTAGAGGCACACTGCTGGAGAAAGATATCTAACCTAGAGGCTGAAAAAAAAGCAAATTGAGCGTAGTGTTATAAAATGTGAACTGACATACTACTTAAAAATATGTTTATTCTGGTTCCCGATTTTTGAGGATGCCCTCTCTGTTACACACAAACTATGAGATCCACAATTTCTTGAGGGCTTTCTGTACATGGAATCCTATTAATTGGTTTATCTCTGTTGTTTGATCTTTGTTCAAGAACCTAAGGGTTCAGAGGTAGCACCCTAGCCAGTGGATTAAGACACTGAGGGTCACAGAAGGGGTAGTAAACTCAAATGCCAATAGAGATGATGTAAATGATTAAAATAAAGGACACTGCCCTCTAAAGAATGATCGGTTCAAGCCAATTGTTGCTGGGTAGGAATTCAGGCCTGGTATTGCCAGATCGATCCATTTTTCCAGAGAAGCCAGAACTCTGGATTTGTGCCGGGAATCTTCTGATTTTTAGATATTAGTAACTGATGGCACTTCTATTAACTCTGTATTGGCCAAGCCAAACAGATCTGCAAAGCAAACTTCAGCAGCAGGCCTCTAGTTTGAAAAACTCTGAATTCCAGTAACCAAAGAAGTTTCTTTTCTTTCTTTCTTTTCCTTTCTTTTCTTTTTTTTTTAACTGGCTGAAGTTTCTCACACCTGGGAAGCAATCACAAATGAGAACCCAACTCCAAATAGGGTTTTCTCTTAGGCCCCTACAGAGGTAGCTGCCTTGGACTGAAGGCGATTTCCTTTTAGTGACTCCACTTCTCAAGCCACTGGCTCTGTGGAAGTGGTGGCTGTGGGAGGTGAGCAGACAGCAAGCAGGAAGGACTCTTATTGGGCCACAGGGAGCAGGGGGGTGTGGCTGGAATTTTAGCTGTTAAAACCTTCACAGAACGCAGGCATTCCAAGGTCTATCTCATGTCCACCTCCTGGATTGAATCCCAGTAAGAAGAAAACCAGGAAGCTCCTTCCCTCATTTTGCCCCCGTTCCCAAGACAATCTAACTCGGAGCCTTATCTGAAATTTCCAAATGCACAAGACCTACACACCTCTTAGAGTATCCTGGTAGGAGTATGCTTCCCACCCTGTTTACAGAGGACGAGGTTTTTGTTCAACTGTGTCCCGGAGCCCCCCAAATATAAATAAGACACCTGCTATCACCCTATCACTGGTTTCAAAAGACCGACTGTAACATTTAAAATGGGATTAACATTTCACTTGGTTTTCCACTCCTGACTGTGTAAAAGGCTCTCTCGGAACAGCTGAGCCGACTTGCCTTATGGAGAATTAAAGAGCACCACGCATGCACGCACACATAAGCAGCCATTTCTATAAATGCCCGACAAGATCACCCAGCTGAATGGTTCAGAACTCCGGGAATCTTTTTTCTAAGTCGGAAAGACTCAGGGCCAGCTCACACAGAAACGCTGCAGGCCTCCCCAGCCACCCAGCTGGGCAGCTCCCTGAAGGAGAAAGTGCCTTTGCTCAAGGTGGCAGGCAGTGAGTGTCCCTCTGAACAACTGAACTCAGGGAACATGGCTGACGAGGCCAGGCCCGCCCAACAGCTGCTGGTGAGTAACACCCTCGGGTTAATATACCCCTACTTGACCCCGGGGGAGTCACGCTAACGGTCGAGCCCCCCCCCGGCACAGGCACACATCTGCCTCTCAGCAAGCTTACAGATACACGCTTGAAACTGCGGTTTCGTGGCCACCTACATGCCCACCCCAAACAGACCCTGATTTTGCACTGACCACAGAGGAAATTCAGTCTTATTCCTGTTCCAGGAGCCACCTCCACAAGAAACGCCGTCCAAGGGAAATCAAATCTGAAAGGCGGCTACGTGGCCTTTCTTTTAAGAAGCAAGACCAAACCAGACCAACCAAGGATCATTTTAAAACCACAGGCCCGGGAGCCTCGTCTTAAAAGTACCAACCATGACACCCCAAAATGACAATACTTTTCTAAGTAATTCCAACAGCCTCTTCAATAAGGTGTCCTTGGATAGAAGGAAAAGAAGTTCCATGGAAGGCATCAAGCCTTGTGCGTCCTTATCAGAACGGCAGTTGTAAAAGAACCTGGCTAAAGATGGGGAGATAGCACGGCCCAACCCTTCCCAACTTTTTCAGAGTGTGTTAAACCGACCCGGTAGAATCGGCTGACCCGGGTTCCCCTCTTAGGTCTCCAAAGCCCGTTTTGTACTGCTTATGGCTTTCTGGTCACATTCCTTGAGTCAGCCCTGGCCTTTTGCTGTCCCTAGGAGACACCCTTCCACGAGGCTTCCAGGCCCGTGTTCTTTACAGAGCCTTGACCTCAAGCAAGGGCCACACCTCCTCCCTAACTCTTCAGCGGGGGGGAGGGTGCCACCAATCGCGTGGAAACAATCAGCTTCGGCAATCTCATTAAAAAGGCTAACGAATCATGAAGTTAACCCACCGACCACCGCTGGATCAAACTCCTCTGCTGCCTGAAGCGGTGTTATTTTAAACCTCCCCGGGGACTCTCGGCCAAATTTAAAACCACCTTGGCAAGCCCTGAAAAGTAGCAAGCATACAGCTAAATGAGTCCTTAGTCATCCCTAAAAGGTTCCCTGTAAAGTGCCGTTCTGCCCAGGTTTTGGCCACTGCGCCGCAATCCCTCTACAGAACCACGTAAGAGAGGCGCCATTTGACCTCCCCAGTGCCAGCGTCCGCCCAGGTGGGGGCGGGCGNTCCGCCCGCCGGGTTAATGCTCTCCATGGCTTCTGGAGGCCCGAGACCAGCAGGGAGACAGCGAGCCGTCCGTCTCTCCCAACGGCTCAACTCTTTTAAAGAGTGAAACAGCATCTCATCCAAAACGTTGGCACCCTCGAGGCCGAGCGCGGTGTCCTGAACGCCCAGAAAGGCCGCCCGGCCAAAGGTTAACCAACCCCAGAGCTGGGTGGGAGAGGGAGACGCCGCTAACCTGTATGCACTCTGTAATGGGCTTTGAGATGGGAGGATTTTCCATAGACTTTCCCACAGCCACTGTAGGGGCACTTATGCCTCTTTTCGGAGGCGTGTTTCCCCTTCGCAGCCACGCCGGGGTGGAGGAGGGAGAGCGGGCTGGGCGCGCTGCCAGGATCCTGTCTCTCCTCCGGGCTGTGAGAAGGACTCGACCCAGATTCGGTGGTCACGTCGCTGTCGGATCCCAGATCCTCATCCGGACTCTCCAGACTGTCGCTGCACACCGAGGGGGTCTGGATGGGTCGGTACTTGTTCAGGTCCAACAAGCTCTTGGCGATGGTGACCAGCGTGCAGTAATCCTTCCAGGCGTCCCCCGGGTCGCCGTGCTCCTTGGTCACCACCTCGCGCTCGGGGAGTCGCAGTCGCTCGGCGTCCGGAGCGCCCCCATGCTCCGGCACCGCAGCGCGGTTCGAAATGGAAACCAGACACTGGGCAGCCACGAAGTCCATGTAGGCGGCCGCGGACATGGTGCGGGCGACAGCAGCCCCGGCGGCGCGGCCGAACTTGGCGGTGGCTGCGGAGCTTNGACGCCTTCTGAGCCCCGGCTTTGGCCGGCCCGCACCGTTCCGGCATTCTCTTGCTCAGTAACAATTTCGCAGAATCCCATCACGTCACAATCCAAACCCCCTCCAATTGGCCAGTGGGGAGGGTGATTCAACTCTGTTTACTTTCTCCCCCTGCCAGTCAGAAGGGCCTTTGGGTGGAGAGGTGCGTCTAGAACCCAGGCGTGCGGCCAATCCGACTGTTCCGTTCCGCTGCCTCGTGCTACCCCTCCAGCCTCGAGCGCTGACATTTAAAAGGGTAACAGCCGGGAGGCTGGAAGGGGGCCGCTGCCCGTCT
Organism: Crocuta crocuta; assembly: GCF_008692635.1. Classification (NCBI taxonomy): domain Eukaryota; kingdom Metazoa; phylum Chordata; class Mammalia; order Carnivora; family Hyaenidae; genus Crocuta; species Crocuta crocuta. The sequence goes on along the minus strand of NW_027529428.1, from coordinate 10,120,034 downwards.
CGGGGAGCGCCTCGCGGCCCCCGCGGCCTCCCCGGGCCTCCCGGCTCGCGGTCCGGCCTGCGGGGCCGTGGCGCACGCCTTCCCTAGGCGCGGGCGCTCGTCCTCGTGACAAAAGAAAACTTCGGGCTCGGGTTTCCAGCTTGCAAACAGTTAAGTGACTTCCTGCTAACGCTAGAGTCCCAGCAACCAGCCTTCCAATCAAAAGTAAGTTGGTTGATGTCACTGACATTGGCCCAGCCAATCAGAAGGGCGTTCCGAAAGCTAGCGCTCCACACGCTTGTAAACGCGGGGAGCCGTAGTGAGACTGGACACATCCCTGTGTTTTGTGTTCCTGGTAGTAAAAGTGAGATGTGTATGGGAGGGCAGGGGTGATGTATAATTGCAATGTGAATCAATATATATATTTTTCATCTAAGTATGTCAAGGACGAGTGGCCCAAGAATAAATACAAATGAGAAAGCATCATTTTATTTTTTTCCCCCCAATATTGGGATGCTATTTGTGGGCAGAGTTTTTAATAATCCTTCTACCCGCTGCATCGACGGTGACTAATTCGTCTTAAAAATGCTCAGCTGATAATGCTGGGGCGCCTGGGTGGCTTAGTCGGTTAGGCGTCCGACTTTCGCTTAGGTCATGATCTCGCAGTTCGTGGGTTCGAGCCCCGCGTCGGGCTCTGTGCTGACTGCCGGCTCAGAGCCTGGAGCCTGTTTCAGTCTGTGACTCCCTCTCTCTCTGACCCTCCCCTGCTCACACTGTCTCTCTCTCTCCTAGAAATAAATAAAAACATTTAAAAAAAAAAGCTCAGCTGACAAAAGTTTCGTTTAAACCAGTCTTTTCACTGTCTCCCTATTCTTACACTGAAGTATACCCATCTTTGCTTTTGTGATACCTCTTCGTTCCTCTCCTTCCCTAGTGCAATTTATTCTAGGGCAGTTATTTTTATTTTGTTTTGAAGCTACTGTAACCCACCTTCCATTAAATGGAGACAAAAAATATCACTCATTTGTATAACTTCTTTAAAAAAAAAAAAACAGCATTCTTAGCTCATTTTCTTTCCTCAGACCCCTGAGCGGGTTGCGGGGTTTCTCTCTTCCCTCATTTTACAAATGCAGAGACTGAGACACCGAGAAGTGACTTGTCTACCTTTTCAGGTAGACAGTGACAGAGCTCAATTGAAACAATAAATCTAATGATTCCAAGCCCTTTGGGCTTTCCAACAACTGAGCTCTTCGATTTTGTGAAATATTAACTGTGCTAAACAGATTCTTAAGAACTGGAACAAGCCAGAGACCCTTAGCCACTGACTATCATGGCATTACTTGATCAATGATTAGCATGGGTCTTGGAGTCTGATTAACTCAGTTTGTCTCCCCCTTGGAACAGAGGACAGTTATTTTCCACCTTGATGGCTGAGAAAAGAATCTAGGGCTAATGTCTCTGGCAGGAGGCATGCTGTCAGCACAACTGGTTAGAAACACATGGATTGTCCTCACTGGATGCGAAAGGTCCCTGCCTCTGTGTGATGGATATCCACCGAGATCCAACCGTGGCCCCACTGTCTGTTAGCCTTGGTTAAGGGGTGGGGAAAGTTAACACCAGTTTTGTGGTCTCTCAAGGCAGAGTCCCAAATTAACGCTACCAGTTTGAAGGCCAGTGTAGTTTATTTTGACTTTGCTTTTGACGCCGTACAGGAAGATATAGGTTGACTGTATGGAAAAGGAAGTATGGAAGGGGGATGGCGGTCAACCAAGACCATCATCATCACCATCATGGTAGGTAAAAGTGAAGCCATTTTAGAGTTCTTGAATTGCAATCCCCTTAATTTTAGAAAAGAATTCACTGAAGCACAGGGGAGTTTGCCTACTTCATAATTTTTCTGGGACAAACTCTGTCCCCAAGGATACATGATCATTTAGTAATTGCACCTTTGCTTGCTTCTTTAAGGTCCGGCACAAATGCCAGTGGGATCGCTCCAGGCTCTCTGTGATCGCTGCCTGTCCAGTCCCTCGGATTTGCATTAACTGACATTGCACTGGGCACCTTCGCATAGCCCTAGAGTTAACATTGGGGTTATTCTAGATATGAACGAAAGTCTGTATCTTTCCTTGGACATTGTAATCCAGCAACTTGGATGAACTGGCCATCATAGGTTTTTTAAAAATATAAACTTTCCCGTCCCTTACCTCTTGCCTTTTTCTCTTTGATTAACTATCTTTGATTTCATTTTGTTTGGACTGGACATACCCCCTGCCTGGATTTGTCCAACTCAGTCATTTCAGAGTTATAAAAGAAAGTAATAAAAGAAAATCGAGATTTTCGTGCACACAACTTTCAGATATTTCTAAGTGCATCTGTTGCTTGACTTTAGAATAGCTTTTTAAACCCAGAAGTTCTAGAACTATAGAATGCTTTCCCCTATAGCTCTTTTCCCACTCAATCCTCCGCATCCCTGGGTTTCTTTCAGGGAGCTAGGCATGAAGGAGTACAGAAATGAAAAGAGAGTCTAGCTTCCATGAGGCTTACATGTTAAAAACAAATGTATATATATGTATCACAAAATAAAACATATCACAAGTAATACTTCCTACATCAGGATGTGTGTGTGTGTGTGTGTGGTGTACGTATGTGTAATTTAACAACAAGGTCTCCTTGCCGTGTTGGGATGTGTATTATAATAGTTTTATGATTAAAATCAGCTTACACGGTTTTGCCAGCATGTAGTTGTCCCAATTAAATTCTGGCAAAGTAAATTATCCCAAATTAATATGAATCATTCCTAATTACAATGAATAATTTGCCAGTAAAGTATATATTATGGCACATAGAGATGAGAGGTCTGTTTCCCCCCAATTTAGTCTTTGTAAATACACATTTCAAATCCACACAAACCAACGGGGAGGAGCATGGGAATTCAAAGACTGTAACTGTGCTTCTAGTTTATAAGTATGTGTTTTCCTCTCTGTCGTCTGTCTAAGGCTTGGCTTCTTAATCAAGTTCTGGAGAACAATGGTTTATGGGCCTGTAGCTCCAAATCTTATTTTCGGTGCATCCTGAAATAATTATCAGGATCACCTCTAAAGGGATAGCTGATTCCTTAAGCACGCGTTTGGCTCAAAGGCCAGTTTGGGGCAGAGAACCTGCCTCCAGGGGCCTGAGAGGAGCCATGTGACCCCAGGCAACCTTTTAGAGCTCTTTCCTCATCTATGAATTAAGGGGATTAGATGAATACATCTCCATAGTCCCTTACAAACTCCAAATTACTCCAGGGACTCCTTCTCCCCCATAGAGAGAAAAACTAGGCAAGCCTTGGGTTCTTTAAAAGCTCTCATCTGCTGTACATCTACAAACAGGCCTTTGTGGCAATGAAGGTCAGAATGCCTTAAATCAATATTTAAATTTTTGTAATGTTTTATTTATTTCTAGGAAAGAGAGAGAGAGACAGCGTGAGCAGGGGAGGGTCAGAGGGGGAGGGTCAGAGAGAGAGGGAGTCACAGACTCTGAAGCAGGCTCCAGGCTCTGAGCTGGCAGTCAGCACAGAGCCCGACGCGGGGCTCGAACCCACGAACCGCGAGATCATGACCTAAGCGAAAGTCGGACGCTTAACCGACTAAGCCACCCAGGCGCCCCCTTAAATCAATATTTAATGAGATAGCAGGCACACATATAAATTTGTCCGAATCCCTTAAATTCTTTCTTCCTTAATTTCACAGTCTCCCTTTTTCTCTCTTCAAGCTAGTTTGTGCATTTTCCACCCTAGCCTCAGCTGAGGGATTTCCAGGAGGGACGAAGCCCAATTCCAGTCGCCTCCCCTGGAGATTGTTAATCCAAACTGAGCCCTGGGCAGAGTTTCCCCAACTCACCGGGTGGGGCTAATCACCTGGGGCTTAATCTACAATTCACTCTGCCTAGTCTCATCTTTGTCCAAGGCCCCGGGAGGTTTAGGTTAATGAACTGTAATCGGTACGTAGTGGGTTCAGCCAACTCTGGCTTTTCTCACTCTTTCCTGCTGGGAGGCGTGGACGGTGCTGGGCAAAGTGGCCAGCCTCCAGGCGGGGAGGAAGGAGAACAGATGGCCCGCTGGGGGTAGGCGATCACGTGTCGGACCTCGCTCTGGGCTGGTTCCAGACTTCTTTCAGGACCCAGGCCCTTAGGCTTCCGCGACTCCACCTAGGCACACGGCTTACATCTGGGGCAGAGCAGTGTTCATTTTAGTGAAAGCTGCGGAATCGGGGGAAGGTGTGGGGAGTTTGGGGAAGGGGAGACGGGGCTAAAGGGATCCGGCTTCCAGCAAAGGCGGGGTTCAGAAATTGAAATACCATTAGGCAAGGATCTATCTGCCGAGATGCCCGAGGCCCTAACGTCGGTTAACACCCCGGGGCTGGGGCGGGAGGGAGGCTCGGGCCGGCCCGAAAGCTAGCACGACGTCCTACTTTGCTCTCGCTCCACTTAGCAGCCTTCCGCAAAACTCCAGGCCTCTCCTCCGCCGAGCAGAAAGGCCACACGTTCATACATATGCAGGAGGATAAGTTTAGCTCGCAGCCCCCCGCGCGCGCCGCCAGGCCCTGCGCCAGGCAC
>NW_027529428.1:10110890-10115363 GCF_008692635.1 Crocuta crocuta | reverse complement strand
GTTCAACTGAGGACAGCCTCATTTCTCAGAAATCCCTTCCCTGCTGGAACATCAAGCTCCCTTTACTGCAGTTGAACAAACTGCCCTAGATTGGGGGATGAGGAACCCGCCCCAAACTCGTGCAAGGAGCTCCGGGCGCCCGCGCCCACGTGAGCTAACCTTGAAGTTAGCCCCCGCACCCTGGCGGGAGGTGGGGAAGGCTAGCTGGGGGCAGCGTGGGAGGGGGCCGGCTGTCGGCCCTTCGAGGCCCAAGCCCTAGGGTTTGCGCCCTCCGCTGGCGCGTACCGCCTCCCCCCACCCTGTTTCATAACTCTATGGGGTTGCATTTTTTTCTTTTTAACTCTTCGAGGTAGGGTAGGCGTGTGTGTGTGTGTGTGTGTGTGTGTGTGTGTGTTGGCAGGGGTGGGGCGGATAGGAGAACCTTCCGCATCCCCCACGCCCGCGAAGACGAGGAAAACCTGCCCTGCGGTCTCCCCTGGGAACACTGCAGAGTAGGGTGTCGGGATGACATCAGCTTCTAAACATAGCCCGCACCGCACCCCAACTCAGCGCGCGGCGAGCAGGGCTGGGGCGGGAGCGAGGGGAGAGCAGGGAGGCGGGTGCTGCTGTCCGCGGGCGGGGCGGGCCGGCCGGCCGCGCTGTGCGGGAGGAGATGACTTTGCAGGAATCGTGTTCGCAGAGTTTGCAGGCAATCTCCCCCGCGACGGTCGGGCCACGGGGTTAGGAAACATTCCTGCCATTCCGCGCGCTCTGCGGCCCCACAAAAGCCACACACGCACACGTGCGCACGCACGCAGCCCTGGGCTCTAAGGTGTCTTCATTTATGTAAAGCAACCCACACCCCCAGCCGTAGCGCCCCCGTTGGGGCCGCCCGGGGGCATCCACGCCCTCCAGCCTCCCAGCCTCGCGCCCTGCCTTGGGGCTAAGCCCGCGAGGGGGTCGGAGCGGCCCTCCCGGTGAGTCAGATGGGCTGTGTTTCCTGTGGTTGTTGTGGAACAGTTTGTNCCCGGCTCGCAGTTACCTCGCGTGACCCCGCGCGGGCAGGCGGCGGGGAGCAGCTCGGCCCGCGCGCGCCCTGCACCCCCTGGCTGCCCCGCGGCTGAACACTCCAGTCCCCTCCCCCCGCTGCCAATTCCAGCTCAAGGTGTGCCCCTAAGTCACCGCCCCACCTCCGGGGGCCGGGCCGGCATGTGTGNGACAAAAGCGAGGTGGGTGGATAACAGCCGAGAAGTGCGTGCTTACTCTTCCCTCTCTCCCTTCCCCTCCCGGTTTCATTTCCACACATACAACCACCCACCGGGGACCGGAGGCGGCTGGTGTTCTCTGAACGCAGGGAACTGGCTCTCTCTGTGGTCTCCTGTTTACTTCCCTCCTCCTCCGCGCCCCCACCGCCCCGCGCTGCCTCCCGCCCCGGAGGAAAACACTGCAGTCATGAGACTTCCCTGGACCCGAGCTGTGGCCTGGGTTTGCCCTGCCCTGCCCTCCCTTGCCCTGCGTCCACTTGGGGCACGTGGTCCTGGAAAGAAAGGCTCTTGGGGCTCCCCATCCAGGAATCTGGAGGAGGCGATGGCCTCCATCCCTGCCTCCCTTTTCCTCTCTTGGCACCAGATACCATCCTGTGGGGGCCCTGCCTGGCTGCCCTTTTGGCCGGGGCTCTGGGCCACCCCCATGAGTGGCCACCTGTCCAGAGACGGCTAGTGAGAGAAGTGACAGTGTGTAAGGGCTCGGCGTCCAAGGTGCTGCAGGGCCGGCTTATCGGCCGTCACAGCCTGTGCCGGGGTCAGCACAGGGCACCCAAAGTCCCCTGCTGGAGTTTTCAGTCTCCTGGTGGAGTCCGGGCCCACAAAACCTCTTTCAACCTTGTTTCCCAGCAGGGAAGAATTCAGCCTGTCTTCCTAAGTTAAGCCCCGTGAACAAAGAGCTCGGAGGAGGCCTTGAGGATGAGCCTTGGGTGCCGCCTGCCTGAAGTTCACCCCCGTTTCCAAACCACCTCTTCACAGCTCCGGGCGCCACTGCCATGGTTACCGGCTCCCGGTCCTCCGCAGCTCAGAGGCGGAAACAAACAAGGGCATTTTAAATGTTCTTTTCAATATCCCAAACACAGCCTTGGTATTTCTGCAGAAGAGGAGGGGGAATGGGCGTCCTGGAGGTTCCCTTCTGACCCCCTAAGCCTGAATAAATCAGGGTTTCCTTCTGACCCCCTATCCCTGAATAAATCTCTCACCCCAACTGACCTCTCAGCTGCCCGAGGCGCGAAAGAGGCTTCTTGAGAGAGTAGAGAGTGGAATTCAGAATGGAGCAGATGCTCCCACGCTGGTGGCTCTTACTCGAGGCGGACTAGCTCNCCTAGCCATCAGACCACACAACCTGATGTTTGTTCTGCACCTGACACCTGACTCCCGGTCGCTGGTCCACCCCCACCCCACCCCTGTTAACGTTTCTGGGGACTTTCGCAGCCTCATGGACTAAGGACCTGAGACCCCAGGCCATACTCTGTCACCATTTGCCCCTCCGCCCTGCACCTTTGTCACGTGGTTACCCTGGACCTTTTTCACCTCTAACTGACAGCACCACCCCTGCTATTTTCATTTCAAGCATCCTGTTCCCTTTCCAACACGGTTTCCCTTCCATCTTATTTAGTCTAATAACCCCATTTAAGCCATTCTTTGACCTCAGTTTGACCTTCACCCTACTTTTTCATGGTTCTTCATTGCCCTTAGATTCTCACATCCCTCGTATCCAACTTAGAGCGCATGGTCTGCCCTCTATCACCATATCATCCACATGCCCCTCACCTTCTTCCTGGGGCCACCTGCCTGGCAAACCCCTGAGTCCGTGCAGCTTAACACGCCGGACAAAAACAACCGTGCTGTCTGTGGTCACTAACTCTCTGATCGGAAGTAAATCTCAAGCGGACTCTCCACACTGCCTTCTGCATTTCCCTAGTTGGCTCACTCCGCCGTGCTCTGAAATGGCACCTTCTATCCTCAGACACCCCACACCTCTCCCCTTCCTCACCCTGAGCTGACAACCTTGCTTCCTAATCATTGGGGAAATGAAAATATAAGCAGTTTCACAAGAACTGCCTCATCTACCCACCGCTGTGGCTTCCACCCTACCCGCCTCTGACTCTACCTTCCTTCCTGTCACATGAGAGTAGGGACCCTGTCCCTATTGAAGCAGACCCTTCTCCTTGACACCGTGATCCCTTCCTGTCTTGACTACTCAAACGATCACTCCTGAAATTATCTCCTCATCCTCTCCTCAGAGAGGAGAAGGGGTTATCCCCCTCTCCTAAATTCACACTGACACAGAAATATATACTCCTTCCTTCCTTTATATATGTATAAGTATGTATATGTGTGTATTTCCGTAGCCCCCAACCCCCCCTCCGATATTACTCCATCTGCCTTTTTTTTTCTTGGCAACAAACATCACAAAGCTGCGTGTGCGTCGACACCTCTTATTCTCTCTTGATCTCATGCCAATCTGACTTTTCACCATCTTTGAGCCACCAGAACCGCTGGTGGCAAGGTCACAAATGACCCCTATCCTCCCGAATCTGTTAGGTATTTCCCTTTCTGCAGCAGGATGCAAAGACGTCTAAGGAGTGGACCAGGAAAGTGGGACGCAAACATAAAAATATGACATCTTGGAAGCAAAGAGAAGGAACTGTTTTAGGGAAAGGAGTTTAATACTCTCTTCATCTGGGTGCCCAGAGCCCTGCTCTTTTCTTCACCTATGCTCAGTCTCTTGGTGATAGAATCTTTAACTTCAACTTCCTTTTTTTTTTCTCATGTTTATTTTTGAGAGAGAGAGACAGCGCATGAACAGGAGAGGGGCAGAGAGAGGGAGACACAGAATCTGAAGCAGGCTCCAGGCTCTGAGCTGTCAGCACACAGCCTGACATGGGGCTCAAACCCACAAACTGTGAGGCCATGTCCTGAGCCGACCTGTCCAAGTGCTTGCAGCGGGAATGGGGGATGAGGCCAATTCCATCTGCCCCGAAGGCGACTCTCTGATCTCCACTCTTGTTTGTACCCCACCCCCGCTCTACTGCGGCCACCCTGCCCACCTTGCTCCTTGGGAAACTTACCAGCTACACTTGCTACCGTATTTGTGATGGCTCTTTCTTCTACCTGGAACCTCCTCTCCAAGAGGCTTCTGCATGGTTCACTCCCTCACCTTCCCTGAGCCTTTGCTCAGCTCTCCCCTTCTAAAAGTGGTCTGTACCGGGCATGTGGGTGGCTCACTCAGTTGAGCGACCGACTCTTGATTTCGACTCTGGCCATGATCTCATGCTTCATGGGTTCAAGCCTCACGAGGAGTCCCTGTGCTGACAGTGATGAACCTGTTTGGGATTCTGTCTCTCTCCCTCTCTGATCCTCCCCCACTTGGGCTCTCTCTCTCTCTCTCAAAATAAATAAACATTTAAAAAATTTAAAAAAAAAAAAAAAAGGCCTGACCCACTGT
>NW_027529428.1:10067284-10110804 GCF_008692635.1 Crocuta crocuta | reverse complement strand
GCCCCTCTTTTCTATTCCTCCTGTGATTGCCTGTGTCTACATTTGCTTTTTTTTTTTTCCCTGCGTCACTTATTGTATTCTGACCTGCTACACAGTTTGCTTATTTATTATATTTGTTGTTTATTGCCTGTCTCCTGCTAAATACAAACTGTTTTGTTGGCCGATGTATTCTTTTTAAAATTTTTATTCTTTTTAAATTTTTGGCTGAAGTATTCTTAGTGCCTAGAAGAGTGCCTGGCAGATAATAAGCTTTCAGTAAAATTTGCGGAGTGTTGAGTAAGCAGAAGATAGGCAGCCATAATGTTTTTTGAACCCTGGTATATGCCAGGCACCCCAAAATGCACTGTATGGGCCTGGCACTCCTGGATTATAGGTGAGGAAGTTAAGGTTCAGAGAGGGTAAGTGAAAAAGCCAAGCTCCCATGGTGGTAAAGCGCATATTGGAGCTCAGGACTCAAGTCCAGAGCTCGTGTGTCTCTGCCCTTCATTCCTGTGCCCCTATATATAAGCTGTAAGGCCAGGAGTGACTTCTTTCTGCTGTGGCTGCAGTTAAGCTGTGGACATGCACACTGGCCTGTGACATCTCCTGATGCCACCTGAGTTTGTGTGTGGGAGCAAGATGGGACACGTAGGATCCTTCCTACTCCACACTAGTGCTGAAGAAAGGGTGAGGGCGATAGGCAAGGACACAGCCATGTATTTGGCTTGCCCTGGGGTATTTTGGCCACCTGTAAGATGTTGGGCTTATTTGTATAAAGGAGACAGCATGGTGCAATAGATTTGTTTCTTGCTCACAATGTACTTTAAACAAGGATTGGCTGGGGGCTCTATTAATTTGGGAGCCAGAATGATGGAACAGTCACCATTTGGAACACTTAAGTCATAATTTCTACTTACATGTCATATGTCACCATCCCAGCCATAAGGGGAAGAGGAAGCATGCTCTTTCCAGGTGCCCAGAAAGCAGAGGGCTAGAAATCTTTCCTGGGTCCACATCATTATGACCGAGTAAGCTCTCATTGGAGAAGTCCTTACAGATGACAGCAATACACTCTGGACAAAATATAAAAAACAATTACTCAAGGCCCCTGGAGGGTGAAGAAAAGAAGGCAGACAGCTGGCATTTGGAAGATGGGAATGACCTGAGAATTTCCTGTCTATTATGGCTTTTGACCCGGGGGTAGGTCCTAATTTGTGCCATTTAACATGAAAAATAATCATAGGAAGCCAACAGCCTTATTGGCTTGAAGAGCCACAGGATAAGTTCTGGAGTGCCTACAGGTGCTGGAAAGTAGAAGAAGAAACTCCAGAAAACACCTGGAGAGGAAAATCCCCCCGATTCTGGGCATAATAAACTCCGTCCACATCTCTGGCTGATCTCACATGGATGCCGAAGATGGCATAAATGGCTCAAGTACACACATCTCTACTTTATTTAAATATTTATTTATTTATTTATTTATTTATTTATTTATTTGGGGTGGGGGAGAGAGAGAGAGACAGAGCATGAGCATGAGCATGAGCAGAGGAGGGGCAGAGAGAGAGAGAGACACACACAGCATCCAAAGCAGGCTCCAGGCTCCCAGCTGTCAGCACAGAGCCCCATGCAAGGATAGAACCCGCGAACCCGTGAGATCACGACCTGAGCCGAAGTTGGACACTTAACTGACTGAGCCACCCAGGTGCCCCCACACAGCTCTACATTTTAAACAAATAAAAGTGAGATCAGGCTGTCCTTTTTAAAATCTCATTTTCAGCTAACAATTTTCTGTGGATGTTTTCCGTATTCCTCGTTAAATTCTTCTATGTTAGTATGAAAAAGAGAATATGTTTTGAATAGGTAAACATTCACATGGCTCAATTAAAAAGGTTTAAAAGGCTATGTAATGAAAAATCTCTTTCCCAACCCTGTCCCTTAGCCATCAGAAGCAACTATGTATTACCCTTCACCCTTTTTTTGGGTGAGATATTTTTCCTGAGATATTTCATATGTATCCAAGGAAATATGTGTTTCTTGCTTACCTTCTACACAAATGGTTAATATCCTCACAGTGCTCTGTACCTTATTAACTTAATAATATATCTGGAGGGGCGCCTGGGTGGCTTAGTCGGTTAAGCATCCGACTTTCGCTTAGGTCATGAGCTTGCAGTTCGTGGGTTCAAGCCCTGCATCGGCCTCTGCGCTGACTGCCAGCTCAGAGCCTGGAGCCTGTTTCAGTCTGTGACTCCCTCTCTCTCTGACCCTCCCCTGCTCACGCTGTCTCTCTCTCTCTCTCTCCTAGAAATAAATAAAACATTAAAAAAATATATATATCTGGAGGATCACTACAAACTAATACATATAGCTTCCTCATGTTTAAGGGCCACCATAGAATTCTGATATGAATGCACCTTGATTTATTTAACAAGTTCCCTGCTGCTCAGCATTTAGGTTACTTTGAGTCTTTTGGAATTTGAAAAATTATGGTCATAAATAACCTTCTCTCACACTGAGGCAACGCAGCTGTAGGATGAAGTTCTTGAAACGAAATGCCGGATTAAAAGATACCTGCGTCTGTAATTCTAAGAGATGTCAAATTGCTGTCCCCAAAGTCTGTACCAATTTATATATGCCTACGAGTGAGTCTATGGAAGTACCTGTTCCTTCACATCCTCATCAGTGAGTGGGTTAAAAACGTTTCTGATCTTCACTAACCTGATTGATAAAAATGATACTTCAGGGTGCTTTTTTTTTTTTTTTTTTTTTTTGAGAGAGGCAGAGGGAGCGGGAGTTGGGGGGGGGGGTCAGAGAGGGAAGGGGAGAAAGAATCCTAAGCAAGTTCTGCACTGTTAGGACAGAGCCTGACAAGGCGCTTGAACCCACGAAACTGTGAGATCATGACCTGAGCCGAAATTAAGAGCTGGACGCTCAACTGACTGAGCCACCCAGGTGTCCCTTTCAGGGTGCTTTTAATTTTCAACCTCTCATGATAGGCGAGGTTGAATATCTTTTCATGTATTTGAGAGCTTTTGACATTTCTTTTTTTTAACCCATAGCCATTACCCGTTTTCATTCAGACTGTAGGCTTTTCTCCTATAGAGTCTTTCTATGTTAGGACATTAGCGTTTTACCTGTGAGTATGGATCCAAATATTTTCCCCAACCCATCATCTGCTTTTTAGTTTTGCTTATTGTTTGCTTATTGTTTGTGCCATGGAGAAATTTTCTGTGGTTGTTGTATTTTTCAGTTTTCTATACTTCTAATGCTATTTTGTAATTAGAAAGGCCTTCCATATTCTTATGATGAAATAACTGTCTCATGGCTTTCTCTAGAGCCTTTATGACTTTATTGATGTCTTTCCTTGTGTAATATGTGAAGTGTGTACCCCATTTAACTTTTCTCCAAAGGATATTCAGTTGTTCCCATCCCAGGTGTTAATCTCATTTTTTTTACATGTGCAGTCATGTTATCTCTGAATAAAGACAGTTTTTCTTCTTCTTTTTAAGCTTTATGCCTTCTCTTTTCTTTTCTCTTCTTACCTCATTGTACTAACTAAAAGTGCAGTAAAATGTTGTCTAAAGTAGGGGTTGTCATGGAGGGGTGCCTGGTGACTCAGTCAGTTAAGTGTCCGACTGCGGCTCAGGTCACAATCTTTCAGTTTGTGTGTTCGAGCCTCACATGGGGCTCTGTGCTGGCAGCTCAGAGCCTGGAGCCTGATTCTGACAGATTCTGTGTCTCCCTCTCTCTCCGTCCCTCCCCTGCTCATGCTCTTTCTCTCTCAAAAATAAACATTAAAAATATTCAAAGTAGGGGCAGTGGGCATCTCTTTGCCGTGTTCTTGATCTTACCCACGAGCAAACGGGTAAACAGCCGGCTGGCTATGCCTTGCCACATTACTCTCCACAAAGTTGATGCCAATTTGAACTACTCTGCAGTGCATGGAGTTGCCTAGGAAACCATAACCATTAAGTAGGATGTTAGCTGTAGGTTGTAGATGCCCTTTATCACATTTAGAAAGTCCCCTTCTATTCCTAGTTTGGTGAGAGTTTTTATCCTAAATTTTGACAAATGCTTTTTCTATATCTACGGGGATGATCATATGCTTCTTTATGGCTTTTATTTTATTAATGTAGTAAATTATATTAAATTTTTTTTTGACCGTGAAATCAACCTTGCATTTCTGGAGTCAACCCCACTTGGTCACGATCTATTATCCTTTTCATATATCTCTTGATTCTATTTGCTAATACTTTGTGAAGAAATTTTATATTATGTTCATGAGGGATATTGGTCTGTAACTATCTTTCTTGTAAGGTGTTTGCTATGTATTGATTTGAGATACCACTTTTGCCACACACTAAATTTCTGCTTTTATTTGAGTCTATTCCTGGATTTTCTATTACCTTCTGCTCCATTAACATTTGTCTTTCTTATCTCATTATTGTTAATGGGCGCATTGTTGGATATTTTGGAATTAGGTTATTTCCAGCTTCCTGCTATTATAGACAACACTATAATAAACAGTATTTTCGCTAGATCTTTTTCAACTCCTTGATTACACCCTTGGTATAAATCCTTTGAATTTGAATAACTGGGTCAGTGGGTAGACAGAATTTTAAGAATTTGGCTACTCTGTTAACCGGTGTCCCATCAGGAGAACAGAAACCATACTAATTGTTTCAATCAAGGGACCTAATTTAGGGAATGGTTATTATTGTTGGAAGGGCGAAAGGAACAAAGAGGGGAAGTTGAGATAACCTCTAGGTTAGTGACTGTAGGAAGGCACTACCAACCTCAGGATTGTGGAGCCAAGAGAAGGTGGCGGTGTTGCACAGCTCAGGAGATGTTCACTGCTGACGGTGCTGAAGACTGTGCTTGAGGCTGAGACCATTGATGTCACTATGAGTCCCTGCAAAATGGTGGACACATAGTCACCCCACTGTTGCGGCTGCCGGAGCTGCCCACGGGTGCCCCACTGCTTCAGGAGATGTAGCCAGAAGCAAGAGAAGTATACCAATGCTTTCTTCCTGCCTGCCTTCCAGAAGCCCCTCCCATCCACCAATGCCTCCCAGACTGAACCTAATCAGAACTAAGATGCCAAAGAAGTCTGGAAAAGCCGTTTGCAGAATCCAGCTCTAACTGAGAGAAGCAAGACCAGCGTCACGTACACTGGATCTGTATGGTCGCACAGAACCATACAGATGTCTGTCACTGTCTTGGTATTCTTCATACTTTCCGAGCAGGGGGTCTTGCATTTTGATTTTGCACCGGCCCTGCAAATTATGTGGCTGGGCCTGCCCTGCAGAGCATGGAGGGAAAACAATGGAGCTGAGAGCAAAGAAGAAAATACCAGGGCCGCTACGTTGCCAAACTGCTCTATAACAGTTTGAATTAACTTACCAAGGAGGGAGTTGCCTGGGAAACCACAAATTAGTTATGGTGGTGATAGGGAAGCTCTTAAGAGTTCCCCTAAACAGTTTCCAGTGGTTCCAAAAACAAGAGCCGAGAAGTCAACAAATTGGTTCTCTGCTCTCCCAACTCAGGGAGTCTGATTAGAAGTCCCTCTTCCCCCCGCCCCTGCACTCTGATATATAATGTCCCTCCCTCCCTCCTAAAGGGGGAATCAGATCTGAACAGTGAGTGTATTGGTCTTCATAAAAGTCACCTATTATTGCTCTGTTTTTGAACATCTGGCCTATCATTAAATGTATCTTTTATTATTCTTTCTAGAACTTACTGGTGCAGAGGAAATTCACTCAGCAGTACATGGGGTCAGGCTCCTACATCTGCTCCCAGAAGCAGACACCGGTCCTCACACTGGCTCTGGAGAGCCCATCAACACGAAGCGAATGGGGAGGGTGTTCAGAGAAGGGTCTTCACATCTGGGGAGAGTAGTTACAGGAGAGCAAGGATCAGAATGTGGCCCTGTCATTGAAGGAGGTAGGGAGGCGAAGTGGAGAGGAAGCAGAGGGACCTCAGAGGGAGCCCAGACCTGTGCTCCAGCCCTTTGGGGACCAAGAAGAGCCCACTTTTGGATAAGACGCTTTCAGATATACCTCCCCACCTGCCTGCCACTGTGGACTACGATGTCCTTCTTAACGATCCATTTCCTGAGGTAAAGCCCATAGGTAACTTTCTGTAGTTACTCATAAAGGAAGCAATTCCTTCTTTCTTTCCTACCCTCCTTCCTTCCTTCTTCAACAGACTGGGCCTCTACTGTATGCTAGCTCTGGGCTTGTCAGTACGGCTGTAATGAGGACTAGAACATTCATGATGCCTGCCTTCCCAGTCCTACACTCTAAAAGGGGAGGAAACTAATCAGTTGCAATACCGTGTGATTAGAGCTCTGACAGGAGAATTAAAAGGTGCTGCAAAAGCAAATGAAACAGGGGTCCCTTATGCTGTCAGAGCATCAGGGAAGGACTGAGAACGAAGCTGAGGAGAAGTGAGGTAAGCAAGGAGGGGGAAAGGGTGGAGAGATGTTCCAGAAAGGGGGAAGAGCAAATAAAAAATCCAGAGGTGTGAGAATAAGCTCCTAGAAGAAACTGAAAGAAGAGCAGTTTGGGGAGAGCTGAGGTCGAGTCTGAAAGGGCTGCAGATCTCCATATGCCCTTGATCCCAAGGGCAGCGGCAAGCCCTCTGGATTTTCAGCCTGGAAAGAGACAGAGATTTACTTTAGGATAGCACTCTGTCTGCTTTCTTTTTCTTTTTCTTTTTTTAATTTTTATTTATTTCTAGGAGAGAGAGAGACAGCATGAACAGGGGAGGGCCAGAGAGAGAAGGAGTCACAGACTGAAACAGGCTCCAGGCTCTGAGCTGGCAGTCAGCACAGAGCCCGACATGGGGCTCGAACCCACGAACCGCGAGATCATGACCTAAGCGAAAGCCGGACGCCCAACCGACTAAGCCACCCAGGCACCACTCTGTCTGCTTTCTAAAGAATGAATGGAAGGGAGCCAAGCTCCGAGGAAGGGGAGAAGAACCCCGAGGAAGAAAGGAAGAAAGTAGCTTGGATTCTTAAAAGTTTCTTAAGCAGATTCTTAAAGGTTTAGGATGAAAAACTGACAAGACTTGGGAATGAGATTGGGTGGAGAAGGGCAAGGGAGGGGGTGAGCTTGTCTCCTAGGTTTCTCCATCAGACGGCTGTAGGACACAGATCTGTAGGCAAGGACAAAGAACTGGCCTTCGGGTGAGTTGAATGTGAGGTGTCTGTGGAGCTGCCTAGCAGACAGTTGGATGACTCCTCACCTTGATTTACTTTATTTTTTTTTTAAATGTTTTATTTATTTCTAGGAGAGAGAGAGAGAGAGAGACAGCGTGAGCAGGGGAGGGTCAGAGAGAGAGGGAGTCACAGACTGAAACAGGCTCCAGGCTCTGAGCAGGCCGTCAGCACAGAGCCCGACATGGGGCTCGAACCCACGAACCGCGAGATCATGACCTAAGCGAAAGTCGGACGCTTAACCGACTAAGCCACCCAGGCGCCCCATCACCTTGATTTACTTTATTGCAGATTAACAACCAAACCTGCAAAGTACTAAGGGGATAGGATACAAGCATCTTTGTTTTGCTGAAGGACGGAAGACTAAGCAAAAGCCCTAAACTGTCTCCCACCTTGAAATCAGAGGTCCACTGAGAGCTCCCCCTCTCCTTCTAAATATCCTGCGCCTTCACCAGAACATTCATCTTACTGCTCAGTTGCCTGTTTACCCACCTGTGTCTCTTAGTAGATTATGAGCTGGTGGCAGGATCTGGGTTCAGTTCATCTTTGGCTTTCCGCTGCCTCCTAGGGTGCCCTGAACATAGTATACTCAGCTCCCATTAAGTGACTTTGAAATATACTGAAAATTCTGCAACTAAGTTGAAAAAACCCAAACACACCTCTTTTCTTTTTAATGGGAAAAACTGTGTTGTATCACCTTCCAAGATGCCAAACAATTTTCACTGATGGGACAGTATATCAATTGACTAACGGCAACAAATGAATTTAAAGGATAAGCACTACTTGCGGCACCTGGCTCACTCAGTCCATAGAGCATGTTGACTCTTGATCTTGGGGTTGTGAGTTCGAGCCCCACGTTGGGCATAGAGATTACATAATTAAAAAAAAAGAATAAGCACAATTTGAAAGTTAAATTAATAAGTTTATACAGAAAAGGTAATGTTTTAAAATTTTATTGTACTTAGTCTTTTTTCTTCTTGCTCAGTATTTTAACCTTTTGATGACTTCTGTCTTCACACAGGGATAAAAATAAATTTGCAGCCCAGAAAAATATTTCTAGGGGTAAAATAAATTTAACCATGAGAATGCTTGGAAATATATGGGAATAGTTCAGGCACACAATAGGCCACAGAGTCACAGATGCTCTTATTTTTCCATCCTCTCATGGGGCATATATGTACAAAACAAAGTGTTTTGGGCTTACACAAACATGGTTTACAATTTAAATTTGTTCCAAACAATATTCCCTACAATAAACTGCTGTGTCAAGAAAATTGGTGAATGAATGGTTTTTGTTTGAAACCCTGATGAAGAAATACTACTTCTTGTTTATTATCAGTTTGGTGAGTTTTTGAGTACAAGAGTTATTATTTATATTTATAAAGAAAGGAGCCACAAGGTAGTATAACTTTCAAGAGGCGCCATGATGCAAAGTTGCTAATGCATAAAAGGAAGATGAATGAAGAATGAATGAATGAATGAATGAATGAATGGACGGACACCTGGCAAGGCCCTCTGGTAAGGTCAGAAGGAATCTTGTTGTATGACAGAAACCTGAGAACACTAAGGGGCACACAATGATGGAGAAAGGGATGAGAAACCCAAGAAGAAAGCTAGTGCAGAGAACAGAATATGGAAGAATTTTAGCTACCCCTCAGTGATCATTCAGTATATGCTATGTGTGACGACAAAATTACTTCTGCTGAAGACTTGGGCTCCTCAGGGAGCCAAGCAAACAGTCTAATTCTCCCATCCTGAGGACCTTGCCCTGCATACCGGCCCAGAAGGCCTTCATTTGGTCTGGGTTGCAAACTTGAGGGTGACCCCTTCAAGTTTCTAGTCTACTCAGTGGAAAGACCCTCACTCGTTTTGCCCACTGGGAATTCTCTTTCTTTCTGCAAAACGGCCTGGGTTATGCCATGGCCTTAGTCACTATGGACTTGGAAACTAGGATGTCAGGTGCCTCATGTGCAGCTGGGCCGCCATGTTGATGCTAGTCTGTCATGTCAGCCTGACTTCACTTGGACCCGGAGTGCTTCAGCCTCCTTGGTCCAGGGCTGTGTTGGGCAGTTAGCACATGGCAGGCATGACTGTACTCTTCCTTCCAGCCATTAAAACCGTCACCCCTCACCTCTACTCCTACTGCCTCAACTTAAAACAATCTGGAATGGAGAACTGTTTCTTGCATTTACCATCTACCTGGCGTACGAATTCCTTGAAATGTAGGCATCTTACTCTCCTGTCCCTTCTCCATCCTCCTTCCCTGTTTTTGCATTTGCTTCTCTGGTTTCCAAACATGACTTTATTGTTTCACTGTGCGTCCACTTTGCTCCTTCTGTTCTGTCCCCATGCTCCATTTTTTCCTGATCTCTCTTTCTGTCCCCCATATTTCTGCACACTTGTTCTGTCTGTGGCTTCCCACTAACATATGTGAAGATCAGTGAGAGCTTTTCATCCTACAGACCAATGGAAAAACCGTAGGGAGCTCCGAGTGTGAGATTTACGTGGATGGAAGTGGAAGAACAAAATAAATTACAAAAACAACTTCAGCATTATTGGATCTTAAGTCTCAGGAGATGGTAGCCATTGAAATCCTGTACATCTAAGTTTTATTCAAGGTTTTCTTAAGCTTTCAGTTAAAAGGCATTCTACTAAACAAGCCTGTGTTTCCCATCAGTTCATAGATTAGCAGGGGTCTGGGACAAAAGTGATGTAGAAAACTAATGTAGAGGCTCCCCAAGGGGTCTACAATGATTATAGAAACCTTCTTTGCATCACTAAACAATTGTCTTCAGCCAGCTCGTAGTTACCAGTTTCCTGCATCTGATATTCATAGTTGAAAAGGTTTGTGTCTTTTTCCACTATTCCCACAGAGGCACCTTCCATGTTGGGAGGTTTATAATGGAATTTTGGATTTGACCAGAGACGAAGAGAAATGAACTGACCTGAGAAAGTTGTATCTTGGTGTTAGGCTGACTTCAATAAATTACAAATTGAAGTAGCCATACTGAGTGAGGCCACCGATTCAGCCCAAGGTATATGAACAGGGGCTTAAGATGTCAGTGCTCTCATAATTCATATTGCCATGCTGGATCTAGATGGAAATTTTACTCAATCAACCACTCAAGGGGGAATATCATGTCTGAGTTATTTTAAAAAGGCAGTCTGTCTTCCCTTAACACTTTTATGCTTTCGGTGTTTTATAAGCATCTCTGTCACCTGAAATGGAGGCAAGCATTATCGCTCTCATGTCATGGGTGAAGAGATGCTGCACAGACATTAATCGACTTTCACCTTGCAGGGCAATGGCTGAGTCATTCAGGGTCACAGGTCTCCTTTTTTGCTGCTTATTCTATAGGACAGCATCACCTCGTGGTCAGCAAGTTACAAGTCCTGGACTCTCCTACTGTTGGTGACCTTGAGTGACTTTCATATTCTCTCTGGATGCCTGTTTTCTTGCTGGAAGTCTAGATAACACACCCACACTTCTGATTGTATCTTTTTTAAAAATTTTAATTAGGGATGATGGATTGCCGGTGAATCACACGTGAGGGATTTCATATTATACATAAGCAGAGAATCTGCAGGTGAGAAAGGACCTAGAAAGGGCAGCTGGCCTAAGGGTCCTAAAATTTTGCCTTTACAGGAAATAATGAAAGAGTTAAAAACTACAGTTTCTCGAGGCCCATCCTATTGAAATGGAAAACATCAATATGAGGAACGGGATTCTGTATTTTAAAAAATAGTCTGCTGCCGGTTTAGACATCGTGGCTTAAGTAGAACCACTCCAAGGGCATGGGGCAGGACTCATGCTCTTTAGCTTTGCTAAAGGGTCAGATGTGCACTTTAAATAAATGTTCCTACGGGATCAGAAATCAATCCCCTTACAAGCAATATGGAAGCTGGTAAAATCCCTGAATAGAGCCAGGCTCAGCATTAGCCAGCTGTGTGACCTTGGACAACCCACTCCCCATCTCTGGACAAGCCACTTCCTGTCTGTAAAATGGGAATGTGGGCTTATTGATCTCTAAGTTGCTTGCATGACGCTTTGCCCTAACCTACTATCGTTTATGACGCGGGCATGCCATGATTCTAAACGGTCTCCATTATCTTAATCTTTTAAGATACGGACCCAGTGCTTGTCCCACTGAGCCCACTGACCCTGTTTTCAGTCACAAGCTCCCCTGGACGGTAAGAATGTTGAGCATGGTCCCTGAGACATTTCTTTGCCCTCTTCCGCTGGAAAAGCAACCTCCAAGGAGGTGAGATCGAGAGAAGGGAGACAGAAGTCTAAATTGCAAAGGTATATGGAAGGAAATACGGTTTGGTCTGCAGGGAGGTCAGTATCCCAGCAGATATCTCTGCTGCAGGTGAGGGTAATTCTACCTGCTGTGTGCTGCTTCAGAAAGTGACCAGAGAAGGCTCCATCAACTGGCAAAGACTGAAAGTTCTCCAGTGGCCATGCTCACCTTGCCCTGGGTCATGGCCGCTGTTGGCAGGAGACGCAGGCAACGGTTATAGTAGCTGGCACCAGCGCTGGCTGTTCAGGCTCAAGCCTGGCCAACAGCAGGAGGCTCGGCGAGGAAAGGAGGCCGAGGCAGCAGCGTCTCGGAGGCCAGAAATGATCAAGTGTTCACCGCGACTGGAAAGGAACCAGAAGAGAACGGTTTTGGTAAGAGAGCCAAAGCCGAGGAGCCAAGTAACAGGTTTCAATGGGCTTTTGTTAGAGTCAATGAAATTCAGTGGAGGGACATTTACTGCTTACCTCCCATGTGTCAGAAACTGTGCAGGGCTTTAGGAATTCAAAGACAAACAAGGCATAGTCCTTTTTTTTAGGAGTTCATAATCTGGTGAAGTAGCTCTCCATAAGAGCAGATGTCACATGTCATTCTAGTGGTGACAGCATCATGGGGGAGGAGCTTACAGGTTCTTGGGCAGCAGGAGAGGGAGGCAGGGTCAGGTGACATCTGAGTAGGGCTTCGCTAGGAGAAGAAGGGGGCAGATAGGCCTGCCAGGCAGAGAAGACAAAATTAGCAAAGACCAGAAGGTGTGTAAGAGCATGGTGCTTTTGGGAAGGGAGAGCAGGTTGGAGGTGTGGGGGCGATAGTTACACACAGGGGAGAGGAGAGTGGGGAGGTACAGCTTTAGACCTAGCTATGGAACTGGGCTTAGTGCATGCACGTGCGTGTGCGTGTGTGTGTGTGTGTGTGTGTGTGTGTAAGGGCTTTAGCCAAGGGAGGCTCTTGTTAAATAGTTGCATTGGTGTTTAAGAAATATTGGAAAAAATATGGATGATGAATGGGGGGAGGGCAAGATGGAGCCAGGGGCTCAGAAGTCAGCTGGGAGAAACACACCGGGTCATATTGTGTTTGGTGTGAGCAGTATGTGAAAGGAAGGTGCAAAGAATCATTCTTGGTTTTCTGGCTTGGTCAAGGGGCTCCAGAGATGCCACGAAGCTGGCCCCCACTAACCCCTCCAAGTTTCTATCAGTTGGGCTGATGGCCTCCTGCTTTCTGCTTCTAGGACATCATTCCAGATAACTTGGAGGCAGGGGTTTGAGTGACACACTTTAATGAACAGGGAGTGCTTAGAGGTGCCCATAAGAGGAAAGTACTTAAAACTAAACTTTTGCAAAATTCTTTTAAGACCTCTGTATTATTTAGGACTATTAATCTTAAAAAATATACCTATCTATAACTGTGAAACGTTACCCACACACTGAAATGAACAAGACCAAAAACGTACAACTCTGTGACTGCTCACAAAGCAAACCTCAGTGTAGACATCATGTGCGGCTGGAAACGTAAGCAACGTTCCCTGTCAGCCACCGCTTTCTGGTTCCAACACTTCCCTGCCCCTCCCCCCAGAAGAACCACATCCTCCAGCCCCGTGAAAGCACTTTAAAAGAAACCACACATTTGCAAATTAATTCAATAAATAAAACAAATAAATGCCAGTCTTCCTCATTTTCCCATTTCCAGTTTCAGTTAATTTATCTTCATCTGCACCTGATTGACTGTAGGGGTCCTGAAATCGTCATTTGGTTTGATACCTACGGTAGTAACACAACTGTGATCTGGGCTGCCCCTTTCTCTGAGTGTTTCTAAGCTAAGTGGCCGCCTTCATCTATTAATCACCTCTGTAACTTTTTGTAGCTTATACAGCTGTGAGCTTACAGAAAGTCCATTTATCTTGACAGAGGCATTTGCTCTTGTATAAACAGTGGTGAGTACAGCACGCACCACTTAAAGGAAGGGAGGAGAAGAAAATAGGGTGAACTGTTGTGTGCCTGGAATCTTAACATTTACTTATTTTAGGTCCTGGTTGTCTTTTATGGGCTTGAGGAGCTATGTTTCCATCGCCCTTTCTAGAGCTGCTCTTTCTTCAACAGGCTGTTGGGTTTGCAGGCTTCAGCCACCTCATGTATATATCCACTCCCATTCCTGGCAGGAGCGGGTGTTGTGTGGGAGGAGGGTCTACCCAGAGAAAAGAGTGGATGACCCACCTGCCTGATCCGCTAGGGCAAGCCACTTCAGCAGAGGCTGGGGACATGGAGCAAGGCATTAGGGAGATCTGGAAAGACCCGAGAATCGGCAAAGAGGCAACAGCCTCCTTCCCTCCTTTGCCATTCCGAAGGCAGGGTGGGCCAACCTCTCCAAGTTCACCTCAAGGTTTACGAGGGTCAGCGTGTTTGCGCCGGCCTTGACATTTTCACAAATTGCTTGGTAGTTGTTTTTATTCATTTTATTCCAGCTGTTGCTCCAGGGCCCCTTCTGGCAGCTTGGCCTTCCAGGCTGGCTTGGAATCCCTCCTTAATGGACTCAAGTCATGAAAAGGTGCCATCTGCTTTGAACTTGCCTGTTCTAACGCTGGACAAATCTTAGGCATGCACCATAGGAAAGGCAGTAATGAGGCTCACACCTCCAAGTTTACAGTGCCCAACTCTGTCTGGTCAGGTGTTAAGTGCAGAGGTGAAGTCCAAGCCCAGGGGGAAGGGTCTGAAGAGTAAACAGGCCGGGAGAATGTGCTTTCTCCTGGGTCCTAAGTGACGCCAGCCTGGGGAAGAGATTTCACAGCAATTCCGTCAAAACCCTGCGGTTAATAGCATCCTGATGACCTAAATAAATTCACAGATATCAGTTACTCCCTGTGTTTTCACTTCACACCAGCCTTCCACAGATGCGCCTCAGCTTGGGAAATACTGGGGGAAAAGCCTCAGGGAGAATTGTCCTGTGAAGCTATTAGTTTTATCCCACTTCGTAGAAAGAAAATAAGCAACTTAAGGAGGTTTAGGAAGAAGAGCCGCCATCACCATGATGTAGCCAATGTGTATTGCGGTTGAAGCATTTTCTCGTTTCATATTTATTATTTAAAAGAGATACCAAGGGCAGTATTAATGGGGCAAAATATTTACTGACTTTCGTGGAACGTCCCTCAATAGTGACTTTTTTAAAAAAGTTATTATACCAACTGTAGTGTGAAATTGACTTCTCTCTCCTCCAGTGCCGTGTGTAATCAGAGTGCCTTTCTTTGATACATTCGGAGACTTTAGCATGGACCCAAGTTTAAGCATGCCTCAGAAAGTTATATTCTATCGAGGGGCTCCAGTATGCTGCTATTTGTTTATCGGGAGAGATAAGTCCCTTCTGTAAATCAGGAAGTAGCACCTTTACCTGGAAAGATGGTCTCAAAATGTACTGCTAGTGTAGGGCACGGGAGGTGGGGGGAAGTGGCAGATGGAGGCAGAAGCCGTAAATTAAAGCAGATTTAAGAGCCGGATCAACCAAAAGTCCTTGTTTGGATACTGACTTGAATGCCCCGAGTAACTATAAAACAAACAAACAAAACCTGAGAGGCACCTGAGAGGCTCGGTTGCTTATGTGTCAGACTTAGGGTCAGGTCATGATCTCATGGTTCCTGAGTTTGAGCCCCGCATTGGGCTTTCTGCTCTTAGCCCAGAGCTGGCTTCAAATCCTCCACTCTCTGCCCTTCCCCCACTCATGTAAGCAGGCTGTCTTTCTTTCTCAAAAATAAATGAACATTTAAAAAACCTGAGACGATTGGGGGGTGGGGGATAAGAGACTGACTGGAGATTTGATGACATTAAGAACTTATTTTTTTTAATGGCACTGTGATTATGTTTTTTAAAAAAGTTCTCATCTTCTTATCTTTTGGAGCTATATATGTGCTGAAGTATTTACAGATGAAATGATATAATGTCTGAAATTTACTTCAAAATAACCCAAAGGAGCAGGGTGTGGGTTAAGTGTATGGCAAGGGAAGAAAGGCAGGAGGTGAAAAAAAACCTGGCCTTGTAATTGTTGAAGATAAGAGATGCTTACAAGAGTTATGGGTTTGTTATATTATTCTCTCTACTTCTCTATGATGAACATTTCCATGATACAAAGTTAAACATGAAAGACCTCAACGGCTCTTGTCTCTGTTAGCTTTTCTTGGGAGAGGATGGAAAAGGTATTAAGGATCCCATCTCCAATTGGGCATGGAATTCTTACCGTTGTGAAATTTATAATCAAAGAAATCTCAGTGGGCTCTTCCTAATGTTATGAAACTTTGATTATATGATTCTGTAAAACTGTGATCAGTTGATATAGTAGTCACAGCAGTCATCAGTGCTGTCCCCCACTGGGGCTGGGGAGAGGCAGAAAAGAAAGGGACTGCTTCCCCCTGGGATGTGGTTGATTTTTATTTTTTATTTTTAATGTTTATTTTTGAGAGAGAGAGAGAGCATGTGAGAGGAGGAGGGGCAGAGAGAGAGGGGACAGGGTCTGAAGCAAGCTCTGTGCTAACAGCAGAAAGCTGAATGAGGGGCTCAAACTCACAAACCATACAGTGAGATCATGGCCTGAGTCAAAGTTGCCCATTAACCGACTGAGCCACCCAGGTGCCCCGGAAGTCTTGGTTTTTTGCTTACACAAAGTCAGGACATGGTCTGAATGGTCCTAATGGGGTGGGGTGATTTGGGACAAGACAGTGCAATGCTTTGGGGCACTCATATAAATGTGTGTAGGGAGAATGGTTATGGTTTGGGTGATAAAGCTCATTCTAAAGAAACTATATCCTAGGTTCAAAAATAACTTACACCTTACACTGGATTACCGATGCCATCACAACTATTAGTTATCCATGCTGTGTAACAAATTCCCCCCCCCACACACACCATTAACATTTATTATCTTACAGTTTCTTTGCAAGGTGGTTCTGGCTCAGAGTCTCTCTGTCGAGGCTGCAGTCAGGCATCGTCTGGGGCCATAGTCATCTGAAGGCTGAAAGAAGGATCTGCTTCTGATTGCATTCACATGCCTGTCGGCAGACTTCAAATCTGTTTCCAGATTCACACCTGTGGGCCTCTCTGCACGGCCGCCCCATGACGTGGCAGCTGGCTGCTCCTGGAGCGAGTGAACCAAGAGAGCATGAGAGAAAGCATCACACGGAAGCCACAGTCTTTGTATATCATAATCTTGGAACTGATCACTCATCTCTTCTGCTGTATTCTATTTTTTTTTTCAGTGAGTCATTAAATCCATCAAGGGGAACCGATTCATCCTCATTTGCCCGGGACTTTCCTAAGTTAACATGAAAGTCCTACATCTTGGGAATCCCCTCAGTCCCGAGCAGACCACAGTGACTGGTCACCCTGAATCTAGCTTACACTCAAGGGGAGGGAATGACACCAGTGTGTGAATACCAGGAGGAGGGGATTGGTGAGGGTCACCTCAGAGCCAGGCTACCACAGCAACCTTTCTGAGATTTACTTTTCTTCATTACTGAAAAAAATCAGGTCTGTGAGCCACTTTGTGAATTATAAAATACATGTCTCGGGGCGCCTGGGTGGCTTAGTCGGTTAAGCGTCTGACTTTCACTTAGGTCATGATCTCGCGGTTCGAGGGTTCGAGCCCTGCGTCGGGCTCTGTGCTGACTGCCAGCTCAGAGCCCGGAGCCTGTTTCAGTCTGTGACTCCCTCTCTCTCTGACCCTCCCCTGCTCACGCTGTCTCTCTCTCTCCTAGAAATAAATAAAACATTAAAAAAAAATTAAAATACATGTCTCAGTTTTTAAATGATATAATGAATCATGTTAAAGTGAATTGAACAAATATATAACCAACTTTAGAAACAGAATTTTATTTGAGGTGGGTTAATGAGATTTATTATATCTATGTCTTTCTTCTTTTTTTTCCCCTATCTAGTCATTATTTGAAAGCAAATATTGAAGTTGGCAAACCAGTTCTGTCTTTTGCTTTGACTTCCAGAATTTCTGGTTAGATTTATGACCTAATTTTTAAGAAAAGTTAACTGTTGAACTATTTAAAGGTATCATGTTTCATTATAGACCATGTGGAATCTATAGAAGAGTGATAAGCAGAAAGAAAAACATCTGAAGATTTTTGCTAATTTCTGTATATGTGGGTCCTTTGTGCTTAACCTTGTAGTACATTTTCTATCTTTTCACAATGTCTTCATCCGTGTGCTTTTTAGGGTTCATAATTTTCCAATTAAGGGGATGTACCATGATTTTCTTCACAATTTCCCTGTGGCTGGATAGTTTAATAATTATTATTTTTTTGATAGTTTAATTATTTTGAATTTCAGAACAAGTTTAAAAATTTTGAACCCACATTTGGCAATTCTGACTCTGACTCAGAAGAAAAGTCCATTCATTCATTCATTCATTCATTCGATCCTATTTATGAAGCACTCCTCTGGGAGAGGGGTGATTGCATAATAGAATGAGGAGTCTGAAAGAAGGATTGAGTTTTGGCTCAGTTTCTCCCTCTTTCAGGACTGAACTGCCTGCAGAGAGTTTCTGTTCTGCTCTGCTAAGCCATCCTCTATATCGGGCAGACTTTGTCTGTTGAGGGCCTTGTAATCATTCAGTGCTGCCCATCACTGATGGATAAGTTGGCCTAATTCTGGAATGCAGCATTAGAAAGCTCATTATTGCAGCATCCCCAAGCCACACCTTCCCACCCAGTCTTTTGGGCAACGTCTTAGTCAGCGCTGGCTTCTGTAACAAAAATATCACAGACTGGATGCCTTAAACAACAAACATTTCTTTCTTACAGGTCTGGAGGCTGGGAAAGCCCACGATCAGGGTCCAGCATGGTCGGGTTCTGATGAGGGGCCCCTTCCTGATTTGTAGCTGGCTGTCTGCTCCCTATGTCCTCACATAGTGGAGGGCAGAGAGCTCTCGTGTCCCTTCTTCTAAAGGCACCAATCAATCCATCATGAGAGCTCCACTTTCATGACCTGATCACTTCCCAAAGGCCTCATCTCCAAATACTATCACACCAGGGATTACAGTTTCAACATGTGAATTTGGGGGATGCACATTCAGTTTATAGAAATAATAAGGTTGGTGCCTTCATCTCCTTCTGCCTGACTCTTGAGAGTTTCTCTCAGTTGGTTCCAGACTTGGGTGAGGAAGGGATTCCCTCGAATATCAGCAGCCGACGCCTAGTGTTTGGGTGTGTGGGGGGGAGTGGGGCTGATTTGGCTGAAAGGCCCAGGGACAAGCAGATTGTGTCTCTGGTTCAGTCCTTAACCAGTTTTCACGGAACAGATAATTTCCCTTCTTTGTGCATCTGCATCCAAGACCGCCATAGCCCTTTCCTGTAGGAGAGCTGCGCTCCCTTCCCCGCAGGAGGTAGAACCGTCTGCTCTTTTGCTGCAGCTGCTGCAGACCCTTTCTTCCAGCATCTTCCATCTGATGGCATCTTGGGGGAGGGGGAGTTTTAGGACTGGAGAGCAGGAAGAGGGGGCAGAAGTACCCTTCTGCAGTGCCCAGCCACATCCTTCTCCAAGCCAAGCTGACTCTTCAACTTAGCAGACACTTCGAGATGCAAGTTTCATTAGCTGAAATCTTTCTTAGGAGGCACCTGGTTTCCTCGTGCAAATAAAACTCTTCAGGAACCAACCCCAAAAGCTGATCAGGCCATGTCTGAAGACATATATGCATATGTATAATATATACATATGTATATGAAATATAGATACATATTTAAAAACATATATACTTATATACCAAATAAATACAATAGTGCTATATATAATATATACAATAAACAATAATGCTACACACACACACACACACAGAGTCTTAGGATTTAATGCTACAGATGGATACATATATGCACATAGTAGGTGTATATACACATACATTTGCTACATATAATAGAACAAATTTTCCCCAATAGACTTTAAATTCAAAGTCAAAAAAGAGAAGGAAGGGACTGTTTCCATATTTCTGCTGTCCTCACTCAAGTTTAGCTTTCTTTCTTTCTTTCTTTCTTTTGAGAGAGTATGTGCTCATGTGGGTGTGGGGGAGGGCAGAGAAAGAGGGAAAGAGATCCCAAGTATGCAAGCAGTCTCTGTGCCATAAGTCCTGAGGCCCAGGCAGGGCTCGATCTCATGAACTGAACTGTGAGATCATGACCTGAGCCGAAACTGAGTTGGACGCTGAAACGACTGAGCCACCCAGGAGCCCCAAGGTTAGCTCTTTGAATCATGCCTCTCTTCCAACTGGGGATTTAAATCCCTTGGAAAGACGGTATACGGATGGCAAGAGGTTAAGGACGTGGTCCTTTTCCTGACCACACCGTTGGCTGTGTGGCCTGGAATAGCGCTGTCTTGCTTCACTGCCTGAGTTCCCTGCAGCTAGTAGGGTAGAGGCTGGGCTGTGCTGACTCTCTTAGCTCCTTCCGTAGATGGATGCTCTAAACAAACAGCCAATGATTTGTAGGTAGCCAGAGAGAGATAGGATGGGAGGGAGAAGGAGGCAAGCTTTGAAGAGACAGGAAATAGGGTAGCCGTCATCCCCTGGAGAGTTGTAAATCATGCAATTGGCAAAGGATGGGGATCCAGACATTTCAGCTGAATGCACCGCCTACCACATCAAATATTACAAGACTGATATCGATGACTGCAGTCAATTTCTGCACCCTCTGAAAGAAAGGTATTTATAGGTATAACTGTGCTTGGCACTCCCATTGGGTGAGGTGAGGGACATGGTGATGGACCAGCCATGGACCCTTCTCCATGGGGTGCCAGCTTTGGCAAGAGAAGTCACTTGTGGGCTCCAGAGACACAGCTGCCTAAGAGTGGGACAGGTCAAATGCTACAGAACTTGGTAAATTAGAAAATGATACCTGAACCTTTCTATTTAAGCCGTCAAGTATTTACCAGATGAATTCCATAGGGAGAGCTCCCCTATGATTCACGTTTGGCTTTCTCATCTGGCCTCTCCTACAAAAGGCATGATAAATATTTATTGAATGTACATATTATTTATAAAATCTTGTGCTCGG
The DNA here is from genome assembly GCF_008692635.1 of Crocuta crocuta. NCBI lineage: Eukaryota > Metazoa > Chordata > Mammalia > Carnivora > Hyaenidae > Crocuta > Crocuta crocuta. The sequence continues at coordinate 10,090,283 of NW_027529428.1, read as the reverse complement.
ATTGTGGCTAGGCAGGGACATATTTAGAGAAGCTTTTGTGCTCACTACAACTCTGTGCTAGAAAGATCTGACTCGAGATGCCTAATCTGGGTTTCCTAAGTATTTACCTTGCTCCCTTGTGTTTTCTGGATTTTCAGTTCCTACTCACTCAAGCACTTCCCCTCCCCTCTCTTCACCCCCACCTGCAGGCTGTCACCTGCTTTGGAGGACAATTCTTTATTATTTTTTTTAAGTTTACTTGTTTATTTTGAGAGAGAGAGAGAGAGAGAGAACGAGTCTGTGAGTAGAGGAGGGACAGAGAGAGAGAGGGAGAGAATCCAAAGCAGGCTCTGCACAGTCAGTGTGGAGCACAACGTGGGGCTCGATCTCATGAACTTTGAGATCATGACCCGAGCCAAAATCAAGAGTCAGATGCTTAACCACCGAGCTGCACTTAACCGATAGAGCCACTCAGGTGCCCCTGGAGGATAATTCTTATGGAGAATTCCCGAAGCCTAGGATTTTCCAGACTACCCTGCTGCCTCTTGGACATCAGCTCACCAGAGTTTGCCCTGAAACACACACAGTGATTTCTGTGCTAGATACTGACTTTTTGGTATTTCCTGCTGGAGCTCTGTTTGGGTGGAGTCCCCTTTGGAAGTGCCAGAGCTTTCCTGTTTGTGCAGTTGCTTCGCAAAACCTTAAATAAACTCTGTTGTGGTGTGTTCAGAATCATAACAGCTCAACAACTATTTATTAAGCACCTACCACGAGCCTGGCTCTGTTTGAGCGGCTGGGTATACAGTGGTGACCTCGGCAGACACCGCTTTGAGTCAGGTCCAGGGCACAGACTGATAAACAGGCATTTGCCCTCCACGTGGTGAGTGCCACGAAGGATAAAGTCCAGGGTGTGGGCAGGAGAGGTGGGGTGCCGATGGCACAGCCAGTGAACCGGGACTGGCAGGACTTGGGGGTGCGGGTATGTCAACTACACGGCACTCCACAGACAAGAACCAATTTGCGTAGAACCTGTTCTCATTTATCTGCAAGTAGATGACTCAGCTTGATTTGCAAGAACGCTTTTTCGAGCCTTTTTTTTCAATAGTTGGAGTATCTCAACTCCCTCTGTTTACGCTGCGTGTTAACAGAGGCACCAAATCTCACAGGAGGGAAGGTCTTGGATGGGGACATTGCATTTCCTGCTTGGAATGAGAAGAGAGAGGTGGGGTCAGCCTGGATGGGGTTGGAGGGGGGAAGTGAAGTGTTCTCAAGCTTCCAACAATTCAGGTCTTTGTAGGGGACTTCGTGATTTCATTTGAAGTGAATGTTAGGGATGCCAGGCAGGCGCATCTCTCTTCAAATACCAGCTAGGCAACCAAACCGTGTTCCAGAGCCCAACGGACGTACATGACTTGTGCTTTTTCTCTTTTTAGATTCTCCAGGCCATTGTTCCCCTCCATTCATGCAAATAATAAAGACCAACTTCTTGCCAAAAGAAAAAAAAATGGGGCGTAGGAGATGGGAAACAATACAAAGGATTCTGTGCGTCTGGCCGGATGGCCAAGGGCCCCGTGATTAGTCTTGGAGCTACTTTTGATCTCTCGGTCAGGCAATAAAATGCCTATTTGCTTAGTTTTAAAATGTGTTTCTTTTTTTTTTTTATAATTTTTTTTTTCTAGGGGAGAGAGAGAGAGAGAGAGAGAGAGCGTGTGAGCAGGGGAGGGTCAGAGAGAGAGGGAGTCACAGACTGAAACAGGCTCCAGGCTCTGAGCTGGCAGTCAGCACAGAGCCCGACGCGGGGCTCGAACCCACAACCGCGAGATCATGACCTAAGCGAAAGTCGGACGCTTAACTGACTAAGCCACCCAGGCGCCCCTAAAATGTGTTTCTTAAGGAATGATTGACACTCAATAAAACACACTTATCTTCAGCATATCATTCTACAAGTTCTGACAACTAGGCACACAGAGGCCCATACCTTCACAACCGCGACAAGGAACGCTTGCAATCCCCAAAGCTCCCTAGGGGCTTTTTGTAGTTACCCCAGCCCCGGGCAATCCCTGACCCACTTCCTGTCACCAGAGATTCATTTTGCCCGTTTCAGAATTTCCAATAAAGGGAATCACACCAGAGTATTCTTCTGTGTCTGGCTATTTCACCCAGGATAACGTTTTTGAGGTTCATTCTTATTGTTTATATATCCTTAGCTCATTCCTTTTTTATTTAAGATGCTGATTTTTGCTGTAGCAGACAATCGCTCAGCGTACCACTCAGTAAGATGAGCAGATCGAGGAAGTCCCTCTGGTCTAAAGATTCTATCAACTTGCCCAGGAAGGGGAGGCCTGGGAATTGCATCAGGTTAGTCCAGATCGCATTTGAGAAGCAGCCAGACACATGGATTTCTGAGCGGCCGAGCCCAGGAGGATGGGGAGTGAGCCCTCGGTGAATGACACAGCGTATTACAGAGGATGACAGGGCTATTTGCTCGGTTCCGTTGTGAGCTCAGCAAAATATGACAATCCTGGGAAATACAAACACATATTGCTGTATTTCTGTGTGTGTTTGCCTCAGGAGACCCGGCAGAGAGTGGCAGGGGGGTTCCTTCAGGGCTGGAGTCGGGCAGAGATTATGGATAAAGTGGAATCCCTACTAGGCTATGTCGGTTGCATAGCTGATAAATAAGAATTACAGTGAGAGCTAATATTTATTGAGCTCTCAGTATGCACCTAGCACTGTGCTCAGTTCCTTATCCCCACTGTATCCTACGAAGCAAACACCTTTAGTCTCTGCCTGCATCCATTATGTCCCTTTTCCATATTCCTGCACACTTGTCACTGCGTGCTGTGTGTCCCCAGCAGCCGGCGTGGTGGTGGCTCGGTGTTGGGCGAAGTCCAAACCACCTCGCATGCCAGTCTGGAGGGCAGAAGTGCCTGGGTCCTACAGGCAATCAAACAGGGCAGGGGACAAGCACCCCAGATACCCACGTCACCTACTTTGTCTCCTGTCCATGGCATTTTGCGTGACTCAGTGTTCGTTGGCCTCCTTCCCTTTGCTCGCTGTCCCACACTCCTCAGCTTCTGAAGCTGTGTTTCCTGGGGCTGCTTCCTAGTACATCATGTTCACGAGTCTGTTTCTGGGGACCCCAAACTTAGGCCAAGCACTGTTACTACAGTCGTTTTACAGATCAGGAAACTGAGTCTCTTCTCTCTCTGTCTCTGTCTCCGCCTCTCTCTCTCTCTCACACACAGACACACACACACACACACACACACACATGCACACACACCGCTAGCTAGCTCCTACTCATCCTTCAGATGAGAACCTGAACTTCACGATCTCAGGCAGCCTTCCCAGACTCCCCAGCCACGGGAAGTCCTCTGCTAATGTTCTCAGAATCATCCTTCGTAGAACAAATCTCCGTGCTCAGTTTACAATGATCGGTTTGACTATTTCACCAATGCCCATCTTGTCTGCTGGCTCCAGGAGGTCAGGGGTTCTGTCTCTTAGTGCTCTCACCTGGATCCCCAGCACACTTCTAGAACATAGTAACTGCTCAATAAGTGTTTACTGAATGAATGATTTGGAGTTCCTTTAATTTTCTCACAGGTGCTCACTACCTTTCCAGATACATCTCAGCCTCTGGATGGGCCAGAAATGCATAATGTATAACCCCCAGGGGTGATACAAGGCCTCCCGCCCACTTCTATTCTTCTGGGTATTTAGGGAGGTGCAATATCCAGGGCAAGGTGACACTACTTTGCTCCGGGGGACCGAAATTTAGCATCAACTGTAGAGTTGAATCCAGAGGTGAGCCTCGAAGCCTGGGTAACATTTGAATGGATTATTAGGAGGAAATTTGAATACTATTTTAATGAACTGTAATGCCATTTAAATCCATACACATTGTGAATTAAATACACGTTCTTGGATACCTGTACTTCTTATCCAAAGTACACGTAGTCCCAAGTCCTCATTAGGAAGCGGATAAGCATCTATTTCCCTTCTATTCCAGCAATGATGATTCGCCGGCTATATAAAATTTACAAACTGCTTTGGAAGCAGTTGTGGAGAAAGGTGCTATATGAACACATGAGATTATGGAAATGAATGCTGATTTAGAGATGTCCCAGGTGGATAGTTAAAATATACCTGTGCACACACATACACACACCCCCCACGCTCAGGGTACTTTCTGCTCTGATCAGCGGGGATAGAGTTTCCTACCTGACAGGTGACTGTAAGTCAAGAAGTGTGTTTTGATCGTCGCCAGCTTTCCGCTACTGTGTGCTGCCATCTCAGACAATCCTTCACCTCCTGGGACACAGGACCTGAAGGATCTTGGTACGTTCTCTCCAGCGCACATGGAGAGGTGGTGCTTACCAGCAAGGTAAATATTGGCAAGCTGTACGAGTGCTGAATATAAATAAGGCAGGATACCTTTGGACAAGTTCACCATTGCACCCATCAGGTTTCTTATCAATAGGCAATATAAAAAGAAGTCATGAGTTTCCCAGGTTTTCCCCAAACCAGAACAAGTTACTTTTGTAACGATATAAAAGCTGGTATTTGAGAGTCAGTAAATGCCAAATAAAAAATTCTGGAGGTAAACACATGCCCTTATTTCCACAAACCCTGATTATTGGATTAGATTACTGAACTTATTCCTTTTGGCTTTATCTCTCATTATCCTGCCCTTCAATGTTTGCTCGGACGAGCTCAGATAAACCAGGCCGCTCCATACCCCAGTGCCTTTACACGTACTTTCCTTTGTGTTTGTACTGGAAGACTTCCCATTAATCCAGGTGGGCTGGGGACACTTTTGGATATTTTGATACTCGGGACTAAGACAACTTCTAATTTCCTTTATGAAGCTTTTCTTAATAAAGTATCCTCCTCCTAAAACTGCCATTTTTTGTCCCCTACAAATGCAACTGCACATATCTCTTTAACACAAACACGTCTGGGCTCTCCTGGGAAGTCCCTGCTCACATCATGTACACTTGGAGGCCACAAGCAATATTTCATTGCCACCCGGTTGCCCCCTTGTGACCTCTCAAGCCTTTTCCCAAAGCATTTGAGCAATGTGTGTTTTACCGAAATGTTCAAAAGGGAGAAAAGGGGAGGGCTTTCACTGAACACCATGTGGCCAAACTTCATAAAAATCGCCACCATCCCAAAGGCCTTTTTTCTTCTTCTTTTTTCAAATCTTTATTTATTTTTGAGAGAGAGAGAGAGAGAGAGAGAGTGAGCAAGCGAGCATGCATTGGGGAAGGGCAGAAAGAGAGAATCCCAAGTAGTCTCTGCGCTGTCAGCATAGAGCCCAGTGCCCCCAAAGCGTTTCTTCTTATCACCCGTGGCCTTCTCTCCTCTGCCTCCTCCATTCTCCACTGTCCTCTCACCTCCTCACACCCTGGATGCTCACTGTGGTCTCTATTCCATTTAGCAATTTAGCTCTTATAACCCTTCCTCCTGCAAAAAGAGAAATCCTCAAAATCCTTCACATCCTTGAAATTGTAGGTCGTCTCACTGAACAAACTAGCTCTTTGAGATCCCTTTTAAAAGGCAAAGGTAAAACAAAAACACATTCTTCTCTTTCTACTAAAGCCTGGTGAACCTGATGGTAGGAATTAAGCCTTATATACTTCTGTGTCTCCCATGCAAAATATTTAAAACATTTGCGAAATGAAAGAATAAAAGAATCTAGCCACAGATGAAAATCCCTCGACAACCATTGTGATCATCGCTTTCTTCTGCTCAAACGTCTTCCATACTTTCTCAACTCACACTTTGGCCAACTGTCGCTTCTCCCTGACTCTAAAACTCTGCTCAGCTAGGGCGGGCCCTCCCTCTTCAAGGCCACCATGCATACATAATAACCTTGCCTTCAGATAGGCGTTCATTTGTGTTGTTTCTCCAAGGCCTGGAATAGCCTATGTCATTGATGAGAGTGGTTGGTGGTGGGGTATCTTCATCCTATTGAAGGCCAAGGTGAGTGCCGTTGGTCGAGTCTTGTAGGTCCATGGGAGTCTTTCCGACTCTTAATGCTCAATGCCCAGCCTTCCTCAGGACATTTCACTGAGGTCTCTGGCCAGGTGTAATTCACTCTCGAGTCCTCAGGATATAAACCCTGAATGCATCCGCTCTAATGGCACTTAATCATCAAGACTTATATTACTGTGGAATTTTGGAGTATGAGGTTTTGAGGTCCTTCTTCTTCCCAGAATATTGTCATGATTACATCTGTTTACTAAAATTTTCAGAGTTCCCCCCCGCCCCATTTCCAGACTTGGGGTAGGTTTGTGCTTATCTAACCCATTCAAGGTATGTGGGTATGTATGCCTATTTGATTTGCTTTGCCCAATGAAATGTAAGCAGAATTGACATGAGCCCCTTTGGGGAGGAAGCTTTCAGAGGAAGAAGTGTTAAAAGCTGGTGAGTGATCGATCATGCTGTCCTTCCCCTGACATGGTAACTGGCAGTGTTATAAATATCTGGTGGACTGTTTATCAGTCTGGGTTCTTGAGTAAGGGTCCAGTTGATTCGTAATGGAAACACGGTGTGAGCAAGAAGTAAACCTTTGTTGTGTTATATCACAGCATTAGATTTAGAGGTGATTTGAATAATTAGTAACATAAAGTACTATTATAGCACAACCTACCCTATCCAGGCAGACTGTAAGTTCCTTGAAGGCAGCACTCATGCATCATTGACCTTTCCATCCCCCAGAGAACATAGCACAATGTTCCCTGGAGGCTCAATAACCATTGCTGATTGAGTATATATACTGAGAGAAGGTAAAAACATGAGACTGGAGGGTGGGGCTTGGTGTCAGGATTTCCACTTGAGACTTTGACCTCTTAAAATCCTAAATAAATGTGCAAGATGATTCCAACAGGATTCTAACAAGATCCTTACATGTGAGGAGGCAGAATAGCGCAATGATAGGAATCTGGGCTCCCATGCTGGGTAGGCTTGGGTTTAAGCACACTTGGCCACATGACGGTGGGCCCATTAACGAAGCTGTGTGAATCTGAAATAACATCACTAGCTACTGTATAGGATTATTGTGGGAATTAAATGAGAGAATGTATGTAAAATGCCTGGCACACAATGAATGGGCAACCAACGTCATTCTCTTAGGCTCTTCTCCCATCAAATGTGTGTGGGTTGTATGAAATCCTGCTTAATTCTCTGGGAACCGCTTCCCTTCATTTACTCCCCCTGAGATCTTGGTCAATTGCCTAGTCCTTGAATGTATTTAGCTTGGTCTACCTCAGATCCCTGGGGTTTTGCTTTTACTACCCCATGAACACTCTGGTATTCTGAGAAATTCCATTTGCAACTGGTTGGAGTTGGCAATTGCCCTTGGCAAAGGNCTCCAGGTGAGGAGGTGGGGGGGGGAGGGGGTAGCATTTTTGTGACAGGCTGTCTGCTGCCAAAATTTTAAACAAGGTCCTCTATTGGTGGGTATAGTCAGGGAGGTGATCTTCATGGGGCAGAAAGAATTTCGGATGTCATGGTGACCAGCTCCAGGAGAGCCTCTTCTTGGCCTGGGCCCTGGCTCTACTGGAGGGTGATTCTTCCATTGAACTTTGGGATAGTCTCAGTGATGGCAGCAGGGGCATCTGTGAATTTATCAATGGCTGACCCCTTCCACAGATTGGGGCTTTGTATGGTACCTGAGGGCTTGTGTTTTCCTGAACTCTTAGCCTGGTGAGCCTTGTGTTTTTAGGTTTATGTATTGTCCCTGACTGAGTTCCTTGGGGCTACTGTTGTCTACACCGCCCACCCCACCTCCCCACGTAGCAACAGCTGTGGTGCAGTGTGTCCAACCTCTCCAAAGGTGCTTGTGTAACTTGTTTTTCAAAGTCTTGGCAGGAGCTCCAGTCCTGAAGCGAGAAAGGCTGTTTACATTCTAGAAGGGCAATCCCGAGAAGCGTCTTGCATCAGGGCTGCTCCTGTCAATCCCTGCTCCCCAGGAGCTTCCTTCTCTCTGGGATGGCTTGGGTCAGCCAGAGAGATGGTGTGGGTCCTCGAAGGAAGGCGCCTGAGCATGAAAAAGGGAGGCTCTGAGGAAGCCTTCATCAGGCCCAGGGCTCTGCCACTGCCCTGTGTCAACTGCCCTCCCTTGAAAGGCAGGCAGGCATCTCCAAGACCCTTGTTACCTCACTGGCTGTAGGCACGGCACTCAACAGACAGCCACCAAGTCAGTAACCGCGCAAATGTGTGAGCAAGAAGACACCTGAGGGGACACACTGGTGGAAATTCCTGACACCAGTTAACAGCTTTCTCTGAGCAGTACTTGCATCAATAATAACAACCATTACTATTATCTAGTCTCTGCCACGTAAAGGCATATATCATTTCCTTAAATTCTACAGTAGGCAGTAGTTCTAGAAAACTGGTAGTCCTCGATCCAGTTAATAGCTGAGTGGGGCACAGAGACTCATGAGCACCAAGTCAGGATTCAAAGCCTCTGGCAGACACTGATTTTTCTACTTTCCATCTCTCCCCCCTGCATTTTATTCCTGCTGGCCTCTGCATCCGGTAACAGCGCAGAGGTGGGGACCTCGTGGGGTCCAGGGGTCACAGTGGCGCTGCCCCGCTGTGGGCAGCTATGCATTCTTGTTGTCATTCCTTTCTCCAGAGTTAGGCTTGAATTCAGCATGGAAAGGACGCTGCGGAAGCAGTTTCATTCCAGACGTCTGCATTCGTTTCATACTTAAAAACACCCACCTGTATTCAGGCCTTCTGGTACCCGGGTCTCCAGACCTTCCCCAGAAAACATCCTATCCCTCCCCTGACACCTTCCCTCTTCTGATTGGCTTCAAGGCTAGGTTTTCTCCTCACTGGAAAAAAAATCTTGCAATGAACATTATCCTACGGACAGTGCCTGACGCCATATATACCCTCAATAAATATTTGCCAAGTTGCATGCTATCTTCCAGCCAAAATGAGACCAAAAACAAAAACAAAAAGCGGGGATCCAGAAGGAAATCGAAAACCTTAGAGGGTGAGTGAGGCGGTCCAGCCACCAGCTAGCAATCCGCTTTCCTCGCCTCTCCCTGCCCGAGTGGAAAGGCAGGGGCAGATGCAGAGTTAATGCTGTCATTTGATTACAGTAACTTCAAACCCAGCAGAAAAGCTCCAGTCAATGCCAGAACAGAAGTGAACATGCAGGGGCTTGTTTCCTTGGAAATGTTTCAGCTGTAATTACTTTCCCCAAAGAAATATCCCAACAACTTCCTTGACCCGCTGGGGAGAAGAAGTAACAATAGGGGCAGAGAGTCATCGCGGAGGCCTCTGGCTCCCAGGCGGGTGTGAATGCGCGGGAGCCCGCGGTGCGCCTGTGCGTGGTGGCACCTCTGGGGACATCCACGGGGCGCCTTTGACAGCCGCTCTATTCAAACGCTGGGGCCGTGGGTTGGCGGCGCGGTGCCTGCCGCCGCCGCGGCTGAGATCATGCTGTTGATTTTGTTTTACAGAGAGCAGCCCAGCCTGTTGTGCAGAGTACAGAATGTTCTCTTCTGTGAACTGAGCTTGAACTTCTCCAACCCACTTTGTCTGAGGAATCACACAGACACAGAGGGGGAAAAGGCAAGGAAGATAACCCCCAAATTGTTGAAATCCTTGTGTTCTCTCCGGGTTTGGCTCAGATCGTTTGCTTTTCACTGTGCAAAATGAAAAATCCCAAGCATTGCAGCTCTTGGAAGAACAAAATACCTGTGATGTCCTTTGTCTAAGTCAGGACTGCGGCTTCCACTCTGGAAATTAACAAGTCTGTCACTGTCCTTGATGTTTCTCTTTCTTTCCTTCTTTTTCCCCTTCCTTCCTCTCCACATCCTTCCTCTTCTCCATCTCCCCCCTACCCTTTCTTTCTTCCGTTTCAGGCATTAAACAGACAAGGACAACAAAAACCATTTTCCTGTAAGGGAATGAGAGCACCCCCTCGCCCCCACCAATGCCTGTGACTTTTCTTTCAGTTGTCCAGGCTGTCATGTTATGACAAATAGCGTTCCCCAATTTGTTGTATGGCTTGAGAGAATTGATGCAAGGGCTTTAGGTTGATGGCCTTCGCCAAATCACCAGCGTGAGAAGCTGCCAGTGGTTGGGAAGGTGGATTGAAATGTCTCTTTGAAAACAACCTTTGCCTGGTCTTTAGGGCTGAATCTCCAGTTTGGGGGTGCGCTGATGAATGGTTTAGGGGGTCTGCTTGGAGGAGCTGAGCCCGAGACCTCTGTACGATAAGCAGCAGCAATAGCTTTCCAACTTATTATTTTTAACAGCAGTGGATTCCTTTCTCTATGCTAAAATTTACCCCAAACTCATTGGCGAGGAAGAAGAGCACAACTCTATGTGAGTCATGGATTTGAAGTGTGAGTCTCCTCCTTATGAGTACATTTATGATATTGGGCAAGTCATATTTTCTACAACACAGTTGGTGAAAGGGGCAAAAAGCTTGTCTTGTGGGCACATACCATCTTTTATAAATCTTGAGTGCTATACCGCTACCCCAGAGAAAGAGATTCTTCCCTTGAATGTATAGCTCTACCACCTACTTCATAGGCAGGGGGCTGCTGTATTGGGGATTACTGATGGAAACCGGGAGATTCCTACAAGAGTGTCTATTTTTGAGACGATTCCAGTTCCCTGGATATTCCATGTGACTTTCTGACTATCACGCCCTCAGAATACTAATTACTTCTTAGTTAATTAATTCTTATATCCCTTAAAATGCTGTTGAATGTTTGCAATGTCTAAGTTTGTGGATGGGATCTAGGGTTTGGGAGATAGGTAAGATATGTTCATTGCCTTCCAAGAGTTTATTGGCCAGTGGGAAAGGCAGAAATACACGCATACATACACACACATACATAGACACACACACACACACACATACACACACACACATAATGCTTATGCGTTACTTATAATACAAATGAGGTTGATACATATTCAGTGGAGGGACAATTTATAAAATGTGAACGTAGAGTGTTACAGGAACAAGGTGAGTATTCGAATAAGTGGAAATTGAGCCAAGTGAAGTCTAGACAGCAGAAGATAAGAATCATGAAAATAGATGGTCTTTGTGGATTAGGTAGTGTATTTGGGTATCAGGGAGTAGTTCTTCTGGCTGAGCAGCTGATGCTAGAGCATGTAGGAAGAAGCAAAAAAGTGCACCGAGCCTAGACAGAAGATGTCTATGTCCCCCTCTTCTGCCCATTGCTAACCTTTCTTCCTGAGTTTGTATGAAGTCTCAGAATCATGCTCAACACAGTTCTCTAAGAAGCCACCGCTGACAGGTGGTGTTGGCACTTGAAATAAAGCCACTTGCTAGAGTCGGGGAAGATGGAAGAGTAGGGGGGTCCTGAGCTAATGACCTCCCGTCGATACACTGAGGCAATAACTACATGCATTAGAACCCACTCTAAAAAAAAACCACCTGAAGACTAGAAGAACACGTCTTCTATAGCTAAAGTTATAAAGAGAAGGTCACATCAGAAAAGTCAGGAAGGAAAGAGACGCAGTTGGGAACCAAACTACCCAGAAGGACTCCCTGCAAGTGGGAGGGAGATCTCCAACACGGAGGAGTGAGTGAGGGGACCAGGCCCCACCCTGGGTACCCTCAGCCCTGGGGTCCTGTACCAGGAAGCGGAGCACCCATAACATCTGGCTTTGAAAATCAGTAGGGCTAAACTCTGGGAAGACAGAGTGCTATGGGAAACTGAGTCCACATTCTTTCAAAAAAATTTTTTTTTAATGTTTTTTTATTTATTTCTGAGAGAGAGAAAGAGAGAGAGAGAGAGAACGAGACCAAGCATGAGCAGGGGAGGGTCAGAGGTAGAGGGAGACACAGAATCCGAAACAGGCTCCAGGCTCTGAGCTGTCAGCACAGAGCCCAACACGGGGCTCGAACCCACAAGCTATGAGATCATGACCTGAGCCGAAGTCAGACACTTAACCGATTGAGCCACCCAGGCGCCTCTCAGTCCACATTCTTAAAGAACCAGCAGGCTTTATCATTCAGCCTGAGAGGCAGCAGAGAAGCAACAATTTGAAAAGTGCTTGGGTCTCAGTCGGTTGAGCATCTGACTTTGGCTCAGATCATGAGCTCATGGTTTGTGAGGTTGAGCCCTGCATCAGATTCTATGCTGGCAGCTCAGAGCCTGGAGTCTGCTTCAGATTCTGTGTCTCCCTCTCTCTTTGCCCTTCCCCACTCATGCTCTCGCTCTCAAAAATAAATAAATATTTAAAAAATTTAAAAAAAGAAAGAAGAAGAAAAGTGCCTGGGTTATACACGAAAGAGATTTGACGAATTCTAGGGGCTGAGGAGCAGGGATCTGTAGAAGCCTAAGTGTTGGCGGGTGCCATTTTCTTGCCCTCCTTCAGTATAGAGAGCTGAAAATTTGCACGAGCCAGTGCTGACACTCTCTGTCTACCTCACTAGTACTGTTTGCCCAGCTCTGGTGTTCCCCTTCAGGTCCACCCTTGCCAGCTGCCCTCCAAAGCAGCTCCCACCCTGCCACAGCAGGTGGGCAGCCCCAGTCAGATCTGCTGCCGCTCCAGAGCAGAATACACATTCCTTTCCAGTGTATCCGGGAACATTCTCCAGGAAAGACCACATGTTAGGCCGCAGAACAAGTCTCAGCATATTTAAGAAAACAGAAATCATGTCAAACATCTTTTCTGAAGGCAACAGTATGAAACTGGAAATCAGTAACAAGGAAAAAGCTGGAAAAACACAAGCACGTGGAGGCTTAACAACATGTTACTAAATAACCAGTGTGTCAACGGAGAAATCAAAGAGGAAACAAGTAACACCAGGAGACAAATCAGTAGGCAAACACTGCAGTTCAAAATCTTTGGGATGCAGCAAAAGCAGTTCTAAGAGGGAAGTTTATAGTGATAGCAGCCTACCTCAAGAAACAGGAAAAGTCTCAAATAAATAATCTAATTATATACCTAAATAAACAACAGAACAACAGAAGAACAAAGCCCAAAGTTAGTAGAGGCGAGAGGGAAAATAAATCAAATAGAGAGTAAAAAAATAAATAAAAATTAATGAAACTAAGAGCTGGTTCTTTGAAAAGATAAATAAAATTGACAAACCATTAGGCATATTCATCAATAAAAAAAAGAGAGGACTCAAACAATATCTGGAATGAAAGAGAAGTTACGACTGACCCACAGAAATACAAATATATCATATAATATATATACTACAATATATAATATAAGGATTATGAGAGACCACTACAGAAAATAATATGCCAGCAAGTTGGACAACTAGAAGAAATGGATGTATTCCTAAGAGCATACAATCTCCCAAGACTGAATATTGAAGAAACAGAAAATCTGAACAGACAAAATTGAATCAGTATTCAAAAAACTCCCAACAAACAGATGTCCAGGGCCAAATGGCTTCACAGGTAAACATTTTTTTTTAAGCTTATTTATTTATTTTGAGAGAGAGGGTGGGGAATAGAGGGACAGAGAGAGAGAGAGGGAGACAGAGAATCCCAAGAGAATCGATGCAGGGTTTGAACTCATGAACTATGAGATCATGACCTGGGCTGGAGTCAGACACTTAACCAACTGAATTATCCAGGCACCCCTTCACAGGCAAATTCTATCAAACATTTTTTTTAAGTTTACTTATTTATTTTGAAAGAAATAGAGATAGAGCTAGAGAGAGAAAGAATTCCAAGCGGACTCTGCACCATCAGTGCAGAACTGTATATGAAGTCTGAACTCATAAACTATGAGATCATGACCTGAGCTGAAATCAAGAGTCAGACGTTTGACCAATTGAGCCACCCAGATGCCTTTCTACCAAACATTTAAAGAAAAGTTAATATCTATGCTTCTCAAACGATTCCAAAAATAGAAATAGAGGGAATGTTTTTCAAATCATTCTTTGGGGCCAGCATTAACCTGATATTGATATCAAAGGCACTCCAAAATTAAAAAAAAAAAAAAAAGAATATTACAAGGTCAACATCCTTGGTGAATATACATACAAAAATCCTCAACAAAATATTAGCAAACCAAATTAGAATGTACACTAAAAGGATTCTTCACCACGATCAAATGGGCTTATTCCAGGAATATAAGGATGGTTTGTATTCACAAACCAAGCAATGTGATACACCACATTAATGAAATGAAGGATAAAAATCATATGAAAATCTCAACAGAAAAAGCATTCGAGAAAATACAACATCCATGAGTTCTTATTCATGATAAAAACTCCCAACAAAGTGGTACAGAAGGAATATACCTCAACATAATAAAGGCCATATTTGACCAACCCACATATGGCATCATACTCAATGGCGAAAAGCTGAAATCTTTTCTTCTAAGGTCAGGAACTGGACATGGATGTCCACTTTGATTCAACAGAGTATGGAAATCCTAGCCACAGCAATCAATCAATCAAACCAACAAACAAAAGAAATAAAAGGTATCCAGATTGGTAAGGAAGAAGGAAACTGACACTATTTGCAGATGACATGGTGCTGGATATACATAGAAAACTCTAAAGACTCCACCAAACTATTAGAGCTAATAAATGAATTCAGTAAAATTATAGGATATAAAATTAATATACAGAGATCTGTTGTGTTTCTATACACAAACAATGAAAGAGCAGAAAGGGAAATGAGAAAACAGTCCCATTTACAATCACATCAAAAAGAATAAAATAACGGGGTGCCTGGGTGGCTCAGTCTGTTAAGTATCTGACTCTTGATTTCAGATCAGGTCATGATCTCATGGTTCATGAATTCAAGTCCCACATTGGGCCCTGCGCTGTCAGTGCTTGAGATTCTCTTTCCCTCTTTCTCTGCTCCTTCCCTGCTCCTGATCTCTCAAAACAAATAAACTAACATAAACAATTTTTTTTAAAAAAGAATAAATGCCTAGACATAAATTTAACCAAAGAAATGAAAGATCTGTGCTCTGAAAACTATAAGGCATTGATGAAAGGCATTAAATATGACACAAATAAATGGAAAGATATACCATGTTTATTGATTGGAAGAATTAATATTGTTAAAATGTCTATACTACACAAAGTAATCTATAAATTTAGTGTAATCCCTATCAAAACACCAATACTACTTTTCACAGAACTGGAACCAAAAAAAAAAATCTAAAATCTATATGGGACCACAAAAGGGCTCAGATAGCTGAAGCAATCTTGAGAAAGAACAAAGCTGGAGGCAGCACACTTCCAGATTTCAAGTGACACTACAAAGCTACAGTAACCAAAACAGTATGGAACTGACACATAGATCATTGGGACAGAACTGAGAGCCTGGAAATAAACCTGTGATAATCTGGTCAATTAATCTCTGACAAAGGAGGCAAGAATATACAATGGGGAAAAGACAGTCCCTTCAGCAAATGATGTTGGGACAACTGGACAACTATATGGAAAAGCACGGAATTGGATCACTTTCTTACACCATACACAATGATAAACTCAAAATGGATTAAGGACCTAGCTGTGAGACCTGAAATCATAAAACTCCTAAAAGAAAACACAGGTAGTAAGTTCATGGATATTGGCTTTAGCAATATTTTTCTGAATATGTCTCCTCAGCAAGGGAAATAAAAGCCAAAATAAATAACTGGGAGTACATGAAAATAAAAAGGTTTTGAGGGGCGCCTGGGTGGCTCAGTCGGTTAAGCCTCTTACTCTTGATTTTGGTTCAGGTCATGATCTCGAGGCTTGAGTTCGAGCCCCTCATTGGGTTCTGTGCTGACAGTATGGAGCCGGCTTGGGATTCTCTCTCTCTCCCTTTCTCTCTGCTGTTCCCACATGTACTCTTTCTCAAAATAAATAAATAAACTTAAAAAAAGAAGAAATATGGTTAAAAAAAAGTCCTGAACAGTGAAGGAAACCACCAACAAAATGAAAAGACAGCTGGTGAATGGGAGAAGATATTTGCAAATGATAAATCCAATAAGGGGTTAATATCCAATATATATATATTGTAGTATATATAATATAATATATATAAATGCATATAATAAATATATAATATATATATAAAGCTCTGCATCTTAACACCAAAAATCCCCAAATAATCTGATTGAAAATGGGCAGAGGACCTGAACATTTTTCCAAACAAGACATACAGATGGCCAAGAGATACATGAGAAGATGCCCAGTGTCACTAATCATGTGGGAAATGTAAATCAAAATCACAATGAAGTATCACCTCACCCCAGCAGAATGGCTAAAAATAAAAAGAGCAACAAAACAACACATGTTGGTGAGGATGTAGAGAAAAGAGAACACTGTGCACTGTTGGTGGGAAAGCAAATTGGTGCAGCCACTGTGGGAAACCGTTTGGAGGTTCCCCCAAAAACTAAAAATAGAACTACCATATGCTCCAGCAATTCCACTTCTGGGTGTTTACCCAAGGAAAATGCAAACATTAAGTCGAAAAGATAGCCGTGCTCCTATGTGCATGGCAGCATTATTTACAATAGCCAAGATATGGAAGCAACCTACGTGTCCATCTGTAGATGAATGGATAAAGAAGATGTGGTTTCTATATACTGTGAAATGTTACTCAGCCATAAAAAAGAATGAGATTTTCCTATTCATGACAACATGGATGGAGCTTGAGGGTATGATGCTAACTGAAATAAGATGGAGAAAGGCAAATACCCTATGATTTTGCTTATTTATGGAATCTAAAAACAAAAGAAACAAACGGCAACAAAATAGAAACACACTCAAAAATACAGAGAACTGGCGGTTGCCAGAGGGGAGGTGGGTAGAGGAATAGGCAAAACAGGTAGAAGATTAGGGGGTACAGATTTCCAGTTATTGAAAATTAAGTCATAGAGATGAAAAGCACAGCACAGGGAATAGAGTCAATAACATTATAGTAACTGTGTATGGTAACATGGTAACTACACTGATTGTAGTGAGCATATCATAATGTATGTAGTTGAATCACTATCTTGTACACCTGAAACTAACATAATATTACATGTCAACTATACTTCAACTAAAAAAAAAGATAAAAAAATAAAGACAAAAAAGTCACTTGTCATTTCATGTTTGGGCATTAAATCTCATGCTTACACTTTTTTAGTGTTTATCTATTTATTTTTGAGAGAGAGAAGGGCAAAGAATCCAAACCAGGCTGCACACTGTCGATGCAGAGCTTGATGCGGGGCTCAAACTCACAAACTGTGAGATCATGACCTGAGCCGAAATCAGACACTTAACTAAGTGAGCCACCCAGGCGCCCCTCACGCTTACAAATGTTATTTGCTTGTTCTTGGGGAGTTATTGCCTGTTTTAAAGAACCAAATCGTGTGAGTCAATGCCATGATTCAATCCGTGCTTTTTTTAAGGTTACTGCTGGCGATGAGATGGGTCTCTGGGAAATGTGGGAGGCTGGGCAGAAAGAGACAAGTAAGAAGACTACACAAATCATCCTGAAAAGTGTGAGTGGGAGGGACAAATGCATTGGACAGATGGGGCACGGGGGAGGTGGGATAGGTGACCATAGAGGAGGGTAAGGACACTTGATTTAACCGAGTTTTCTCATCTGGGTTTTACTGAGAGGCAGGAAGGGCTGCTATGGTCTGAATGTCCTTCCCAAATTCATATACTGAGAAATCTCAACCCTCAAAACTGATGGCATTAGAGGGTGGAGCCCTTGGGGGGGGGGTGTGGAGCCTTCACGATGGGATTATTTCCTTATTGAAGAGACTCCGCAGGGCTCCCAGCTCTGTCCACCTGTAAGGACACAGCAAGAAGTCTCAGACCTGGAAAAGGGCCCTCCTCCTAACGTGCTGGCACCATGATCTTGGACGTCCAGTTCCCAGAGCTGTGAGAAACATATTTCCATGGTTTATTAGCTACCCAGTCTGTGCGATTGTAGCTGCCCGCACAGATGGAGACAGGCCAAGGGAAGGAACACAGGAAGAGCTTTTTACCTTTCTCTTTATAAAGGGGAGATCATACACTGAGTTTCAAATAGACTGAGTTTGAGGGGAGAGAGAATGGAGAGAATTCCAGCCATCATTTGGAAATACAGATCTGGAGTTAAGAGCAAAAAAAGTAACTCAGAATCAGCCACACGGAGAAACCAATGGACGTCCTGACAGTGGATGTTATCACCTAGAAAGAGCGCTATGCAGGTCATTTACAGGCCTGTGATAAGAAAGGGCCAAGTTAGACCTTGAGAGGTGCTTATATTAATGAACACCAGAAGAAGAGCATTCTAGAAATAATTCAAATTCCTAACAATATAGGGCACCATCTAGTCCTCCACTCCTGTATCTGATTTTTCTGGCTCAGTCGGTGGAGCATGGGACTCTTCATCTTGGGCTCATGAGTTCGAGCCTCACATTGGGGATAGAGTTTACTTACTTTAAAAAAAAAAAAAAAGAATAATGACTCATCTTCTTAAAAAAATTTTTTTAATGTTTACTTATTCTTGAGAGAGAGAGAGAGAGAGAGAG
The DNA here is from genome assembly GCF_008692635.1 of Crocuta crocuta. Lineage (NCBI taxonomy): Eukaryota > Metazoa > Chordata > Mammalia > Carnivora > Hyaenidae > Crocuta > Crocuta crocuta. The sequence continues at coordinate 10,071,806 of NW_027529428.1, read as the reverse complement.
AGAGAGAGATGGAGAGTGGCAGAGAGAAAGAGAGAGGGAGACACAGAATCTGACACAGGCTCCAGACTCTGAGCTGTCAGCACAGAGTCTGATGTGGGTCTTGAACTCATGAACTGCGAGATCATGACCTGGGCTCAAGTCAGACGCTTAACCGACTGGGCCACCCAGGAGCCCCAACTTCTCTTCTTTAATAAAGAATCTGTTTGGTGCCTGTCTGAGAATTAAAGAAAATAGGTAGCTTTCTCCTGCATTAAAGGATACTTCTTTTTAAAGGCAGTGTTTTGGGGCGCCTGGGTGGCCCAGTCAGTTAAGCATCCACTGTGGCTCACGTCATGATCTCACAGGTTCATTGGTTTGAGCCCCGCGTCGGGTTCTGTGCTGACAGCCCAGAGCCTGGAGCCTGCTTCAGATTCTGTGTCTCCCTCTCTCTCTGCCCCTCCCCGTTCATGCTCTGTCTCTCAAAAATGAATAAATGTTAAAAAAAATAATAAAGGCAGTGTTTCTCAAACTCTTTGCTGGTTGACCATGACCCACAGTAAGAAATACAAGTTATATATGTATCGATATATATGCATAAAGACAAAGGGCTTTATGAAACAATACCTACCTGTAGCTTCTACAATTAATGCTGTTTTCTATTTTATTCTACTCCTATAAAAACAAAAATAAAACCAAAACATGTCTGCTGGGTCCCAGTGAGTTGATACCATGAGAGACACTGGGATTAAGCGCTGTGGTTATTGGAAGGCTACTCTCCCTCTAGTGGTTGACATCTTTCAGGAGAGATCAGAGCTTGAAGCTCAAGCTTGGAGACCCATGGAGAAGAGCTTCATTCCATCTCCAAAGACCCCTCCTTTCCTGAGGAATTTTAACTTTGGGAGGAAATCTAGGCAAGTTCGACCAGCAGGTGCTTGGATTGTTCCCAGATGCACATAATAATAATGTCGGGCATTGAATCAAGCACTTTCTGTACATTATTACCAATTCTGATAATAAGCCTCTGAGGGAAATGTAATTATTACCTCCATTTTACAGAGGGGAAATATCAAGGCTAAGAGCGAGTTTGCCTACGATTGTGCTGCCAGTGAACGGTGATGCTCAGATTCAAGCTCAGCCGGCTTGCAGAATAGTGACGATGAGCTACAGCTTTGGTTACTCTGCCTCATCCCCCACCAGTCCCTTAGCAAGTGTCTCTCGGCAAGACTTGGTCTTGTCTCACAGTGGTCTTTATTCCTTCTCTCACGGAGACTCCATGCTTTTACAAGTTTCTTGAATAAAATCGAGAATCTGAAATGTGTTCTGGAAGCAGAGGCAGAGAAGGAGCGGGAGAGAAAGGGAGGGTGTGGGGCAGGGTGATGAATGTACTTTTGAGGTTGGGCTGGAAAAGGCTCTCTGAAGGGGTAGAGGCAGGTTCTCATCACCTTGACCTCCCTTCCTCTATCTTTGCCCTGACGATCATCCACCTCCACGTCTCCACCAGGCTTATCTCTCCAAAACAGCTCTGTCATCGTCTCTCTCCTACCTCGTGCTTCCTGCTGACACAGCCCACTCACCCTGTCCTGAACTGAAATGCTTCTTCTCTCCCTTCAATGCCAACTCAGTGTGTCCTCTTTCGATGGCCATTCCAGACGTGTAAATGGCCCTGACCTACTGATCCCACTCCACACCCATTTGCTCACGACTTCCACACATGAACTCTAGTGGGCTTTCTCTGCCCCTGAATGTATGCAGCTTGTCGATCTCAGGGCCTGTGCTCAAGTTGGGTCTCTGCCTGGAATGCCCCACTTCCTCCTTTCCGGTCTATATCTGCCCATCCTTTAACACTTCCCCTTCCCCTGATCTCTTAGCTTTGCATCTTTCCTCTTGTATCATCCATGTAGGAATATTACCAAATACTGTAGAATATTTATTTACTTTTTTAAAATTTATTTTATGTTTACTTTTGAGAGAGAGAGAGAGAGCATAAGCGAGTGGGGGCAGGGCAGCAAGAGAAACACACACACACACACACACACACACACAGAATCTGAAGCAGTCTCCAGGCTCTGAGCTGTCAGCACAGAGCCAGACGCGGGGCTTGAACTCACAAACTGTGAGATCGTGGCCTGAGCCAAAGTTGGATGCTTAACTGACTGAGCCACCCAGGTGCCCCTACTCATTAATTTTAAAATTATTGATTTAATTGCCTATTATTTAGACACAGAAAATTCTATGACAATGAAGAAGAGCTGTCATGACTCAAGGATTCGCAAACAGGGGCCGGCACAGTGCAGCACAGAGCTATTGCTTTTTTCTTACTTTTTGAAAGTACCCCAGTTTTCTTTTGGGGAGCCACTGAAATAGAAGCCTGTGTTGCAGGAGCAGGGCCGGACTCCACACCTTCAAAGAGGGGTGGGCATGTGACGGAGGGCTGGCCGCTGAGAACTGCACTCCCCTGGTCACAGATACCAGTTCAGAGATGGTGTGCGATGGGCTAGGCCGGTGGGAAATTAGTCTCAGGTGCTGCTAGAGCTATGTGGGGATGTTCAGCTGGAGGAACATGAGCCTGGAGCCTCTGGCAATTATTATCTCCACCACGTGGAGGGGGCCTGTCTGAAGGTGAAGCCAACAGGGTGGACATCAGAGTTGAGGGATTCTGGAGAATATCTTTTAAGCGCTTGGATCCAGCTACTACTGCACCAGAAAGCCATTACGTTCTGTCCTGCTTGGGCCAATTTCTGTTAAGATTCTGTAACTTGCAACCAAAAGAGCTCTAACCACTGTGGTACATCCTTTGCGATCTGTGCTCTGTGGTTACCTGTAAGCGGATAACATTCAAGGCACAGCCCCCTGGCATCTGCCCTGGAACTGCTCGCCAGCCCTGAGTAGCCCAGCTAGGTTCCCACTCTAGCTCAGTCTGGTCCAATTAAAGCGAGTCAATTGATTTCACATGGCTTTGGTCACGGAGGAGCCCTGCCTTTCCCCCTGAATGAGATCCTTCCTGAAAGACCTTGCCTGGTGCTGCTGTGCTTTAACTGCTCAGTTAACTGGACCTCCCGGGCCGCCTCACATCCGCCCACAGGTGCATACGGTGGTTTTCTATCTCTGCAAATGATCGACACGATCCTCTATTATTGATATGATAGGCATATCTCAAAATGAGATAGGGTCCTCATGTTGAGCAAGGGTTAGAGGAATGAGCTTATGAGTGTACAGGGGGCTTATAAAACTGTAAGTTGGGGGGATGTAGTGAGAACAGGGTAAGAAAGAGTTGGAGTAGACACCACAGTAACACCTGTAGGCGAGTGGTGGCTCCTGAGTGTGTGCTTTATCCATTCTCTTGTAAGTTCTTATCAATGAATCGGCATGTATTTAATAAGCACCGACTAGAAATGAGAGCCAAAACTTTTCAGTCATGTTCCACAGCCCTAAGCCAGTACCTTCCTATTAAATACCTTTGGTGATTAATAATGCGTTACAGGCTTGACGTTACTTAGAGACAAAGTCCGAACACAAGGAAAACAAATTCTTGGTTCCCAATACAGTGCTCATCTCTACCCCTGGGTCAAGCAATGACCAGATATTCCTGAGCTCGTTACTGGGAGCAGTTTCCTTTCCTCTAACGTTTCGCTCTGGATTCTTGGAAGACTGTCACTCCCCAAAGTCAGGGGCTGAGGAACATTTCCAAATGCTTTGAACAGAATAGGTTATGCCTTGAACTACATCACTGCCTTACCTTAAATGTCCTGAGGCTGCCCGAGTGGACTTCCTTTGCCTGCATCTAGTCTCCGGCCAAGGCCACACGCGGACACTCCTTTGGCTCAGTCCCGAGTTGGAGCTTCTCCAGCTGAAGGTGTCCCTTTTGCGTACGTGCTTCTGCGTGGTGAATATTTGGAACATTACGGGTGCCCTCTCTGGCCCCTTTTAGTTAAATCCTTTGTAAAGTCATAATAAAATAATTACTGTGACCTCCCGCTAAGGAGCCCAGTAAAGAGCACCTGTTAGAGGTGCAGTCGGAAGAAAGACTGGCCTCCAGTCTGCATGGGAGATGGTGGGTAATGGGAAATACTACAGAGTAGGGTTTAATTAGAACCTGTTAGGAGCCAGACTTCGCATTGAGCTAGTTCCTACTAAGAAAGCTCAGAACCCTTTCTGAGAGACAAAACAACAGTCCCCTCCCCCCAAATATCCCAGGAATCAGTAGACTTTAAAGGGCTGGTAACAATTTAATCTTTCGCTTATAGCCAAGAGTTGGGCAGTATATAACTCTCCTTTCTTCCTTCACTGAAGTTGGGCGGCCATTGCTAAAACCAATGGCAGGTGCTAAGGGGGTGTCCCTCCTGGGCAGGGGTTCTCAGCATTGATGGCACATTAGGAAATTGGGGATTTTAGGGGTGCCTGGCTGGCTAGGTCAGTAGAGCATGCAACTCTTGATCTCAGGGTTCTTAGTTCAAGCCCCATGTTGGTTGTAGAGATTATTTAAAAATAAAATTGTTAAAAAAAGAGAAAAAACCTCTCTTTTAGGATTTTAAAAACTATTAAT
>NW_027529428.1:10057652-10067254 GCF_008692635.1 Crocuta crocuta | reverse complement strand
TATCTGAGTTATGTGGTCTGGGGTGCATCTGGCATCAGGACTGAAACATCTTGGCAGCTATTTATAATGTGCTACAGTTCTGACCAGGTGCAAAAGAAAAAAGAAAAGGCGAAACCAGCCTTTGTTTATAAAGGTTATCATGGCTTAGAATTTACTTTTTATATGCCACAAAATGTGACTTCGTAATAAAGAAGTTTGGAAAAACCTTTTTTTTTTAAATTGTGACTGGGAGGGGTAAATCTCCACCTCGCAGGCTCCACAGGATTGATGGTTGTGAAGCCTGACTGAGATGAGGCAGTAGTGGGTGCACGTGTGGAGGGGGAGGGGCAGAGCTTTGTAAACCGCGATTTGCACACCTGCCCGGGGTGGGGTGGGGACGGGTCAGGCCGGAAAGTTCTGGAGGAGATGAATGGGCTATATAGGGAGACCACACGGAGCGATAGGGCTGGAATGAGCCAGGAGTCTTATCTCAAGGTGAGACTTTGACTCAGCTCTGGCTGATTGTTGCCCTCCCCCCCTTATTTTTTTTAAAGAAGCCATACATTAGGATTTGTGTACCAAATCTCTCAATTTTGAGAACATGGGGTGTCAAAAAGTGTATTTGGGGAATAGACACATGGATCCCACTTTCTCTGAAATCACCTTAGTTCCTTTCCATACTCATTTACAAGACAGCTTGTAATGTTCTCTCAAGGGTGGAGATGCATTGGAATTCTTCAAATACAAAGCAAACGTCAAAAAATGCCAGGAGTAATCAGTGTCCTTGATTCTGTTCCCTTCAGTTTGCAGACAAGCACACCGTAGCCCAAAGAGTTAGAGGCATATGCCCAGGGTCACATGGTCAAGTAGTGGCTATAATGACATTCTTGATCTAACCCAAACATCTAGTCCCTACTTCTTACTTTGAACAGAATTCCAGTTTGGGAATCGATCCCTCCCAGAGTGACTCAGAGATACCCAATGTGACACCATTTCCAGCTCTAGGGTAGATCCTAGTCAGTCTAAGCCAATCCATGCAAGGCATTCTCCTGGTAACTGCTTTGATCCAGCTGTGGGTAAGTCACCAATGGTGGCCCAAGCAGAGTGAAGGAGAGGACTTATGTCCCATGCTTGAGGGAGAAGACTCCCTTTCCTGCATGTAGCCTCCATTACCAATGGGAGCCATTTTTTCAGCATCAGGGATCTATCCTATGCAGGTGTCCAAGCACAGAACACAGCTGAACCTTTACTAAGTGAAGTCTACTCCTCATTATACCAGGCAATTGCCTCACAATTCCCAGCAGGCTGGGCTGCTCCATTGGGTATCTGGGCAAAGGGAACACTTTTAACGTTTCCAGGCTGCTGCGTAGAGTTGGTGATTAGCCATAGGATGGAAGTGACGGAATTTTTGTGGCTCTGTCTCTAGTAGGTGAACCTTGGCTGGTCCCCACTGCTGTGAATGCTGTTTCTGCATCTCCACGTGGCTAATGAGATGGAAGAGGAAGAAACTACCTAAACTAGCCAAGATATTTTAGTGGTAAGAAATAGGTGATGCAATTCAAGCTGCCTAAATAATAAAAGAAATATATTGGCTCAAGTAAATAAAAAGTACTTGGGCGTGTGTGACTCAATCTATAGGTTCAAATGAGGTCACTAGCACCCTGTCTCTAGTCACCTCTTGGCTGTCCTATCATCCACTTTGTCTTTGTTTATTCTTACATTCCACGTGGGGTAAGTTGACAGCCAGCACCTCTAGACACACCTTCTTTCCTGCTCAAGACCAATGGAAAGCCAGTGTGCGCCCTTCCCGTCTCGGGTGGTGCCCAGGTCTTTCTTGCCTCTCACTGGCTCTGGTGGGTCACATGGCTATTCCTGCACCAATCACTGCGGCGATGGTCTGGAGGGCGGTGCCTGAGCTGCGTGTCTCTCCCTAGAAAGAATGTCTACAGAGAATGGCAGCAGGTCCTCAGAGGAAAATTACTGTTCTGTCACCCAGGAGACGGGCAAATTGGTGCTGGCTGTCCAACTCAATAACTGGAAGCTTTTCCAAATGTGTAGGGTTTTTTTTTTTGGGGGGGGGGGTTGTATTGTGCAAAGAGCAGAGAATTTGAAAGCAGAGGAGTGAGATTTCAGTCCTGGATCTCTGAGCCTCATTTCAGTCCACACATGTTCAGTGGGGAAGAATACTTTCCTGTGGCTTGACTCCAGTGTCCTTCTGAGGGTTGCGTGAGATCCTGTATGGCAAAGCACTTTTTAAAACGTTAAAGGCTAAACCCAAATGAGGGATTATTGTTGTTTGTCATTACTATTATCGTCTTTTCTGAATTTCTCCCACTCGTCCTCTGATTATAATGCAGTGCTATTTCAGGCAAGATCTGAGGAGTAAATGCATCAGTAGCAGCTAGAATGAATTTGGCCAAGGTGGCCATAAGCATACATGACATCTTTGTGAGAATCAAAAATAGACCCCTCCTGCCTCCTCTGGGTGGTACAGTTCCCAGGGAACATGGCTTGGCAAGTGGAAAGCAAGCTGTTGTCACCTCCTTGGCAGGAAGGGGAGCAGGCAGGGGTGGAGGGTTCTGTGCAGTGCACAACCTGCACAGCTGTGCTTTGTGGCCCTGACTTTAGTGATGAACCACTGAGCAGGATGAACTCTGGAAGCCTAACTCCTCCTTTTCCTGGCAAAGTTCATTTAAGCCTTTAAGACCATTTGTCATTTCCCTCTCTTCTGAGCATTTTCACTCGTGCTGAATGCAGCAGTCTGTGCTGTCTCTTTCAGTTAAATACCCACTAGTGATCCAGATTCTGCTGGCCTTTTCCGACGCTCACTGCACACCATTCCAACTGCAAGGAAGAGAATCCTTCCTTTTTAACCACGCTGATGAGTGATGTTGCAGAGGGTGGCTAACCCTTTAAAATGAACACAGTACACTCGTGGCTGGCCCACAGTGGGCTGTTGCTGGAAAGTCAGAGGCTGATTTCCCCGAAATGCCCAGGAAGGAAGGCTGAAAGACACAAGCAGCTTCACCTAGACTGACCACCACTGTTTGCTGTTCTAAATCCTCCTGGCAACAGCAACTCCGGAAAGAAATTATTTGAACTAGATCCAGCCAGCCTCCAGGGAGCCAGGGATGCAATACAGTAGCCCTTGTGTTACTATGCCTGAAAGTCTTCCTCTTCTTAAAAGATTATGCTTCTCTTGTGGGACAGATGGCTGGTTAGAGCCAACAGGAACTTGCAACGTTGTTGAGTTGTGAATGTGTTGTCCCTTTCACTTCATCCTTGGTATCTTCTGGGGCACCTGAGAGGGTAGGGACTTTTCAACATGTTGAAAGCCAGGATTAACCCATCACCATGGCACCAGTGGTATGGTTTAGGTGAGCTGAGCCTCAGTGTAAAGCATGCTCAGGTCTCTTTTGTCTTGAAAGCTCCCTTGCGTGACACCGCTGTTCTTCCCTCATCCCTCCCCTGGGACCCAGGAAAGAGTCTGCTGCCTTAGCTGCAATTTCCTCACTGTCTCTCTGCTTTTACTTCCTCCTTCTTCCAAGATGGCGGCTTTTCTGTTTGTTCTCTCCTCATAGATCCCTTTTCTGCCCCTGCTTGGCTCCTTACCCTCAGGTTTCTAGTTGGTTCACCCAGTGGGAGGCACAGCAGGAGGCTAGAAAAGGTGAGGGACCAGCCATAAGGCGTTGGCTGCCCCTGCCTCTCTATCACAGCACCAGCCTCACGAAGGCTCTGGCAGGGACTATGTTCCTCCACGGCCCCAGCTCCTGGTGGCAGGGGTTGCTCCCTGGCTCCATGTCACCCCTCCCTCTCTTGTCCCTTGAGGCACAGGGATGCCAAGGGCTTCCTGCAATCATGAGTCTCCAGGTGCTTTATTATCTCCCGGTGTTTCTGGCTCCCTTCATCCTGCCTACGCCTTACAGAGTCCCTTCATTAAATTCTTTACAGTTCAGGGATGCCTGGGTGGCTCAGTCAGTTAAGCATCCAACTTTGGCTCTGGTCATGATCTCATGGTTTGTGATGATGTCACTGTCCATGAGTTTGAGCCCTATGTCTGGCTCCTCCTGGGATCCTCTGTCTCCCCACCTCTCTCTGCCCCTCCCCTGCTTGCGCTTGCCCTCTCTCTGTCAAAAATAAATAAACGTTATAAAAAATACGTTCTTTACAGTTCAACCCTTTGGAGTGTCCATCCATTTCCTGCGGGACCCTAACCAATTCAGCCTTCATCCTTGCCACTCTTCTGGGGTATCTCCCTGGATGGTCACTGGCAACACCAAGAAGACTCTCCAGCCCTTCTCCTTAGCCACCTGTGTTCAGGCTAATTCTTCTTCTTGATCCTCTTCTTTAGTCTTCTGGATGCTATTCCATCCTCCTTTCCTTCTACCTTTCCATTCACTGTCTGACAAGAGCCAACATGGTTGTTTCTTAATCGGTCCTCTCATGTCCTGTCCCATCTGGAACATCAGTGATGAAAAGTAATCTCCCTAGATACAGACCTCCAGTTATGATGTGAATAACTCATGGGGGTGAAACATACAGCTTAGGAAGTACAGCCAATTGTATTGTGGTCCCGTTGTATGGTGACAGACCATAGTTACAGTTGCGGTGAGCATAGCATAACACACAGAAACGTAGAATCACTGGTGTACACCGGAAACTAATGTAACGTTGTGTTAGATTAGTAACATACAGCATCTGTCTGTCTATCTATCTATCTATCTATCTTAAAGTCTATTTATTTCTTTTGAGAGAGAGAAAGAGACTATGTGTACAAGCAAGGGAGGGGCAGAGAGACAGGAAGAGAGAGGAAGAATCGCAAGCAGGCTCCATGCTGTTAGTGCGGAGCCTGGTGTGGGGCTTGAACTCATTAACATTGAGATCATGACCTGGGCCAAAATCAAGAGTTGGATGCTTAACCAACTGACCCACCCCCATGCCCCAACACACAGGTATATATATTTTTTTAAATCTCTCCAAAACACCTAGAACTAATTTAGGGAGCACTCTCACTGAGGACGGGAAGCTTCTTGATAGCCTCTTTTTGCCCCATTTGTTTAATCCTCCATCCTGCCTTATTCTGGTCTAAGCCTTGGGAGACGGACTGTCATGGATACATCAAAGGGCTCCCTTGACCCCTAGCATCCTGTTGGGCTCAGCCAGTTAGGAAGCACTGGCAGGAAACCAGAGGATGGGGGGAAGATGAGGCTGGGGTCCCAGGTGGGTAGAGGGTTGGCAATGTCTGTGTATCTCTCACATACACCACAGCTGCTGTGAGATGGGACCCACTAAGCTATAGATACATCTCCCTTTAGGGTATAAGGAGGATAACGTCTCCCTACTGCTACCAGCCTTAACCCGTCCACCACTTTGTACACAGTCTTGTCCTATTTAACCGTCCCAGCTGACCTCCATTTGAGGGTGCCTTGTGCTTCCTGCTGGGACCCTGACTGACTGGTCCTGGGGCTCCACTCACTGCCTTTAGTCAAGTTGTGTAGACTCTCCCTTTCTTGTCCCCTAGGGAGCTCACATTGTGTTCTGGTCATTCCAGGTTATTGCAGCTTAGTCCAGCCTGCTTAGAAATTTCATCTCCTGATTGAATTCTCATTTCTTCTTCTCTCCTCAAGGATAGGGATGTGAGGAGGAAGGCATGGTCTAGTCTTTCACATCTTGTCCTTCTAGTAGGCATCTTGTGTATGTTGGGGGAAGAGGGAAAGGGACAAATGTCTCTTTTCTGATCCAGCTACTGAGATGGTTTCGTATTTCTTGTCCACGAATGTCTCTGGCCGACACCGAGGGCTGGGTGATGCTGTCTTTTGGGGCAGAATCCCAGTGCTGATTCTGCCACGACGGGCGAGGTTATGCTGCAGTCACAAACCACCTCTGAATTTGAATAACTCAGATCAGCAAAGCCTTACTTCTCTTTAGGCTGCATATCCACTGCAGGTCCGCAGAAGCTCAGCTCACCAGATCACCCAGGGACTCAGGCTGATGGGACAGCCCTGGTCTCCATCATTGCCACTCTACCAGGATGACAAGCACTCATAGAAGATCTCGCATCAGGACTGAATGTTGTAGCCAGGAGAGACTTACGCTTACAGGCATTTCATTGTCCAGAACTAGTCACCTGGCTCCTCTCAGTTGGAAAGAGGCCAGGAAGTACAATCTTTCCATGTGCCCGGGGAGGAGGGGGGGAGAAGGGTGGCCTGCAATATTTGGGAACGGTACTGAGGACTACCACAGGGCGCATGTGTGTGAGTTCTTCAGAAGATCCACATGGCCTTGCTCTCTGGCAAGGGAGAGAAGACTCCAGCCTGAGAACAACTGACCCTCACACTGCCTCCCCCTGTGCACCCCCTCCCCCCCACTGTCTCAAGTCACTGAAAGCATACTCCATGGCACATTGCTTCTGGGTCTCTACTCCTCACAGGCAGTCCCCGGGTGTGTCAATACCTGACGAGATGTCTGAAGCTCGGGTGCCATTTTTTTTTTTTAAAGAAAATTATTGCGGTCAAATACACCTAATATGAAATTTACCAATTTAATCATTTTAAAGTACACAATTTAGTGGTACTTATTACACTCACGGTTTCATGCAACCATCACCACTGCCTAGTTCTAGAACATTTCCTATCACCTTGAAAGGAAATCCCATACCCTGTAAGCACTTACTCCCCATTTCTACTCCTCTTCCCCAGCTCCTGGCAACCAGGAGTCTATCAAATAGCCTCTTCTGGATATTACATATAAATGGAGTCATACAATATAGGCCTTTGAGCACAGCTACTGTCTGAGGTGTCCTTGTGAATCACGGGAGGCTCACCCACTGTTGCTGTACACAACACTGGCCAAACGGGCGCTCCGCAGATGCCTTCTCTCTCCACCTGCTGTCAGTCCAATTTCCTTCTTCCTGGCTCAGAGGGCGAGGAGCACCCTGCTGTCTAAGCAGGGAATGGATTGCCTGCCTTTCCTCAGCCTCTATGGGTGCATCTCTATGGGAATCCCCCCAACCCTGGGCCGGGGTAAGGAGTGAGATGGAGAAGGCGCATCCCTGTTGCACAGAGAAAAAAGCCACCACATTCCCTGGCCAGTCTCCCCTGATTCCCACCGCCTACCTGGCCGAAGTGCTCACAGGGCTTGACGTGGGCCGATTGTTGTGCAACCGTAGTTAATAAGCCCTGAGGGAGTGTGGCATCTGGCCCCACTTCCCCTGTATTCTTTACCATAGGTGTTATTTAGATGCTGTTGTTTTCAGCCACGGGCCCCACTGCCAACCAGCCACAGGAAAGGTCCCATTTGATGTCATCTTACACATCATTTTTATACTGTTCATCCCCCACTCAGCAACTCACCGTGTTTCTCTCTTACGAATGGATTAATTCCAAACTCTTGACTTTGTGCTCAAAACCCTCTCCGAACCAGCTCCAATGTAGCTTTCTGTCTCACTGCGTCCCGCACAAACTCTTGGGTCCTTTCAGGCTGGCCTGCTCAACTCACTGCCCCCAGGATGGCCATGCTCCCTTTGGGGTGGGGCCTTTTACTCTGCTGGTCCCACCTGGAATGTGCTTTCTCTCTTCCTGGAAGGGGGAGGGGGAGGGGGGGGCTCCTTGCCACCAGCTCCTTGTGGTCTTCCTGGGCCTCCAGCCTCTTGTCTCTGGACTCCGGTCACCTGCTCAGCACCTGTTGGGCGGGTGTGCTGCCGCCTGGTGTGGCTAGTGACCTCCTATGTGTTCTCCTTCTGTGCTGGGGGCGGGGTGAGTGCAAGGACCATCTGATTGTAGGCAGCACCCATCCCCCCTCACCCCATGTGTCTTCAATAAGGGAAACTAGCAGAGCCAGACAGAAGGGGGTTGCCCAAGGCCACAGAACCCAAACCTTTTCCTGGCTGGTGAGTGGGAGGTTAGGAATGCGTGAAGAAGGTGGCTCTGGCAAGCTCTGCCATCTTCCAGGGACATCTGCCCGGGTCACGCTGGGACTGGGCATGGGGAAGAGATGGCCATACACGTTCTGCTTGGGGTACTTATGGGTTGAGCCAGAAGTACGTTCTCTGTGGCCAGGTTTAGGTGGAGAGATGAGAAAAAGGGAGAGCAGGGAGGGAGCTAGAAAGGCAAACTGGGGAGGGAAGATGAGGCAGAAGCAGAGAGAAAGGGCGAGTCAATGTGGGGGCGGAGGGGGCGGGGGGAGGAATAGATTGAGGACCCCCAACCTTGGCGGGAAGAAGTGGGGTCTTTCTCATCTTGCTGAAGTGAGGAAGCCCCGCTCAGTGGCTCCTACTGTTTTTATGCTTTTCCCCACTCTTCCCCCTGCCCCCAGGATATACCTTCGTCCCATTCTCCTCAGGTCACCTGCCTGAAGAGTCAAGTGCAGCCCCAGCCTGGAGTGGATGGCTCCTTGGCAACCTCCTCGCTGTGCTGCGCCCGGCTTTGTTTTTGTATTTCTGGTTTAGCTCATTTCAGTGCGAGAAGCTGACTTGAGCCCTGGAGGGCTGATTCCAACACCTGGAGGGATGCCCAGAGGGACAGAGCCATGGCTGCCTCCCCGGCGCAGCCTGACCTTTCTCAGGATGGCCTCGAGCCACCCGGATACCACAAGCTTCCCTCCGCCAAGCGGGGACCTGGGAGTGGGCATGCCCGGTGCCTGCTGCCCTAAACCCTGTGGCTGTTCTACTTCCTTTTACGGTCCCCAGCCAGGCCTTCCCTAGCTTGGGCCTGACCGAGGTCAGGTGCTTTGAGGCACCCTGACTTTTGCAAATCTTTGCTTCCTTCAACGTGCAGGTGGAGGCTATAGGCACGAAGAGTTACCAAGAAAGTTTGTACTAGTCGGGCTTCTGGGAGGCCTGTGACACAGCGAACATTCAGGGCTGGGTGGCCTTCTGCTGTCTTCTGCGGTCTCAGTACTATGTCTGCGTTCACTCCCACTCGTGACTGCTTCTCACGTGGACTACCTCAGCCACCGGCCCTCTTCCTATCTTGTCATTCTCCACTCAGAAGCCATCAGTGGCTCCCACTGACCGTGGGATGAATAACCGATTTGTGGCATCGGACTTCGTGTGCTTACTCCAGAGAGCACAACACCATCAGCTCTGCCACTGCGCCCTGAGGGCGGGCCCGGGGGCTGGGGGACGGTGAGGACAGCTGTGCTGGGGTCCTGTAACCTAATCCATTTTCTGAGTCCCAGGCCCTGGGGACGCCCCTTGGAATGTTGGTCTTGGGATGATCCTGCCTCTGAGCCAAACGTCCTTTCCACTTGGGGTTCCTTCTTACCCTAGGCTTTCCATCAGGCCTTCTGATAACATTCGCTTATACGATCTGGAAAAGGAAGGTTCTAGAACAATCTCCCAGTTTGCAGATGACAGAAAGTGATGGCTAGTTCTTGGCATGCCTGATTTCCCATAGTTCTTCCCTCACCCATGGTGGATGTGACTAATCCACTCTCGCCCAGTGAGCTCAGCTGAGGCCTCAGAACATCTCTGAACATGATTCGGGCAGTCATTACCAATCAATTGAACTTGGCAAGAGAGATGAAACCTATTTGTTATCCTACACACAGTTGTCCCAGTGAATGAAACTTTAAACCCTGTCAGGATTGGATGTAAGAAAACACAAAAGTGAACAATAAGTGGA
>NW_027529428.1:10041759-10057488 GCF_008692635.1 Crocuta crocuta | reverse complement strand
CACTATTGTGGGATAATTCTGTTTTGAGATTTCACCAAAGAGTTTTTCCTCATTCTCTGGTCCCCCAGCCCTTCCCTGAATTCAGGCTAAAGACATTCTACTTTTATTCTCTTAGTGAGTGAATGACTCAGCAAAAATGCAGACAGAAAGCTAAGAGTCTAAACAGACTTTTGAAACTCCTGGCAGAGATGGTAATTCGAAGGGGGAGAAAAAAAGAAACGCATCTGACGTTCAAAAGCTCAAGTTTTAGAGTTTCAAAAGGATGGCTCCAAAGGGGAACGAACTCAGGGTACGGGGAATGTAGCGATAGGCAGAGAAAGAAAAGGAGAGCAGGCGAACAGGTAAACCAGGCCCTAGAGTGGAGGTTGGGGCAGGGGAGGAGAAGTTCTGGGGGAGGGGGGAGTCTTTGAGAAGGGCTCCTATGCCCTCCAAGTTCCTGGGTCAAGTCTGGGTGAGGAACGATCGCTGTCCGGGTAGGTTTGGGAAAGTGAGGCAAAGGGACACTGCACCTCTCTTTCCTGAGTCGAGCGCAGGAGAGGGCCCAGCGTGGTATGGGAGAGATCCTCGGCCAGACCCTCTGGGTTTCTCGAAGCCCCCTGTAGTGTGAGAAGTGCAGGCAGGGATGTGGCACAGAGAGGCAGTGGACACACGAAGAACCAGAACCCCCAGTGGGGGCCCCTCTGCGACACCAGCATGGGAGATGGTGATGTGGGGAGTGGGGCCTGGGGACCCCCTCCCCTGACATCTTGGGAGACCTGAGGAAGTAATGATCTCCAGTTTATGGCGTTCATGGAGATAAAATTTCTGCCATTGAGCAGAATGGGAGCCAAAAGGGAAACCTAAATGTAATCACAGAAAAGGGAAGAAACTTGTATCGTGGACACATTTTAGCTGACATTTGTAGGCACCGCACATACAAAGGTGTTTCCCAGACTGTAAGTAGGGGGTGACATTTTCTGGCTCGTGACTAGCCTGGGAAGTGTGCCGGTCATCTCTTTTGGGAAGCTTCCAGTTCCCTGCCAGGGTCCCCGATATCTGGGGTATGGGAGGTGGGGGTATGTGGTCACTGCGCTCCAGGAAGGACCTACTGTCTAGAAGAAGATTCAGGACAGGGGTCCTAAGAAGAGGAAGTTGGCAGGGACAGTGCGGACATGCATCGTAGCTGGGTGATTATGACTGAGGCCGAGAAGGCACGTGGCTGACGGGAGATTTCATCAGAGTCGTCGAGGGTGAGGGCTGGCCTCCTGGATTGTATGTGAAGTTCTAGAGCACTACACAGGATCAACTACACAGCTACACAGAACTGGAGGGAAGAAAGTGCGGAATCACAGAAGAGAGTTTATCTTTGGGCCTGGTAACCCTGTGAGAATATAAATAATTAATACAAATAGAAATAATTTCAAAGAAGGGTTAGTCAGGGCATAGAGTTTCTTAACCCCGACATTACTGGCATTTTGAGTCAGGTAAACCTTCATCGTCCTGGGTTTTATAAGACGACTAGCTGCATTCTTGACCTCTAAGCACTAGACCACAGGACCACCTTGATCCTTGCCCCGCCCCCCTTGAGGATAATCAATATGTTCAGATGTTGCTATTTGCCTCGGGGCAAAATCACCGCCCCCAGTTGAGAACACTGGGTTAGTTCAATGTTTCCAAAAGATGCATCATAGAGCGGGGTCATGCAAAGGGGAAGTGAGGTCTTAGTAGTCAAGTAAGTCTGGAAAATGCTGTGTGAAAATGAGTTAAAAAGAGCATTTTGTTTGTAGAACTTCCCAGGCCTGCGACAGGCCAACAGACACATTATAGCTCCAAGAGGCAACACGTAAGAAGAGCATGTTTTCTGTACTTGTTGGGCATTGCTATGTTAGACACATTCATGGCCTGTCAAACATGAGGGTTAATAACAGACACATCCTTAGTGCTTTACAGATGAAGTGTCTGCCCCATAGATTTTCTTTTCTCTTCACAATCAGAGGTCAGTCTAATTATTCCTTCTTATAGGAGAACCACGACTCAGAATTAAAATAATTGCCCATGGCCACACGACCAATACATGGGGAGACTGAGACTCGAACGGATTTTAGATTCTCAGTTCTGTGTTCTTAATAGGGTTCCTTGCTGCCTCCTGGGTCTTGCTCTAGGCTTCACGTCTTTCCGCAAAGGTTATCCTCGCTCTCTGTGACTCTGACAATCTTATATTTAGACTTCTCTCTGGAGACACTCTCCACTGGGTCCATATTTACATGGGCAAATGGAAGGCTCAATGGAAAAATATTGGCATGATGCGGTTTCTTTTGATTACAATTCTGTTTTTAAGCTTTATTTATTTATTTTGAGTGAGTGAGAGAGAGAGAGAGAGAAAGAGAGGGAGAGAGCCAGCACACAAGTGGAGGGAGAGGCAGAGAGAGAGGGAGGGAATCAGAGAATTCTACGCAGACTCCATGCCATCAGTGCAGAGCCCAATGTGGGGCTCAGTCTTACAAAATGTGAGATCATAACCTGAGTCTAAATCAAGAGTTGAACGTTTAACAGACTGAGCCACCCAGGTTCCCCTTAATTGCAATTCTTAAGTAAAGTTTCTTTCTGAAAAAGAAAATTATGTAATTGCACTGTTTTATGTTTTCCTTGGTTGCCAGGAAGCTCAGATCCAAAATTTTCTATCTTGTCTGATAGCACTCTTTCTTCTGGGTTCTATTATTATTTATTGCATATACTTTTATACAGTTCAGATGCAGCCTCAAGCGTTTCGTGGATAAGAGGAAATATATAAACACATACAATCAACAAATGGAAACTTTGCAAAATACTCACCCCCTAAAAAACCCCACAATGCTTAAAAAAATGGTTCCATCTGATTTCATTTCCTAATCATGGTGAAATGCCCATGTGTGGATTGTAGCCAGCAGTGGTTACATTAGGGTGAAAGATACGCAGTCATCTCTACAGGTTTCATCTGAGCGATGCCCCATCCACCTGATGTCTGGGTTCACAAAGCCTTTGCATAATCATTCTCATTTGAGCTCATCAAATGGCCTCTCTGAGAGCTGGAGCAGGTATCACTCATGACTATTCTCATTAGATGGCTGAAAAGTAATAAGTAAACTTGTTTTTTTTTTTGCTTTCTAATGCTTCTGACTCAGGCTAGTTGGAAGAATTTAGGGATAGAGCTGGGTCTTCAGCCTCCACATGGGGTGTTGGACCTGAGCAGGGGAGGCAAACCTGCCTACCTGTAATTGACGCATCCCCTCCTCCCCGCCCCCCCCCCATCTCCAAGATCCAAGAGGGGGCAGTAGAGCCCTCACAGATCTAAGCTCTCTTCCCAGGGAGCTCAACCATTGACAGAGTCCTCAACACAACGCCCCAAACACGCATCGCCAGGGACACAACACAAGATATCTCAAGACTGGACATTTTAAAGAATTCTGTTCACCTCAGGAAGCCTCAAATTGCATGGTTGCATACAAGATTAGAATCCTGAGATTATAAAACACGATGGATCGTGTCCGTAGCATCTGCGTGGCAATTTATGCATGTAAATGCAGCAGTATATTGGTCAGCTCTAGCTTCCATAATAAACTACCAATCACTCAGTGGGTTGAACAACGGAAACTTAATTCTCACCATTCTGGAGGCCAGGTGTCCAAGTTCAAGGTGCTGACTAATTAGGTTTCTGGTGAGGACCCTCTTGCTGGCTTGCAGATGGGCCACCTTCTCTGTGTCCTCACATGCCCCGAGAGCATGAGAAAGGACCAGAGAACGAGAAAGCAAGAGGCCTCTTTTCTCCTCTCTTTTATGCCACAGTCCTCCTCAATTAGGGACCTACCTTTATGAGCTAATTTAGCCTTAATTACCTCCTCACGGCCCTGTGTCCAAATACAGTCACAACAGGGGTTAGGGCATTAGCATGTGAATTTTGTGAGGGGACACAACTTAGTCCACGGCAAACAGGTCATTTGGGGGTGAGCTTTATTCTCAAGGTTTATTCCAATGTGGATGGTGCTGACTTTTGTTTTTTAAGTTTATTTGTTTATTTTGACGGGGGTTGGGGGGGCAGAAAGAATGAGAGAGAGAGAATCCCAAACAGGTTCTGCACGATCAGCACAGAGCCCAAGCAGAGCTCGAACCCACGAATTGTGAGATCATGACCTGAGCTGAAACCAGGGGTCGGACACTTAAGTGACTGAGTCACCCAGGCGCCCCTGGATGGCGCTAACTTTCAAATCAGCCATTACTAAAGGGTTAAAACTAGCACACACAGAACACCTGGAGCAAATACTCTACTTTTAAAAAAGCTGGGTGGCTTCAGTCTGCGTGGAATTCCCTCCTTAACTGATGTTTGGGACCCTGCCCTCACAGTCATTTCAAATATTGCACTACGTCCCCAATTTTAACACGGGCCAGGACCACGAGACAGCAGGTTCAGATAGCTGCTTTGGGAAAGAGGGGAAAAGGTCTTCTTTCAGTTCTAGAGAAGGGCTCATGTAGAACCGACTTCTCTGTCTTGATGGACACCATGATCTCAGGGCTTTTGGTTTAAAAAAAAAATCGTTACTTTCTCTGAAGTGTTGTCTTGTGTCTGACTTGCAGTATAAATTAAGAGGGATTCAAATCAACGTCATGCTCCTTGCAGGGTTATTGTTTATCAGTAAATTTGTTTCCTTTGCTATCCGGTCAGAGATGATGTGAGATCTCTGTCTTCATGGATGAGTAACATGGTGGCATCTCAGCCTAACATTCTTCCTCTCAGGGTTCTGTGTTATTTAAGGCCATGCTCCTATTTTTTCTGATTCCCTTTCCTTACTTTCATATGCATGTGCTAGAAAAATGGCCCAACGATCAATGAATCTTTGGACCATTGATCGACAATCATGGACCACCCTGTTTGCCACCTCTCTCTCTCTCTCTCTCTCAAGTATAAGGGATCCTGAGCCTGGTATGATAAAGCCACAAAAGGAATCAAATTATGCTGAGCAAAAATAAATTCTTTTACTGAGAATTTCCCAGGAGTTTTGGTATTTTTGACTCTTGCTCGCTAAATATGGAAAGATTGAGACACCATGAGAAGCAGGGGAGCTGTTCTGTTTTTTTTTTTTTTTAGTCTTCTGTCAAGAAATCATTTCATCTCTTTCAAGCTATGTTTACAACATATCAGAAGTCCCCTCTCTGTAGAAAAGTCACAGCCCTCTGCATGGTCACAGTCTCTGGAGATGTTCTCTAGTTTTTATTTTTGTATCAAGGATAAAGCTCTGTGAATCCTAATTTCTAATTCCTGGTGGTCTGATTGCTGCGCTCTCTATGGCAATGATGAAAATGGCCACTCCACAGCATCTTTTATCTGGAAGGAGTCTGCTCTTTGTCCTCCATTCAACACAGGACCGCAGCATTCTCCAAATCCCGCGGGTGTGCCCGTGGTAGTGTGGTGTGAACTGCTTGTGTACAAGCTCTGGGGAGGGAGTCTTGTACTTCCTGCTGAAGGCGTAGGCTGCCTTTTTATGAAGGAACAGATACGATCAGGAACCTCAGCGAACGGGGTTTACTTGAAGGTTATGGTTGAGGAAGTCAAGAAGAGGCGGGACTGTCAAGCAGTCTGATGGCCCAGCTTCCCTGGAAATGAGCGTATTGTTCCACGATCATTAAGACTCATTAAGAGTGTTAGTACTTTGACCGTGGTATTGGGCCAAGAGCAACCTTCTAACCTGCAATCCTGCTGATTCTGTCTGATGCCCTTCCCCTGCCGCCATTTAGTGTGTTCCTTTCTCTCTCTCTCTCTCTCTCTCTCTTTGTGGCACATCCATATTGGTATTTACAAGTTAGGGGTTTGGTCAGATTCTTCTTCGTGCTCTTCTTTTTTTTGGTTAAAAGCTCAGAATTGATACTGTATTTTCTGTCTGGGTATGTCTCCCTTAGGACTGTGAGCAGCCACTGCTAGCCATTGCCTGGATACATTAATTCACTGCTGTTGAAAAATGGTGCTCTTCTGATTTTATCATGCTTTATTAGCCTGAAGACATCTATGAAGAGGAACTTTCCGTGTCAACTGTTTGGTTGCCTTGACTTACGGTTCATTTGGAAAGCAGAAGAGATGCTGGTTCCTTTCCTTCTGTTCATTGGTTTTCAAGATAATGAGGTGGTTCTCTGAGTAGCATATGGAGATTTTCTGCATTCCTATAAAGTCACATTTTGACTGTGTTTATGGATTATACAGATCTTGACAGTTTCAGGACTGCACACGGCAAAACAAGACCATTTTATTTATTTTTTAATAGTTTTTAAAAGTTTATTTATTTGTTTTGAGAGCTAGAGCGGGGGGGAGAGGGGACAGAGAGAGAGAGAGAATCCCAAAAAGGCTCCACACTGTGAGCATAGAGCCTGAAGTGGGGCTTGAACTCAAGAACTGCTAAATTATGACCTGAGCTGAAATCAAGAGTTTGACATTTAACTGACTGAGTCCCCCAGGGGCCGCCAAACAAGACCATTTTAGAAGAACCTCTCATGCACTGTTAGTGGAACTGTCAATTGTTGCGACCACTTTGAAAGGCAATTTGGCAAAATTTAGAAAAGATAAAAGAATGTTTGCTACAACCCAGCAATTCTTTTTCTAGAAGAAACATTATTTATAATCGTGGAAATAAAAAAAAAACCCCAAGGTGTCCATCAAAAGTATGGCTTAATTAAATTGTTATATGTTCAAGTGATAGAGTACTACACAGCTGTTAAAAGGAATGAATTAGATCAATACAGAACACAGATTTCAAAATCATAAGACTGAGTAGAAAACAAACTGTAGAATGAATATAGTAATATATCATTTCTATAAAATTAAAATCTACACAACGGTGTTGTGTGCTGTTTATGGCTCCATAAATAAGATAGTAGCAGTGTTAAAACATGAAGAGAACTTTCTAGGAGCTCCCTGGGAAGAGAGAATTGTCCTGTGTAAATGGAAGTGTTTCTGTAGTATTTTCCTCTGTTTCTCTGCCCATTGCTCTGCCTTGCCTTCTGGTTTTCCTCTAGGACTTAGGTTTGATTGATTGATATTTCTACTTGGACTTCTCTCTTTTTTAAAAATGTTTTTATTTTTGAGAGACAGAGAGAGCACAAGCGGGGGAGGGGCCGAGAGAGAGAGAGAGAGAGGGAGACACAGAATCCGAAGCAGGCTCCAGGCTCTGAGCTGTCAGCACAGAGCTCCATGTGGGGCTCAAACCCATGAACCGTGAGATCATGACCTGAGCCGAAGTCAGATGTTTAACTGACTGAGCCACCCAGGTGCCCCTAAATGGTCATTATCTTTTTTTTAATGTTTATTTTTGAGAGAGAGAGAGACAGCATGGGGGGGGGACAGAGAGAGAGGGAGACACAGAATCTGAAACAGGCTCCAGGCTCTGAGCTGTCAGCGCAGAGCCCGACGCAGGGCTCGAACCCACGAACCGTGAGATCATGACCTGAGTTGAAGTGGGACGCTTAACCGACGGAGCCACGCAGGCGCCCCTTGTTTGTACTTCTCCTTGCAAAGCATACAGAGAAAAAAGGCATTGACCGTGTTGGGTATCAGGGCATCCGGGGGGCCCAGGGTGGAGGACGCAAGGTACTACAGTAAGAGACAACCCCAAGGTTATACTTACTTGGTGATCTCTGCAACATTCCAGAAAGAAGAATATTCTTGTGTCAACATGTCAGATCTGTAAAAAAAAAAAAAGCACAGGAAATCAGCTCCTGAAATTGCAAAATATCAGTTACAGTGCTAGTGGTTTGCGGCAGCGTGCAGTGCGGATTTGCATCATCAGAGAAGACAGAAACAAAGAAAAACGGAGCCCTGGGCAGTGTGAGGCGGGACCGCCGTGTTTGGTGCTGGGAGACACACAGCCTTGCACTACGAGCAATGAGACCGTGGGTTACACGACACAAACGGGCAGCCCACAGATATTTTTGTTACAGTTGTTTTGGAAAAATTGGTCTGTTGAATTTTTGTCGGGAAACAATTCAATTATTTAAAAATGCAAAAACATTTAAGGGGCGCCTGGGTGGCTCAGTCAGTGAAGCATCCGGCTTCGACTCAGATCATGATCTCACGTTTGGGGAGTTCAGNCTGCCCCCCCGCCCCCCCTCCAATCTGCCCTCTGCCCCTCCCCAGCTCGTTCTCTCTTTCAAAATAAATAAACTTAAACAAATTAAAAAATAAAAAAAGATGTGTAAACATCTAAGTATTGGGAGATTTCACATTTTAAAAACCCCTCCAGATTCTTCTCCGGAGAAACCAAAAGGCGTGGCACCGCCTGGCTCACTGTATAGGGCGGTAGGCAGCAGTCAGCTGGAGGTGCTGCCCCCTATAGGCGGAGCATGTGCTCTGCTGCTAATTAGACGCCCCACCTGGCAGGCCACTTTATGGTATCTCCGTGCTCCACCATCAGGTTGGTGATGGCTGCTGGAGGGCGGCAGGTAATGGCATCTGTATTTCTTCCCGGATCACATTTTTCTTCCTTCCAACATTTTAGTCACGTGTTTCCAACTATATTCAAATTGAAACTAAGAGCGCTTGCAAGTCCGGGCTGCTACCCAGCCTTCCTCAGCGCTTCATTTTATTTGGGGGTGGGGCAGTGTGATTCAATTTAAGTGCGAGTCGGAAGGTTCTGGAAACCCTGCTTCCTCACTGGCAGGACTACGGCCTCAAGGCTTGTTCTTGGTCCTAGGTGGCTGTGAAAGATGGCAGAGTGCACCAGGCAGCCAAAAATAAATTTTACAGTTCTGCATGCAGATTGTACTCTATTATTTATAACACCCACAGCAACAATTCCCAAAGAACTCAGTCTAATTAAGAATTCCTGCTCATTATCTAGTGAGAAAATAGATTGGGATGGGTCCCAGACTCCCTGCATACCTGTGGCGTGGGGTGGGGTAGGAGGGCTAGCGTTCCCCGGATGGGGAGAAAGAAGGGCCCAACTGCACGTTCAAATCAAAAGGTCATTCAATCAAAAGGACTCATCTCTGGGGCGCCTGCGTGGCTCAGTCAGTTGAGCGTCCGACTTCGGCTCAGGTCATGATCTCCCCATTCTTGGGTTCGAGCCCCGCATCGGGCTCTGTGCTGACAGCTAGCTCAGAGCCTGGAGGCTGCTTCAGATTCTGTGTCTCCCTCTCTCTCTGACCCTCCCCTGCTCACGCTGTCTCTCTCTCTCTCTCTCAGGAATAAATTTAAAAAAATTAAAAAAACAAAAACCAAAAGGACTCATCTCCACGGGGCAGTTTCTCACAAGACTTCCTGTTCAGGGCTGTGGGCAGAGGTGGGTTCACATGAGTCAGTGTGGATGGAGACTCAGACACAATAGCTTCTGCTGGAGGAAATAGATCAATGCGACCATAGCTCGAAGTTTTCCATAAAGTGGGCACATGCATGATGTGGGCCAGGGGTTGTCGGGAGCAGGTGACCCAAGCGATACCCACGACCGCCACCACTTTCCAAAATTCGCTTTCTACCTCTGTTTACCTGCCTGATAGTCCACCATGAGAGAGTCATTCCTTTGTATTCAGACACTATCCCTAGGCATGATCTCTTTTCATATAAATATCTTTGGGAGAAGCTTAAAAAAAAAAAAGCTTTTTAAAGTACAGTTGCTGTCTGTGTCAGGCTCTTTCTTATGCATGAATTCATCCCCAAGGTCACATAGCTAGTGAGTGGTCACAGGAGTGGGGTTCCTCTGAAGCTCCAAGTTTAATGCTCCGTGTAGTTTTCTGTGTATGTTCCCAGGGTATCTGCGGGTCCCGAGGTGGGTGTGGGAAGTCAGAACTATTTTCATAGTAATACAGAGAGTATTTGCCTTTTTAACTCTCATTCTCTCATGGACCTAGGGTGGAG
The DNA here is from genome assembly GCF_008692635.1 of Crocuta crocuta. Taxonomy (NCBI): domain Eukaryota; kingdom Metazoa; phylum Chordata; class Mammalia; order Carnivora; family Hyaenidae; genus Crocuta; species Crocuta crocuta. The sequence goes on along the minus strand of NW_027529428.1, from coordinate 10,047,641 downwards.
TTTTCCAGAGGTTTCATGGCATGTGATATCACAACACATCCAATGCAGAAGCAGATAAGATAACCCAGCTGTCTTCTAATAATCCAGACCCTAAAGACGTTTGCAAACATATAAAACAATGCTGCCCTCCTAATTTTTTTTGTTTGCTTATTTTGGAACTTCTTGGAATTGTCAATAATTTTGAGGAGTGCAAAGGATTCTGAGATCAAAATATTTGAGAACCACTGTTCTGTGGCACAGCTAGTTAAGCTGTGGGCTGAGTTGCTTCTTCTCTGAGATAGCTAGTTAAGAAAGGCAGTGGGGCGGGGCGCCTGGGTGACTCTGTCAGTTGAGCGTCGGACTCTTGATTTCAGCTCAGGTCATCATCACATAGTTCCTGGGGTCGAGCCCCACATTGGGCTCTGCGCTGACAGTGGAGCCTGCTTGGGATTCTCTCTGTCCCTCTCTCTCCGCCCCGCCTCACTCACATTCTATTTCAAAATTAAAAAGAAAAGAAAAGGAAAAAAGGCAACTGGCTTTGGGAGTCGGGTGGGGAGAAAGCAGGACTCTACCCAAGGAGGACAGACTTAGACCTGAGAAAGTAACAGGAGGGTCTTCAGGGAGAGACGAGGGCATGGAAAGGGGGGACAGGAAGTGCTAGGAACAAAGACTGTCCATGCCCAGGACTGGTAGTCAGATAATATGGTGTAGTGGTAGGAAGCAAGACCTGGTTCAGAAGACTTGTTTTGGCAAAACCACTTAGACATGATGTGACCTGGGCAGATCCCTTATCTTCACAGGGTTTTACTCTCCTTGGCTATTGGTTGGCATAAATCAAGATTTTCAACCCAGTATTGAGACAAAATAATAAATAATACATATGGCAGTAATTAAAGATGCATAACAGCCAAAATATCAAAGTTTGTAAGTATCAATTTTATAAAAACTAAGGCATATTTAGCATCGTCTCCTATCATAATGCTGCTCTACTTATTTGAGTTCTGATGTGTTTTCTCCAATAGAACCCCAGCTAGCACAGAATGGCTTTGCCCTGGAAGTGTAAGTCACCACGTCAGAGGAGAGAGGCTAAGAGCGATTGAAAATAGGTGACTTAGGGCCGCCTGGATGGCTCAGTCTGTTAAGCATCTGACTTCAGCTCAGGTCATGATCTTGAGGTCTGTGGGTTTGGACCCTGCATCAGGTTCTGTGCTGACAGCTCAGAGCCTGGAGCTGTTTTACATTCTGTGTCTCGCTCTCTCTCTCTGCCCCTCACCTGCTCTGTTGGTCTGTCTGTCTGTCTGTCTTTCTCTCGAAAATAAATAAACCAACATTTATGAAACTAGATGACTTAGTAAGGTTCTCTTTCAGCTCAAAATCTCTAGAAGTCTAAACAGTGTGTGGTGCCTATCCTGTTGACACGTGTCTTCAGAGAACAGAGGAGAGACCACGTGGAAGGAGAATCAAGAGTTACTAGAATTTCTGGCCACACGGACCTGGGATTTCTCAACTCTGTCACCTGATATTTGTGTATTCTTGAGCAAGACGTAGAATCTGTTTGTAAAAATGAGGTAACAAAGCCCACCTTCTGGGGCTGTTGTAGCTGTTCAATGAGAAAACATATATCAAATTGGCTGGCTCATAGCCAGCCGTGGATAAACATTGGCTTTCCTCTCTTTTCTCAAAGGGCATAAACAGAGAACTGAAAGACAACACAAAAGGTTGGTCTTTTTTTGGATGGCTCTTGATGACAGACAGGGAGGGCTGCCTCAGAGGAGTTAGCTTCCCGCACTTTGATGTTGAATAAGAGAGGAAGCAATCTGGTAATTGTATACACGAAGCTGAGAGGATGGTGTCTTGGTGGTCTGTTCCTTCCTGGTGGAAGTAGAAAGTCTCCTCATTCATGTCTCCTCCTCTGCGTCCTACATCCCGGGAGCCATGATGGATGAACCACAGCCAGCGAAGATTTTGCTTCCCATTTATAATGTTCTGGCTTGTTATTGGAGCCATTTGCTTTCCAACAGGTGAATTGGCAGTGAAGGATTACATGTTGTCAACACAGTAAGCAGTGGGACGTTGTGGTCATTTTCTTTGTGATGTACAAGTGGGACTTAGTGTAGCAATAAGCTCAGGAAATAGAAATTTAGGATTCCCAATCTTCCCTCCCTGGTTTTACTTATTGACCTTAAAACTCCCACAAAAAGTATCTTACTTAGATTTTTAAAAATAACTATTCCCTTGGTGCAAATGTATTTGCAAAAGATAAACACTGGCCAGAATTAAACACTGTTTGACAGTCCTTTGCACAAATAAATATGGTAGGCAGACATCTGAGAAGATGCTGTCAGGGCTCATTGGTTAGTGCCATCAAATGAGCTCCAGTGGAGGAAGTTCTCTTTAGCATCCTGGAACATGAAGAGTTAGAGAACTCCAAGCACATGGTTTGCACACAATCTGAGGAGCAAGGGGGAATGGAAAAAAGCCTAGGCCTTGGAGTCTGGGAGGTCTGGGTTTGAACTAGGACTCCCTAGGTGTGTGACTTTGGAAATATCTTCTAAGCGTACTGAGCCTCAATTTTCTTACCCATAAGTTGGACATAATAAAATCTACCTTGCAGAACTCTTTTGAAGATTAGACATAATGGATGTAAAGTGTCTTCTAATAACAGATGGCTAATAAATAGTAGCTCTGATGACAGTGTTGTGTGCAGCCTGTGCTGATAAACTTACAACACCTACTTTACCCAGAACCATTTGCTCTGTAGAGTGGCCTCAAAACATCCCTTTATATACCACATGCTTTACAGTACTGCCTGATAGTTTGGCAGAAAATGACTAGGCTTTGAGAAAGATTAATCCATCAATGGACTGTCTTCACATATATAGTTATAAGCTGCATAAATAACCTTATGAAAGAAGCACATTAACCTCTATAGAGGCACATGAATATATGTACATTGTGCAAGTACAAGATCAATTGCAAGTGCTTACGGACAGAGAGTACGTAGGAGGCATCATCAGATATACTCTCTACAGTTATAATGGAAGAACCATCTGCTCCCTAGTAGGGGTCTTTGGGAAGGGAGGAGCTGTGTCCATCCTGGACTCAGTGAGGTGGAAGATGACAGAATCAGCCATCCCGGGGTAGGCTGATGTGCCAAGATGAAACTGTGTGTGGACCGGACAACTGGAGGCCAAAGGAGAGGGGCCCTGATAATTTCACTTAGCACCGATGCACGAACGTTGGCCTCCTTTGCAGATGCGGCAGCCTGTTGAGGGATCCGGACTGAAGTGGTATGGTCTCAGGGTGGACCAGAATCTTTTGGACTATTAGGGCCAGGCTTCAACAGTGACACTGTGTGACAACGAGAAGCAATGGCAGTGGCAGGTCGATCAGACCTAATCTCACCCCGCTTGATCCGAGAGTAGGATTGATCGTTTGGATTGAGTAATTCTAGAAGGGAGGGTAGAGTATTGTGCAATGTAATGAATGATTCAGTCAAGGGCTGTAGCAATGGATATTATAGCCATTAGGTGAAAGGTTGTGGGGAACCCCTTAGGTTGCTCACGAATTGTAAAGGTGAAGTGTATCTTTTCCTTTCCTAGTGGAAATACATGGCGTTATGTGCCCCTAGGTGTGAGGCAAAAGCGTGTAAGATGCTTGTGAAGTATTCTTACCAAATATGTTTAGGTTGAATCTGATAAAGCCTTTAGACTAAACTTCCAGTTTCTAGGAAATAAAGGGGAGAGAAGAGCATGAATAGGACAAGAAGAAATAATCACACAAATTCAGAATGTGGCCCATTCTACAGGACTATTAGCTTGGACCCTTTAAAATCAATGTCATGAAAAATCAGTGTGTGCTAGGGGATTACTCTAGACTAAAAGGCTAAAGAGATCTGTCAACTGAATGCAGTGGTTTGGAAAATAAAAATTAGCTACGGAAGTAAATTTGGAAACATTCGGGGAGATTTGAATATGAACTGGATATTAGATGACATTAAGGATCATTGCTAATTTTCTTAGGCATGATAATGGTACTGTGGTTATGGAGGAGAATGTTATTTTTCTTAGGATATAAATTTTGTAGTATGCGTAAGTGAAGTGTTTCAATTATTGCAACTTACTTTCATGTCGTTTTGGAAAAAACATATACAATAAAGCAAACAGCAAAATAATCGGTGAATGTAGGCAGAAGGAATAAAAGTGTTCATCATCCTATTCTTTCAATGGTTCTGTATAATTGAAAATTTGGGGGGCACCTGGATGGCTCAGTCGGTTAAGCACCCTACTTCAGTTCAGGTCATGATCTCAAGGTTCGTGGGTCCGAGCCTCACATCAGGCTCTGTGCTGACAGCTCAGAGCCCAGAGCCTGCTTCAGATTCTGTATCTCCCCCTCTCTGTCCTCCCCTCCCCCCTCCCCAAATAAATAAACATAAAAAAACTGTTAAAAATTTTTCATGATTAGGAGGGCGAAAAAAGAAAGGGGGAGTCAAGAGGTGGTACTTGACTTTCTGCTAACATTCGTGAGGATTCAAGAATTCACTGGAAAAACTAAGGGATGGGGCAACCATTGTACTACCTGTTTGTGGAACAGCAGCCCATACTGGTTAGAGAGAGAGAGAGAGACAGAGAGAGAGAGACAGAGAGATAAAGCCTGTCCAGTTAGACTCTCCAATGTGACAGAGAAGAAATCTAGTTATATGTCAATCCTTTAAAGTCAGGATGAGAAATCCTGGTGCTTAGATGTGGGTGACTTTCTTTCTCATCTGCAGAGTCCTTCATGTGGCGGAGGCGGGGAGCCTGATCTGAAGACAAATTGAGGTAATTGACAAGGCTCTTAGTTAATCTTCATTTGTAGGCAGAGCTTATAGTTGGAGGATGTTTGGTTTGCAGGAGACTTGGAGGTGTACAGGCTGTTTGCATTGCCTTTATCGGAAATAGGTTGATTTACTGAATTCAGGATCTTACTGTCTCGGCTTCGGTGCATTTGCTCAGCAGCTGTGGAGGAGGACAGGTGAGAGCCAGCATCATGGCTCATCCAGCTGTCAGCCTGATTTCTTCTGCAGACCGATGTTTCAGAATGACTGCGTGTGCTTCGTGCTTTGCCAGCCTGCATGGCGTCTCAGAGTTTTAGACCTGGTGAGACATTTGGCTCTTCATCTAGGGTTCTTGGATTCTTCCCTTCGTGACCGTGGAGGGGCTTTGGGGATCCCGTGAACCCCTTCAAATGGTCTCCCGGATCTAAGCTTTCTTCCCTAGGAAGCGTTCCTATCTTTCAACAGATTCCAATAAGTGGTCATCTCTCGAGAAATTTAAGAGCCTCTGATCTGGTCCAACCTCCAAAGCCCACATAGCAGACAGAAAAACCGAGAGAACAAATTAGGGGAAAAAGCAGTTATTGAAATTTTTGGAATGTCTGTATACTTTAAAGAGCTGACCTGGTTTCCTGCTACTGCAGACTGAGCTAATGGGCCAGTAAAAGCGGTTGAATGAAATGGAGCCGCTGGGGAGCTTTTGCTGTCAGCATAGAAACCCCAAATAGCAGAGACACGTCTGGTTGAAATCCCCAAGAAGGTAACATAATTTGGGAGCAGGCTCTGCGGTCTAGAAGCCAGGGTCATGGGGGAGACCGGTTGGATTCTTTTGCATGGATTACGTCGGAGCTCTGACAAAGAAAATATTATTGAGAAATATTAATGTCAATGAACTCCATTGCCCCACCCACTTCCCCTCCACCGGGCCCCTCCAACCCATATAAACACATGTGGGTTCCTTGGCAGAACTGAGACCTGAGAAAGCTCAGTTTTCTTTCTGAAACAGAGGAAGCACTCTATTTGATGAAGCACTGTTGTGCGTATTCTATGAGCAAGACAAAGACAGAAAAGACTCTTTAAATTGAATTGA
>NW_027529428.1:9982831-10041687 GCF_008692635.1 Crocuta crocuta | reverse complement strand
GATCAAGGAACTTGAGGATAATTATAATCAAGCCACCTAGGTACTTTTTATTTATTTCTGTAATTTTAAAATTCAAGTGTATTTAACATCCAGTTTTAAATTGGTTCCGGGTATACAATCGGGTGGTTCAGCAATTCTATACATGACTCAATGTTCATCAAGATAAGAGATCCCCTTCATCTATTTCACCCATCTCCCTACCCACTTCCCCTCTGCCAACCACCAGTTTGTTCTCTATACCATTTAAGTAAATTTTGAAAGGCTCCAAACTTCTGGGTGCCGGATGGAGGGTCCGGTGTGTCCTGAAGCTGCCTCTGCCCCAATCGGGAGTACCTCCTGACCAGGCAGGAAGCTTCCCTGGGCCTCTAGTTTCCTTTCTGCCACCTTTTCTTGCTGTCAGCCCCTCCTGAGCACCTGGTGACCCAGGGGCTCTGGTCGACCTCTCTGTTAGTAGCATCTTCCCACGACTGTTCGGACTTTCATCCCAAGTTCTAAATTCCCCTTATGGGACATCTGCTGGACTTTATATATATTTCGGCTAGATTGAAAAGTCACTGAGGGCATATTCAGACATACCATCATGGGGAAAACTACCCTGGTGGGCCAAATGTCTGTGACCATGGTCTCCAAAATACCTTTCCGCTCAGATCCAGCATGCTGTAAAAGGTCCCATCTGTCTTCTACCTTATTCCTCCTTGTACTTCGCACTGGGCAAAGAACCATCATTCATTAGTTCATTCATTCATTCAACACATTGCTCATTTGTTTTGCAATTAATTTATGTGTTTATGCATGTATTTGATCCATGTCGATTGGCTTACAATTGGCATATACAGTTGCTCACCCCCCACCCACCAGCATATTTCCAGGATCCACATTGGAGAATCAAAGGGTGAGAGTCATCTTCAATGCTCCCCTTTCCATTGGGTTACTTCCATCATTGCCCTATCATGTAGGCCCTTTTACCCGGTCCTTGGCCCTTTTACCCCATCACAAGTCCTGCCCATTTTCCACTTTAGTTTCTTCTATCATTTCCCCTTTCAGGTCACCTTCATCTCTCACCCAGATCAAATTTTCTGGACTCACTTCTCTCTTTTTATGACGTGTTGGCATATGCTGTAGCTCTAATGAATTACTTACCTGTTTTCTGGTGCTTTATTATATCTTCATTCCATTGTATCTTTTCTTTTTTAAAAATTGTTTTTAATTTATTAAAAAAGTTTTTTTAATGTTTTATTTATTTCTGAGAGAGAGAGAGACAGCATGAGCAGGAGAGGGTCAGAGAGAGAGGGATCACAGAATCTGAAACAGGCTCCAGGTTCCGAGCTAGTTGTCAGTACAGAGCCCGACGTGGGGCTCGAACCCACAAACTGTGAGATCATGACCTGAGCCGAAGTCAGACGCTTAAAAGACTGAGCCACCCAGGTGCCCCCCATTGTATCTTTTCTTGATCATGCTATACTTTTTGTCTAGAATTCATCTCCCTCTCCCCCTTCCTACCTTTAAAAATCACACTCATCCTCTAAGGCTGAAACGTCTGCCAGCTGTTCTGAGAAACCTTCTTAAACTTTCCTTCAACCCTGCCCTCCAGTTATTGCAAATTTTATTCCATATATAAAGAGCATGCTCTGTGCTCCAGAATCTTTTGTTTATGCAATTTATTCATGGTGCTTTGAAAACTCTGATTTGTAGAGTGGCATATCTTTTCTGTTGGACTGGAAGCTTGCTGAGGTCAGAAACTGTCTATTCATTTACTTCCTCATTCATTTTATGTGCAAGCACTAAACTAGGCACCAGAGACTGTGCCAAGGTACTCATGGTTACCTGGAGAAACAGGTACACCTCCCACTATCAAGTAGGGTGACAATTGCTACAACAAAGGATCCATGTAAGGCTTGACACATGGTCAACAAAGGACAGTTTACTACAGTAAGTTAGAGAAGTCTTCACAGAGGTAGAGCTGGATGAGTTGTGACTTGAAAGATGTATCGCCTTATTTCATTAATTCTGAGTAATGCATTTTTTTCACATTTTGAAATCAGAATGTGTCTTTTGATCAAAGTATACATATAATGCGTTAGTGTTTCTTTCCTACCCCAACACTGATACTAATGTGGCAGTGGGTCTTAGAGTCTGTAGCATCTAAGTATTAAGATGTGGTACTTAGGGGGCACCTGGGTGGCTCAGTTGGTAAGGCGTCCGACTTCAGCTCAGGTCATGATCTCACTGTTCGTGGGTTCGAGCTCCGCGTCAGGCTCTGTGCTGACAGCCAGCTCAGAGCCTGGAGCCTGTTTCAGATTCTGTACCTCCCTCTCTCTCTCTGACCCTCCCCTGCTCATGCTGTCTCTCTCTCTCAGAAATAAATAAAACATTAAAAAAAATGTGGTACTTAGATATTTGTGGTTGTGCTGAAAAGATACCAACTTGACTTTAAATAAAAGTGTGTTATGGGAGGTATATTAGCTTCCTATTGCTGCTGTAATAAGTCACCACAAGTTCAGTAGCTTTGAACACATTTAGTCTCTTACGGTTCTGGAGGTCAGAAGTTAAAAATGAGGCTTGAGGGGCTAAAATCAAGATGTCAGCAGGCGTGGTTCCTTCTGGGGAGGAATCTGTTCCTTGTCTTCTCCAGCTTTTAGAAGCTTCCTTGGCTCGTGGCCCCTTCCTTCACCTTCAGCATGTGCTGCTTTCAAATGTGCTTCCATTGTCCCGCTCTCTGGCCCATCTCCTCCCTCTTATAAAGACACCTGTGAGTACATTGGGCCCACCTGGATGATCCAAGATTATCAACCATCTCAACATTCTTAATTTATCACATCTGCAAAGTCTCTTTTGCCATGTAGGGTAACAAGCCTAGGTCCTGGGGGTTAGGGTGTGGGCATCTTTGGGAGGTCATTACTTTGTTTACCACATCGGGAATTTATTTTAAGGATACTGATATGCTTTTAGACCCCAAAGTTGGGACTATGGTTATGGAATTTTTCTATTTCCCATGTCTGCTCCTGTCTCTGTATCGATATTCCTTCTCTTTCTTTTTCATGGCAGACTGACTTTCTCTGCAACGCAGCCATATGTAGGAACACGATGGTTAAAATTCCTGAGACTGTAAGTTATGGCTTCACTGTCCAGAGATTGCTATCCCCATTTTGATTCCAAATTCCTAAGGAAAGAGCTCTGATTGGCACTCTTGAGTCAAGGTCGCCTTTTGCCAAAGATCTAGCCAAAATTATGGCTGTTTGAAGGGTACGGTTCTTTCACAAGTACAGAACGATTTCCAGGGAGGAAGCATCTCAAGGGATGCTTACTGGGCAGACACTAAGAGACAGTCTTCTGTAAAGGATGACTAGTTGTTCACCAGGGAATTAAGTAAGAGGGTGACATTTCAAATTAAAAATGCAGGCACTCGGTCAAGTATTTTTCAAAAAGTGAGTCTCCATGAAATAGTTGTGGAATTCGGTTGAGTTGTAAAACTTCTTCAGTGTCTCCATCCATGGGGTTTTATCACCTCTTTTCTGGAATCCTGTGGTCAAGCCAACTGTACCTCTCCCCCCACTGCCATTTCACACTTTTGCCCAGGATTCTTCAGTCGCTTTCTTCTTATCACAGAATGAAGTCCAAACTCTAATCTGGCATTCATGTATAAGATGATGAACAATTTCCAGCCCCCCCTCCCCTGTGGGATAGAAAAAGAATAATGCTGATTTCATAGATGTGTTGAGAAGATTAAATGAACATAAGGGATTGTGATACTTTCCCACAAATCTCCAATGTGAGTCCTCTGCCCTGATCAGGATAGCTTCAGACTGTTCCCAGAGCAGGCCTTAATTATTCTCATGGCTACATCTTCGTTTTCCAGCAGCCTTGGAAATGCCTGGTTATCACCTCCTGTCTCCCCCAGTCCCGTCTATTCCCTTAGGCCAGGCTACAGATGTTCATTCTTTCCTCTTTTTAAAAAAAATTGTTTATTTATTTATTTTGAGAGAGAGAGAGAGAAGGGGAGGGGCAGAGAGAGAGAGAGACAGAGACAGAGAATCCCAAGTGAGATCTGCACTGTCAGCGCTGAGTTCAACACAGGGCTTGATCTCATGAACCGTGAGATCATGACCTGAGCCAAAATCAAGAGTCAGACACTCAACCAACTGAGCCACCCAGGCACCACCATTCCATCCTTTTAACCTAAAAGCATCTCTAGTTTGTTTTATGCAGTCTCAGAGTAGATTATGTAGTCCAATTTCTTACCCAAATTGTGGGAAACTGTCCACACATCGCTTTCATGGTAGCCATTTTGCTTCCATGTGAATACTGAGTGTTGATGAGCTAAATTTAGGCTGCTCATCCCCATTTCTTCAACAGCTCTAATTAAATAACTATACCATGTAATTATCTTTTTAGTCATGACAGCCTTGCCTTTTTAATAAAATTTTCAGTTCTTCTAGAGGAACAAAGTAGCTCCTCGAAAGACATTGGTTGTATTTATGCCTAAAATGACAATTTTACAACATCAGTAGCTAAAACATTGCTACCACTTTGCTTTTATTTCAAATTTGCTATTCCTTGGAGGAGACAAGTTACCATTCCAGGCTTTGTGCTTATTGTGATGGTATCTAGAAGAAAGAAGACAAAGATGTCTTTGATTCTTGAACCAACTTTTCTTGGGACGCTTTAGATTACTCTTCAACAGTACTTGAATTTTTGGAAAGAAAAAAGTTCTGCTGAAAAAATTTTACTCCTTTCTCTCCTTTCTGGGGTATTCTTTCAGTCTTTTCACTCTTCACATATGACTACCTGTATAACCATATCTAAATACCTGGCTTAATTTTTACAAGAATTGGGATTAGACCCTACGTGTTGCCCTGCACTTCCTTTTAAAAGGACTTGACAACATACCAATGGCATCTTTTTATGTCAATATACACTTTTTAAAATTTTTAATATTTGTTTAGTTTTGAAAGAGAGAGAGAGACAGAGTGCGAGTGGGGGAGGGGCAGAGAGGGAGGAAGACACAGAATCTGAAGCAGGCTCCAGGCTCTGAGCTGTCAGTACAGAGACCAACGCGAGCCTCGAACCTATGAACCGTGAGATCGTGACCTGAGCTGAAGTCGGACCCTTAACCAACTGAGCCACCCAGGCGCCCCTTTATGTCAATATACAAAGACTTCATTGTTCTTAATGGCTCCATGGTATGGTGTGATCTATTTTTTTCTCTTATTGCTCAATACATAATACTGTTTCCAATTGATTCCTGAATTCTGATTTCTGTACTTTAAAAGATATTAAAAAGACAAACCACCACCACACTCTTCTACTCACAAATTCACCCAGTGATAAGGGTTGAATTTTGTTTCCCACACTGTTTCTATGTTGAAATCCTAGCCTCTTGTAACTCAGAATGTGAACTTTTTGGTGAATAGCATCATTGTAGATATAACTAGTTCAGGTGAAGTTGTGCTGGAGAGTAAGGTGGGTGCCATACTGGTGTGATTATAAAAAGAGTACATTTGGATACATGATAACACACAGGAAGAGTGTCATGTGAAGATGAGGCAAAGATTGGGGTGATGCTTCTATAAACCAAGGAATGCCAAACATTGCCAGAAAATCACTATCAGGTAAAAAGGAGAGGCATTGAATAGATTCTCACAGGCCTCAGAAGGAACCAGGCTTGCCAAAATTTTGATCTTGGAATTCTGGCTTCCAGAACTGTAAGACAATAAAGATCTGTTGTTTACACCATCCAATTTGTGGTGTTTGGTTAAGGCAGCCCTACAAACTAACACACCCAGTCTTAAATAAAATGAGACAAAGAATATTGGGGCAACAGTTCATGATTTTGAGTAAAGGCCTTTCTAGGGTGATTGTGTTGTGTTTGTAAGATAATGACTGTGATATGGCCCAAGGCTTCTGAGAAATGGCTAAAGCTATAAGAAAGCTGTGTACCAAAGGTTGCACAGAGGTTGGGTTAACAACCAGAGATGAGGAGGGGTAAAAAATAAATAATTACTGCGAACTTTCCACATCTAAGGACATGGTACTCTAGGCCTTTATACAACAAACCATGTTCTGGCTTTTAATCAAATAGGGTAATGCAAACAAATAAGCAATGATAGACTACTTTTAAATGTAAATTGTTTCAAATTTAGCTCTAGAGAATTTAGTCTTCTTCAACCTTCATCAATATCTCCTTCAAGGAAGCTCTATGTTGCTCTAAATCTGAGATGTTGGTAGCAAATGACAGTTGACCTGATTCTCCAGGAAATCTGAGGGCACCTGGTTGAATCTTGTGCGTGTTACATAAATGTGCATATTTATAAACAAATTCCTATGCCAGTCATTCCATTTTCAAAACGCTGGCTAGACAGAGCCAACAGGAAAGGTGCAGATGAAGACACTAGTTGGAGCAAAGCCTCAATTCTCAAAACTGGGGTCGATTCTGGAGATGCCATGAAACTGCCGGGAAGTTCTCACCAAGTTCTCACTGTAGCATTTGAAGGCTTACCTGGAGTGTCCTCCTCATGCTTAGTGAACTCTCCCTGTTCTTCAGGGCACATCCCAGGATAGCCTCTTCCACAGAGACTGCCTTGCCCTGAGCCACAGAGCACTGTGACTTCTCTGAACCTCTAGACTTTATTCCTTCAGCAGCTGGTCATTTCAAGACAGTGTAGGATTACATTTCATTACAGCTAGATTCAAAGGGGCGGAGGTTTCACCCACTTTATCCACCTGGCACACCAGCTGGGACATAGTAGGTACTCGACGAGTATTATTTGTGAATAAAGGATTGCACGTATGTATGTTCTACAGTTTCTTTTCTTTTTGGCAGAGGCTGCAACCAGAGTTTCTTAATGGGGGTGGGATTGATCCCCTTTCTCCCATCCCTCAGTGCTCTCAGAGCTAATCCAATTATAGATCATAACATACTTTACAATGGATCATGAAAGCATGCCTGCCAGATAGTTACTGTGAAGACCAGTCTGTCATGTGTCTCTCATGCAGTCAAATTGCTATCCTTAAGCCTTTCCTACTTAGAGATTCTAGAGCTGCCACTGCTTTTTTTTACATCCTTTAAGACAGGGGTCCAACACTCCAGTGCACATAGGAGACTTCCTGGTGATGTTCCTGAGGGAAGGGAACCATACGTAAGGTGCGGGTCGGAGTGCTAGGGACTGCGGTGTATTGAAGAGCACATGCTCCTTTTTATTCATTTATTTTTTAAAGTTTATTTATTTTTGAGAGAGAGAGAGTAGAGGAGGGGGAGAGAGAGGGAGAGAGAATCCCAAGCAGGCTCCGTGCTATCAGCGCAAAGCCTGATGCAGGACCTGAACTCATGAACTGTTGAGATCATGACTTGAGCCAAAGTAGATGCTTAACCAACAGAGCCACCCAGGTGCCCCGAACACATTCTCCTTTTAAAGGAGCAGCCAACACCTGGGTGGCTCAATTAGTTAAGTGTCTGATTCTTGATTTTGGCTCAGGTCATGATCTTGCAGTTCATGAGTTTGAGCTCCATGCTGACAGTGTGGAGCCTGCTTGGGATTCTCTTTCTCTCTCTGCCCCTCCTATGTGCTCTCACACGTTCTTCTTTCTCAAAAACAAACAAACAAAAAAAAAACAAAACAAAAAAACAAAAAAAACGAAGGAGCAGCCAAGATGCCATGAGTCAGGTGACTATTTTCAGGTGGGAATCCAGGTCTCATTTCACCAAATCTCAGATTTTTCAAGAGAAGACAGAAATAGGAAATTAGATGTGAAATCTATCAATTTTTAAATGTTTCACATTTTTAATTTTTATTTTTTTAAATGTCTATTTATTTTTGAGGGAAAGAGAGAGGGAGCGAGTGAGCATGAGTCGGGGAGGGGCAGAGAGAGAGGGAGACACAGAATCCGAAGCAGGCTCCAGGCTCTGAGCTGTCAGCACAGAGCCCGATACGGGGATCAAACCCATGAACCATGAGGTCATGTGACCTGAGCAGAAGTCAGATACTTGACTGACCCACCCAGGTGCCCTTAATGTTTCACATTTTTTATAAAACACCCCTTCTCTGCTGGCTAGATATGACCCACAGGCTACCAGTTTTCAATTTGTACTTTACAAGTAGCTTATGGGACTCTAGGCAATTATCTCCATGTACCCCAACCGTTCTTGGCATGAAGATGGTGGAGATCAAGTGACAGCAAATAAATGCACAAGGAAGTCCAAGTCATGTTTTAAACTACTAAGTTTTTTTTTTTATTGCAAAACATTTGTTACAGAAATTTCAGAAAGTTTTTCCCATGGTATCTGCCAACTTCTGCTTCGAATTATGTATCTAAACAAACAAGCTCAAAGTGCATTGTGAATCCAGTAATAGACCTTTAAAAAAGAACAATTCCTCTAAGGATTTATATATATTTATAATGTCGATAGATATGCAAACTGCTGTCTATCCATACACAAAGAAGGAAAAGATGTATATATATTTAACAAACCCAATTTCAAAATTGTCGTATTTGTAGGAATTCATTTAAAAATGATATTTGAAGAATTTCCCCCATTATAAACTATGGTTAGAATGTTTACAAATGAGAGTCTAAGTTCTAGATTATGAAATGGTTATGAATACAGTATACTGTGTGTACTGTTTTGCACAGAAGGAACAGCAATATGAACTCAAGTTAGACGCTGTAGTGACAGGAAGCAGATCAGTCTTGATAAAATGTTACGGTACTCTTCTTCCGAATCTCCCTCACAAAGATCCTGCGTTCTTTGGGTCCAGAAAGATGCAGCTAGCAAATACACATGCATGTGTCATTCGGGAGAACAGGAATAACCCTGAATAGGGTGAGTTCCTCTGCGCCCCCGCCTCAGTTCTCGCTGTATTTCTCATCTACAAGTCAGGATCGAGAATATGATCCCGGTTGGCCCTGAATCAGAGGTCCCAGACCATGGCCGTTGGGACTGAATGCTGCTGGCAGACACATTTGTTTGGCTAGCAGAGTGTTTACCAATCTGAATGTGAATGTTTTTGTAGCAGGACACATGTTCTCTCATGCCCTACAAAGCCCACTTCTTCCTGTTGTCTTTCAACACCCAACAGGCACAATTATGTCCTGGCTCGAGACCCTGCATGTATTTGAGGTTGCAGCCCCATGGTCTAGATGCAGATGGCTGGTTCTGCCAATCTGGGGGGAGCTGGGGTGAAGATGTGATCCCTCTTTTGGGATTCAGGAGGGCAAAGAATTGGACGAGGCTGATCCAAACACCAGCTGAGATAGGGGCATGGAGGAGAGGGTATGGAAAGGAGCCTCAGGTAGTGGGAAGATTTGGGCTGGGCAAAGTCTGAACGCTTGACTTTTTCCAAGTAGCCACTGTTTCAGCTTACTGTGCCAGGCTCCCAGGGGTACTGGGGTAACAGGCGCAAGGGTCTGCGGGTCTAGTAAAAAGCATGTTGTGCTGGGTGAAGAGAAAGGAAAGTTAAGGGGGTGAAGAGGGATGCACATTCAGGTGCGAAGCCGAACTACCCTCTGTGACCCAATACTCTCAGAAGACTGCCTGTCCTTGAGGAAGGCCTGGGTCAAGGTTGGTATCGCTGCTCTGCAGAGAGCCCGTAGACTTGCAGCCATACGTGCCCTTTTCGTTCTCTGGCACAGAAACATTGTGCAAACAGGCAAGGGTCTGGAGGCTTATGGGGACCCGCAGACTAGGTAAACTAGGGAAGGGGACATTCACCTCACTCTTACTGCCATGTGGATTATGCGGCCACCGAAATCCTTCCTTAGATGACATGTAGAAATTGTCTTGATTTCATTAGCAGCGATCAGTGCAAGGAACTCATCAGAGAAAAGGTAACACGGGGATCTTCTCAAGTGAGTTGAAAAAAGAAAAGAAAAGAAAAATCTTATTTTCCTTCAGTCAGAACCAACGCCTCTTTGGTGGACCCCAATCTGGGAAAGAGAATGTTTGACATGTAAAAGGAAGAGAAAGCATAGGCCAAGGGCAGGCGGAGAGAAAAAGTTTTCTCTACCTGTTTGAGGAACGGTGATTTATAAGACCGTGCAAACTGGCTCCTCTCTTCTCCAGATGTGGAATGGCTTCTGATAATGACATGGTGGTTTCGTTAAAGGGCAAGCTCTTTGGACTCCCCTAGTTCTTGATCAGACACGCAGTCACCCACCCCTCGCTCTCCCCTCGGACCAGACTCACACACAAGGGAAGAAAAGCCACCATGTAGGAGGGAGGGGCACAGTCATCCCTGGGCCACTCACTCACCATCATCTGTAGGTTTCTGCACCATCACAAATGGACTTCCCACTCTCATGTCTGGCTTAACAATCTGTACCCAGTGGCCCTAAAGAATCAGAAACGTGCCTCTCCTGCATCACAGATGCACTTGGACCGGTGTCGGCTAGCCATTTCTGGGTCCCCTAGCTATGCACCCTGTGGTTAAGACTTTCTTTCATAGTATTTGTTCAGAGCTTTAAAAAAGGATTAAAAAAAAAAAAAAACCCTTGGTTACTTCTTTTGTTTTTAATTTTGAAAAACTGAACATAATCCCCAAACAGTGTAAGGAGCCCAACACGGTGAGCACGTTCCTAGCTGGTTTTTAAGTGTTAGAGCAGGCAAGTGTAAAATGTTCAGTGCCCTTCAAGAGTCAAAAGAAACGCATAAAGCAGAGCATGCATTTTGGTGCCACAAAATTAAGACTGGATTTGGGGAGGGATTACTTCATTTAAGTTACATTGCTATTGTTAAAGAATAGTGAGTAACAATGCAATATCTAGAACATATATAACCACCTACACACTAGCATCACTTTATCTAGAAACAAACGTATCAGTGTCACTGACGGAACATATTTATAAAATACTGTACACTGCTTCCGCATGGGGTTAGCAGATGTAAACAAACAGCTAACTCAACTGGAGTTTAAAATATTATTTTGAGTTCATTTGTCATATAGTCTTTTGCATAACATGCCAGTTTGTCTTTCACAAAACACAATTCACCTACCAAGGCTCACAGGGCTGGTCAGAGGATGTACATCAGCCTATACACGTATTTCCTAGTGGCCTATAGGATTGTGAAAAACATAAAGCAGGTCAAGGAACAAAAGTGCTCATTTTTCGAGGATGCTAAATAACATGGCATTGGGAACATACTTAATCCCAGCAACGTGTGCTTCTTTATTGAATGTTACAGATCGGTCAGTGATTATAAAGCTGTCCTGTAACAGTCATTAATACAACCACATGCTACAACTATGCTGGATTAAACATGGTTACATATATGTGTGCATGTGTTTTATAATACAGCATTGCTCGACACGCTGGATGGTACAGCCTATAGATATAGCATGATGGATGACTGGATAATACTGATTACCATTACAGAAGTTAAACAGCCCAAACACTCAGAAGATTAGACTGTAGAGCCTCAGGAAGTGGAATAAATGGACTATCCAGTTATCTACCATAATATTATCTATAGAAACCATCTTTTAGAGTACATTTAAAACATTCAGAAGAAACACACTTTGTGTTTTTAGAAGTACAGTTTTCTCCCTGGATTATTCATATATATATATATATATATATATATTTTTTTTTTTTTTTAAAGGAGAACTTTCAAAGTGCTAAATAGATATCCTAGACCTGGAAGCTTAGACTTAAAAAGAAATCCAGTTCTGTAAAGTGCTGCATTCTGCCTGCTAACACACCTTCTGGCTTGGAGAAATACGTAACCTAGCCATGGCAATTGAGCCCAAGTTTTCCAGCTTCTCATTCAAATCCATCAAGGAGGAGGTTTCTAACTATAAGCATGGGGGTCAGTCAGGGAATTTCCATGGCTATTTTCATAAAACACTTAATTTTTTCCCAAAGGAACAAGCAATTTAGAATGAATCATTACATACAGGAGTATATAAAATTGGCACCTCAAAGGCAGATGATAAAACCGAAGCTATTACTTCCGTGGGCTCTCTATGACTTTATTTATGTTCCTCAGTAATGTGCTGCTTATGAGCTGCTTAATTCACAGAGACAGGTAATTAACGTCCCCTTGATCGGGGACATGATGGAATAAATGAGCTGAGCACAAGCTGACTGTACAAGGCCACAGAATCAATGCCACATCGGTGTGCAGAGAACCCAGAAATGGGAAGAGATGGTTTGAAACAGGACACACATGTAGGTGCACAGCGAAGACATGGCTCATGAGAATCGCACAGTTGGAGTTTAAAGACTGAAATTTGGCTTGTATATTTTGCACACTTCACAAAAGATATAAGAACTTCATTTTCCTGCATAACGAAAGAACCCGGCAGTCACAAGGTGAGGACCGTTAAGTACTGTGTCTCCCAGGCCCTCTGTTCTCTCCAGAAATCACGGTGAAGGGAAACACTCGTGCACATAATTTCTTACCCTCACATTCAGTCTGGCCCAGAATGGGGCTCTGGAGGTACAGTGATGTCCTGCTCTGTGGTCAAAGATGAATGGTTTCACCTCTTTCTTGGATTCCTCTACAGACTCTCTCAGAGAGCCTTCTGGCTTTTTAAAGTGTGCTCCATACTTAAAGTCATTAAACATTAGGAACAAGTACATCACACTAGCAAAATAGAATCTAAGGGACCAAAAGAACAAAATCTTGGTTCAAACTCTGGTGCTGGGACTTAGCCTTCCTGAGAATCACAGAGAAATGGTCTCAAATGTAAAGTGCCTATTACAACTACTGATTATAAGCAACCGCGATTCCTCTTCCTCATTATCAATCCAGGATAGATCCAGGGGTCCGTGGGCCCTTGCAGGTTATGCTGCAACTTCGCATATATGTACATTCATCTCTGGGGAGGGGGCCCAAAGATGTCACCAGCTTCTCACTGAGATTCATGGCTCAAGGACATTTAAGGGCAACTGCTTTATTCTCAGGCCATATCTATATTTGCTGAAAGGGAAACAGCCACTGTGAGGCTCAGTAAAAATGTAAGCATTTCTAGAGCAATTGCATATGAGGGAGGCTGGTTGCTTGTTTTGGATTCACCCACATACCAAAGCGTGAAAAGGAATTATTTAATTCTTTGTATGTGGCCTCATAACCATTTCCAGATCCAAAAGACTGGTTCGGAGGGGGTTTTAAAAAAATTTGAAGGCTAGAGGTTTTTTTCTCCATGTATTTACTTGATTTCACATGATGAGAAAATCTGGAGCTCAGAGCAACGAAACAGGAGAACCACATAATATTTTGGGGGCCCAAAAACATTAGGTCATCTTCCTCAAAGATTTTATTCTTTTTAAACATCAGTGATGCAAGTGGGAATCTGAAGATTTGAGGGTCAGTATTTATTTATCTCCCTTCAAATCCAGACTCTGATCTAGCAGTAGCCTGTATTGAAGAGTCTGTAATACTACCCGGTGTGGAACTGCATGTCTAATTCAGATTGTACTTGGTGTAATCACTTTGGGCAGAAGAAACTAGACTCAGTAAGATGTCGTCACAGCATGTGCTTCCGGATAGAAAGGCAGAGGGCGGGTGGCCAGTCATTTTGGCAACTCTAGTTTGGTACAAGGAAGAGCTAAGGTCATAGGGATTTAAAAGTCGTAATTTCAACACCTATCAAAATCCAACATAATATAATGAACTCTTTCAATGGAACTCCTTAGCTAAGGAAAAATCCCGGTTATACCTCAAGGTATTAGAAAAGGTCCAAGCTTCTTAAGAAAGCTCTATATGCCTGTTTATATACTATATATAAACATGTTTGTGTAAATGCATATATATGTATATAAGCAGCATATACCATGGAAATCTTTGTGTGGTTTATTTGCTTTCTATTTTTGTCTATTGTATCATTTTTATAGCTCTGGATAGAAGAAAAATCTTCATGGTATGCATGGGATGATACCAAATTCCCAGTCAATTCTATGGTTATTTATGATTTGAAGCTTCCTTAAAAAGTACTCTGGAACATTTCCATAAAAAAAAAAAAAAGATGCCAGCCCTTGAAAGACTCCAATTACATTTATGCTGAGCTCAGATTAAATGGCAAAACTCTATGTATGAAAATATCCACATGTGATCAGATCTTCATGTACAAAATGGTCATGTGATGAGTGGTGTGAAGAATTTCCAGGTACATCTTGGAGATGTTCTGAAGACATGGTAGAGTCATGCAAATGATGACAGCCACACAGCGGCATGGCACATGACACTAATGGCGAGAATACAACAGGATGCCATATGGCAATTTTAGGTGAGTTCTGCCCACTATTTGTTTTTCCCTTTTCGTTCACTATCACGTACTCAGTGAGTGACTTCATTGATGACGGGTGAGGTACAAAATAAATGAAAAAATAGAAAATTATTTAATTACATTCATCCTGAGCTTGCTCGACTATACTCGAATGCCCACTGTATATAATAAACCACTTGACATTTGTTTTTAGCCTCACTTCTTCTTTCACTTTGATTGCAATACAAAAAGGCATTTCTTTTCCCTTTATTTTCTTCAGAAAAGATAAACAGTCTTGGCACCAGAAGTGAATATATAAGAGACAGGCGAACTCGGACTGTTACCTTGTTTTTTCTTTATAATGATCAATTACAGAAGTGTTGGCATGAGGAGGTGGGACGTTAGGTAGAACTGCTTGCTGCCGGCTTATACTGAATAAAAAGGATGCTCTTCATCAGTCACCAGTGATGGAGCCAATGTGAAAAGAAAACAGAATTGAAGTTTAGAATATCTCATTTGTATGCTGGCTACTTTATTTTTATCTTAGTTTGCAATTTAGCCCTGTATCCTACAACTCTTGATCATGGTCAGAATTGGAAAGATGCCTCCTGGCATGGAGAATGCTTGAAGCCCCTTCATTCCCAGAGCTCACGGCTTTCAGAAGTGACTAGTGATATACATTCATCTCAACCCTTCTTCTCCCTCTTTCCCCTCCCTGCCTGTCAAGCGTGAACACGACTTAAAGCCCCTGTGTTTGGTGCCCGGCTGGACTAAACGCCTTCCTCAATCTGTGGCCCAGAAGTCACCTTTGAGTTAACGCCTCCTGAAGCATTGCTTGTTTTGCTCAGCTAAGAATAAAGCAGGTGTGTTTCAAGGAAGGGGAACAGGTGGAGTTCGGGGAGAATTTTAGGGCTGGATTCTTGAGCCTCCTGCAGTGCTTATTAGGAAGGTTTAGTTGTGCTTGCCTTCAAAGCTGAGGAAGGCGGATGTTCTGGACAGTCTCCTCATGGACAGGCTGTCGCCTCGTCCCTCCGGCTTGGAGGACTTACTCCTCTGGAAGGGGTTTCGCAGGCTTGCTGTGTTCCGTTGCCTGTCCAGTTTGTCACTGATGGAGAAGCTCTTCCTGGTGTGTGCATATGGCGCGCTTGGCTCCTCTGCCGAGTAGCTGTTGGCGCGCTCTATCTTGGGAACTGTGATGTTATTGGACAGGGTTCTATCTGCGTTCTCACCCTCCTGGGAAGGTATCGCAATGGTGGCTCTCCGGCCTCTGGCCTCGTTCTCCTCACTGTCAGAGCTGGGGTGGCTCAGTTCTGCTTCTCGCTCAGGATGGCAGCAGGATGAATCCTCCACTTTGCCCCCAAGACCGCCAGGGAAGGTGGCCCTGTCAGCAATCGCTTGAGGGGCATTGACACATCTTGTGTCAATACAGTCTGTAATACTTGTGTATTCTGCTGTTTTCATGGGTACCCCAAAGTTGGCGTAATAGCCCCGCGAAGGAGAAAACATAAAGCTATGAGATTTCACGATGGGGGCCTCTTCTAGAAGAAAGGGTGTCGTGGCTAGGTAGCGGCTACTTTTGGAACGCTCGATGCTCTGGTACATTGGAGGGTCAGTGTCCCAGGGGTTTTGGCATTCTGGGAGGTGAGTATAGTCTGAAGAAAAAGATCTAGTGTCCATGGAGGTGATGTCCTCAAAATCAATGCTCCGGCTCGGAGGTCTGTCTGTGGGTGCAAGGGTTGCATAGGCACTGGTTGAAGGAGCCGTGGAAGGTGCCGTTGCCGAAGCGCTTGGCTCGCCTAGCCCGAGGATGTTCATGGAATTGTCCAGAGGGTCTATATCACAGTGGAGTTCATCCATGGCAGAAACATAGATGTCTATACATGAGGAAGGTCTTCTGGAGTCAGGAACAATGGCCAAGGTGTTCGCAGGGGCTGCAGGAGCTTTGGGTTCTTTTGCTACAGAGTGGGAACTAGTAGCCCGGTGGAGGCTCAGGGACCTTTCTTTAAAAAGACTTTCCAACTTTTCTATACCACCTTTGTCTTTCATATTGACTGAATAGAAAGAATGGCTTCGCATACGGGGCATTAGGGTTGGAGAAGTTGGGGACATGGTCTCCTCACCTGCAGGGTCTATACTCTCTTGGAGCTTGAAGGTGTTTCCCTCCTGGCTGTTGAAGCTGCTTTGGCGCACGATGTAGGCAGCATCCGTACAGTCTGATGAGGTCCGGGAGCGGATTTTGTTGGACTCGGTCCGCTCCAGACCTGTCAGGCGCTCCAGGGCCGTGGCCATGCGCCCAATGAGGTCCTCGAGCTGCGCCAGGCGGATGTCCACGGTCTGGAGCGAGGCCTTCATGCAGTGCTCTCTCTCGTTGACTTCCTCCAGCCGCATGGACATGTTCTCCACCCTGGGCAAGAGACAGAACGAGGGTCACTCAAGGCCGGGTTCCTCTCTGGAGAATCTAAATCTTTTCGAGCTGGACGAGGCTTTTAGAGATGATCTAATCTAGTGGTATTTATCTACCAAACCCCTTTTCCCCTCAGTAAAATTTAATGCATGATTCCAATAAATAAACACCAAAATGGAGTAGTTCTTATTGGAGTAGAATGGGGCCAAAGCACCTCATGACTTGGCTGTGACTTGGGGCAGGGTTTAATGACCTAAGTAAGCCTTAGGGTGTTGGCCTAGTCAGTCGGCACTGAAATGAGAATGGTGCATCTTGAGGACTTTGCTCAGAACCATGCAGTAGGATTTGAGAATGCAGATATTCTCCTTGCAGTGCCTAAGACTTGTAGTAGGACTGGGATTATTTTTATTTTGCACTAAAAAATTGTTACTGTTTGCTTATTTTTGAGAAGAGGGGAGGGGCAGAGAGAGAGAGGGAGACACAGAATCCAAAGCAGTCTCCAGGCTCTGAGCTGTCAGCACGGAGCCGGACACGGAGCTCCAACCCACAAACTGTGAGATCGTGACCTGAGCTGAAGTCGGATGCTTAACTGACTGAACCACCCAGGCGCTCCTTATTTTGCATTTATGTGATGATCTTTTGTTGTTGTTGCTGTTCACAATCATCTTTTCAAAACTTAGTGCCTCCGAAGGAAGTGGTACGGTCCTGTCACTGAGGCACCTGGAGTTGATCTAACCCAATCCTTTCTTTAATAAAGGAAAAGCAAACATCAAGAAATTTAACCAAGATTACGTAAAGTAATTTGTGGTAAACCTGGAGCATCTATCAATAAGTAACTATTCTACTCCTCTCTCTTTCTCTCCATGTCTCTCTGGATAGCTGATCACAGATGCCTTATATTACAGTTATTTCTAGATGTCGTGACCTTCCCCCACTGGAAATTCCTAAGGGCGTGATCTGTCTCATATTTCTTTTTCCATTCCTGTGCTGCCTGGTGTCAATAAAGGTTCATTGAGTCAATCACGGCTATGAACTTGATTTCATTTGTTTACTAGGCTGCCTGGACACCTATTTACAAAGACAGAGGCCACGTATTTAAAATAAAATTGTGCCATATTTTTCTGGGATTGACTGGGAAAGGGCAAACCAGAATCAAGCTTTGGTTTGAGCTCCAACTTTCACTTGTAAATGCCCAAAGGCAAAACTTTTGGAGACTCTAAATGAGATCCATTCACAACTTTTCTGGAGAGGATAAGGATACTTTCCCCAAACTCCCAATGTGCACAGTAAACCACGTGATTGCTGACCCTTAAAGAAACATGCCTGCATGTAGAGGATGTGCTTTACAGACAATGGTGGCCATGGGAGCTGGGTCCCCCGAGCTGTTGTGATGGTGGTGATGGGGGGTGGGGGTGGTAGCGGTGGTGGTATGTTAATAGCGGCGACACTTCAATCAGAGAAGAATACATTTCAGTGCCATGAGGCTTAAGAGGCATGTGGCTTCCCTTTCTGAGGATCTGTAGGCTTTAAAAACCAACCAACCAACCAACCAACCAACCCAAGTGGGGGTGTGTGTGATTCTCCTGCCTTAGGTTACATCTGTGCCTCTTTCAGCCACAGCCCATCCCACCCCAACTCACCTCACCCATTCTGCTCTTTTATCTTTCAGGTTGCCTTCACCCAGCCCAAGGTTCTGGACTGCCCTCGTGAGCTCTGCTTTGGAGACATCCTCCTGATGTTCCATGACCAACCCAGCACTTCCCAGGGTCTGGAACATTCTGCCACCCTGCCCAGGTGTATGCCTTCAAAGACCCGAAAACTGAAAATTGAGCAGTTGCGTATCTGGCAAACTCAATGCGCATCACCCAGTTAACACAGCTGATTCAGAAGGAAAATACCACTGTACCCTGTTTCACTTCATTCTGTGATATAAACACAGCTTGAGAAACAAATTACTTACAATAACAAGCCTGTGTGTCTTATCAACTTACAATTTACTTTGTCACCATCTAGCCTAGGCAGCTTGGTCGTGCAAGTACTGCGATTTCCTGTTCTGCAATGCAATAAGCTTTGAGTGAGTGGATAAAATACTTCCTCATTAAATTCAAGAGCAGGAGAGATGCATTTTTGTAGAACGGGACTTTCCATTTTGGATACTCCAAGTATGGAGTGCTTTAGTGTTGGCAGAGTAACAAAAGACAGGATAGTTTTCCTCTTCCTCTTTCTTTTCCTGGAGACTGGTGTATGCAGCGTTGGTATGGAAAGAGATAAAGATGCTCTTTTAGCCTGACTGCCTGAGATCACTGGTCTGAGCACTGTGAAGTATCTCCCTGCACTGTGGGAAGCTCTCTTCCTGCATCTCACCTCTCTTCAGCCCAAAGATTCAACCCTGCAGAGAGAGAAGTGGCAGATGAGAGGCAGAACTCTAAGGTACCATTAGGCAATGGAGGAGTCAGGAACTGCCTGTGGACAGTAAACAGGACACAGAAACTAAGGAGCCCAAGGGGATCAGGGAGAAGAGAGAGGAAGAAGGCAAGCAGAGAGGTGCCCTGGGGGAGTCTAAAGAGCCGAGAAAAAGAAGCATGGCCCCAGGAATGGGATGGTTGGAGGTAGTGAGGAAGACGGCTAGAACACGGGCAAGGAGCTATTCTTCACCAAAGCTCTCCTTGGTGGGCTCTCCTGTGGGCTCTGAGGTGTTCTGAAATGTAATACTTGGTGGGGTGGGGGTGGGGAATAGATGGTTTCATCCATTTTCTTCCAGATTTCTGTATGTGTTTAACCACCTCACTGTATGATCATTTAAGTGATGAACATAACGGTAGGGGTAGACTGTAGGAGTTATCAGAGAATAAAAGATCCTAGAGTCAAACTCCTATATGTTTGTTCCATAAACAGAGTGCCTCCCCTAACCTTAAAAAGAAATTCTTGAGAAGTGATTGTAAATGAGTGTGCATCACAGATACAAGTACGTGTGAGGATCAAGCCGCAAGTTTTGGGTCATGACTGTAAGTCACTAGTTGCTGACTCTGGCCAAACCACTCAGGAGAGAAAATGTAGGTAACGATGGGAAGAATTTACGGATCTAAAGGAATGCTCAAGGGGATAGATACCAGGAGTGATGAAACAAGAGAAAAAAGGAGGGAAAGGTAGGTGCTGTGTGGGCACCTTCATTCTTCTTTCCCTTTTTTGCATCTCGGCTTCATGTGGCTTCTTCAGAGTAACTGGGGGAGGGGGGCAAGCACATTAGTGAAACAGCGTGGTCCTGGGGGAAGATGTGAGATGGCTCCTGCCTCTGGATGCCCAAGAAAGTGACAGCCAGGATCCCACCAGAGGAAATTCCTGACTCAGTAGGTTGGGGAAAAAAAAAACCAAAACGTCAGCTGAGAGGTCAACTAGCCAGTATGACAAAGAAAAGAAAGGACGTTCCAAAGAAGATCCTAATGGCACAGAAAATTTCAGCCTCAAGACGCAATTTCTTAAGAATTGTTATTTTCTACAAATTCATTTTCTTTTCTGGTAACCTCAAAATGTGGCTAAAGGAGAAGTAGGAATAGAAAAAAAGAGGGTTGGCAGGCCATGTCTGTTTTAAATCTCAAATATTCACTGGAGAGCTAGCAGCAGGATGGCTATAGGATGAAGGGCCAAACCAACCCCATTATCACATGAGCCAATCACAGGGCCTCTTGGGTGGGGGGAGGGTATACTTGTACAGGGTTTCTAATGAAAGCCAATGATACAGAAGAGATAAAGTGGACTCTTGATTATCCACAGACATCTAATTTGTGACTTATTTAAGTCTTTTAGAGTCAATTCCCCTTCCCTTTGGGCCAATTATCCTTCTCATCCTCCTGAGGAAGAAAAAAAGGAGAGAAACCAAAATCTGGCTCAATCAGTGGAGATATCAATAAGATCAGCATTGGAAAAAGATATGGGTGGGAAGTGAGTAAGGCTCATCTTTTTTAGCTTATCCTGTTTTTTGATTATTCACAAGTCTCCTATATCCTAAGTTGTTCTTGTCTTCCTTGTCATGAAAATCAGAAGTTGAATACACTATTCACAGTCACATGACTATTCCTGGTTTTGGATCTAGGTGAAGTGACAAAAAGGCACAAAGCCCTTTGGCTAGGGAAAGATAAGGTTAGATAACACCAGCAACTGATGTATATCTGAGTTTGCTTAAATTGTTACTGGTGAGGAGAAAATTCAAATGCAACTTCTTCTGACAAGTGGAACTGGGTGGGGGGGAGGGGGGTCATCGGGAGGATGATCTGGAAGCTGGAAGTCAGGGGTCGGAGAACTCAATGCCTGTGGTATTGTATGAGGACAGATGCAGGGGCTCTGTGGCAGCAGAGAGCACGCCCAGTCGAGGCATTCAGCACGGAATTTAACAATCACTGTGAGCCCCTCCCAACCGCCCTTTGTGGGCAGATGTTGCGCATGAGCCAGCAGTTTGCAAGCCCTGCTTTAAATGAGGGAAAGGAACCAGAATAAAACTTCGAGCTGTGCTCACCAGAAAATGTAGGTAACTCTTAAGAAACAATGGGAAATTAAGAAACCAACTCTTAAGAAACCAATGGAGATAGGAAAACGTTTTTTTTCTGATATTAAAAGTTCCTGAGTTCTAGGAATTATGAGAGCTCGACATAAATTCTAGGCAGCATTATGGAATAGCTCAGGAGGCTGTAATTAAGCAGGTGTTTTGAGTTCTTTAAAAAGATTGGGTTCATTTAAAGGAGACTTTATGGGGTCAATATTAATCTTGTCTTGATAATCTAGACCAATACAGTAACACAGATGCATAATGTTTGTGATGGGGTATGTTGTGATTTTAGCAGGGAGGTTGACACACTGCGCTGACTGGAGAAATGTGGATACCTGGCTGGTTATTAACCAAATGAAAGATGGGTCAATATTGTCGTGAAACATGGTATTTTTGGAGTCATGCAATGTCTTGGTTCTTTCTTGATTCATCTGATCTATGCTGGCCGGCATCTGATGAATTCTACTGAAGGCATCGCAAGTACACTTATCAAGCCAACAATGAGATAAAATGAATAGGATAATATATACATTTTGTATATATATGTCTATGTGCATATATATGTGTGTATATAGGTTATATATATCATATATATGGAAAAAACAAGGGTTTTCAGGAATCAGTTCCTATGAGGTGTTAATTTTCAGAATCAGTTCCCATACAGGTGCTAATGATCTCCTGAATATTGTATTGTGCTCTTTAGATTCCATTTGGGTACAAAAACATGACTTAAGAATGATGCATTTAGGGGTGCCTGGGTGGCTCAGTTGGTTGAGCGTCCGACTTCGGGCTCAGGTCATGATCTCACGGTTCGTGGGTTCGAGCCCCGTGTCGGGCTCTGTGCTGACAGCTTAGAGCCTGGAGCCTGTTTCATATTCTGTGTCCCTCTCTCGCTCTACTCCTTCCCTGCTCATTCTCTGTCTCTCTCTCTCAAGGATAAACATTTAAAAATTAAAAAAAAAAAGAATGATGCATTTAAATTGACAATTGTGGAAGCATCTTTGCATTTCTAAATCTTCTAAAAAGATTCATGCAAGTAGGACTTGTATAAATAAGTTATAGTTTATAGGCAGTGGCTGGGGGAGGAGTATGGGTCTCACTACATGAAGAAAGCTTTTCCTCAAGGCTTTGAGCACAGCAGAGCCAACTCTGAATTTTTCTGATTTCAAATCTCTGTACTGGGGCTGTCGAACATAACAGGAAAATTGTATAATATCCTACATAGTATATAGAATGGATGTAGTTAATTGATGGAAGTGAAACATCTGTACCTATCCACATGTGTGTGTATATTATCTATCAACTATTATCTCTTATCTGTCTATCTGCTGAATGTAAATAGGACAGGAGATTTCACCTGCCACTCCACTCAGAAAGGATACGTCCTAGGGAATGTGTGAGACAGGTAATAGGGCTCCTCTATTTCCTTGGTTGATATCTGTTCTCTCAAGCACTTTGTAGTGTTTCTGTTGTGCTGACTGCAATTCTAGTGTTAAAGATTTATTCTCTGGGACGCTTACAAATGCAAAATAAACCAATACCACCACCACCACCACCACAAACCAAATCCCAAACCCACACAGGCAGAAGCGACAGAAACAGAAAGAGGCCCGGGCTTAGATTCACTTCTCTGGCACTGGGCTTCGTCCTGAGATTGCCCAGGTCCTCCAGGACCCCATCACTCCAGAAGGCTAGCTAATGCCTAAGACACGGGGAAGGGGAGCCTATAGTCTGTCCCAGGTTTCTGGGAACTGCTCTCCTCTGTCATGGTCTTTGAGGGTGGGGCTTTGAAGCCACCCAGAGAGGACTAGGACTTGGGGAAGGAGTCTCCCGGAAGTGTTTACAGCTGTGGGGAGGGAGGCGCAGGTGGAGGTGCTAGATAGTTCCTTCCTATTTTCACTGAAAGGAATTGCTGACCTGGTTCACAACATGTTCACATGTGCTGGTGTCTCATTCCAGTTCCCCAGAGAGGCAAAGGCTTCCTTGCATCTTGACACTCCCACCTCTACCTTTCTGCGCCTCAGGTCTGGGGCTTTTTGAGTTCAAAAAGCATTTCAAAATCTCCTGTACATACGCTTTGGGAATATGTTTGAGTAACGGGCAATGCGTCCACCTGGTACAGTTTTCTGGAAACCACATGGCTATATGTCCATTAATACACAGTGTTTTCAAGGCCTTTGAATGAGAGAGATTTTCAGTTTTGCAGGTTCTTCCTCTGTTTGCTGGAATATTGCTTCACATCATATCATCATAAAATGCTCTATTTTGCAATGACAGATGTGCACAAAATTTGCACATGGCTTTAAGCTTTGTCAATGTTGGCTGAGTACCCATGGATACAATCACTCACTGGCATGTGTGTATATCCGCACTTTATGTACACTGCATTCTTTAAAGACATGAAGAGCCAGGGACAGAAAAATGCCACTTATGTAATTTCTACAGTGTACAAAGTGGGTAAGCAGACAAAATGTCATTTCTTGAAAACTTGAGGTCACTGACTCATATCTTAGAAGTTTGAATCATATCAACTAAAATCATCATTATGCCTTTTCCCACTATTTATAATAGTTCCGTCTTCATATCTCAAATGCTTACAATTTAAAGTTACACCAATACCTTGTAACAGTCTGCATGTTCTTTATAAAAGTGGGTCCCAAATGCTGCTTTTTAAGTTTATTTATTTTTGGTGGGGGGAGTATATAAATGAATGAATGAGTGGGGCAGGGGCAGGGGCAGAGAGAGGAGACAGGGAATCCCAAGTAGACTCCACACTGTCAGCATGGAGCTCGAAGTGGGGCTGAATCTCACAAACCGTGAGAACATGACCTGAGCTGAAATCAGGAGTCAGACATTTAACTGATTGAACCACCCAGGTGCCTCCTCCCCCAAATGCTGGGTTTTGAACATGCCATCCCAGAATGAAG
The DNA here is from genome assembly GCF_008692635.1 of Crocuta crocuta. Taxonomy (NCBI): domain Eukaryota; kingdom Metazoa; phylum Chordata; class Mammalia; order Carnivora; family Hyaenidae; genus Crocuta; species Crocuta crocuta. The sequence goes on along the minus strand of NW_027529428.1, from coordinate 10,017,615 downwards.
TTTGTATTAGGCCACAGCAAAATGAGAAAAATAAGGAAATATAGATTTATTTTCATAAAGCTAGACTTATTAATTTTCAAGGACTCTCTTCTTTGTATTTTGGGATTTTTTNAATATCGGGTAGGCTGATTCATAACTGATACAGCCGCAGAAAGAGCCCAGTGGAAATCTGAACCTTTTTCCCCTCTAAGCTTTCTATGTGCCTAAATTTGTGTTTCTGGTGGAAATAGTGAATTCTGGAATCCTCACTTCCCTTCAACTCTCTAATTTTAATGTCTAGAAAGGAGTTGGGCATTGCTTTGTTGGAGAAGTTGTTAAAAGCTCCAGACTTAGAGAGAGTCAGTTGATGAAGTGGTTTTAAACTTTAGAGCACTAACTAGTGTCACCAAGAGGTAATTCCTGGGCCACAATCCTCAAGGCTCTGGTTCAGTAGATTTACTATAGGAGTCTATTTGACAGACACTTTGAGAAACCACAGAAACTTGCTTGTATGGGGCTGGGTTCCCAATGGTAATTAACTCTGGGTGGTACTAAGGGGCATTTAGGAAATCTGCAGGAACTGTTATATTCAATGTATGGAGGCCGGAACTGCTAAATCTTCTGCCATGTGTGGGACACTCCCATACGTTGAGGAATTATTCCATCCCAACGCCAATAGAACCTCCTTGTAGAAACACTGGGTAGAAGGTGGATGGTGAGGAGTTTTCTGTTTTTCCTTTGACTAAAAGAAAGCAGGGCAAACAGCCATAACCCTAAGGCTTGGGGAATGTCTAAGTCCTGAAAACAAAATGATAGGTCCAGACACGATAATGAAAAAAATCAGACTTAGTCACCTGCAACCCAACTAAGCCCATGTCATGATCCTTACATTATACATAATATAGCACTGGGAGCATATGGCTATGGAGGATATATTTTGGGGTGGGACCTCGGGACAGGAAGACGCTTACAGTCTGTGGAGGTGCTAGAAGAACCCTGCCAGAGACTGGTTTTATTCACTAAGAAAGACGGGAAGCTACGAATGCTCCATTTCAGCCTCTGGTGTCCCCACACAGCACTGTTTCCCATAGAAATGGACCCTCCCACGCCTCCCCAAGGGTTCTGAGCTGCCCACAGTCTGCTGGATGCAGGAGGAACCGGAGGGCACGTGGTCCTAGGTGACCGCCTGCACGGTGTAGGAGGAGGTCCCGCCCAGGGCTGTCCCCCGAAGCTTACTCAAGCCATAGTCCCTCTCATCCGGGTCGCTCTCGTGTTTTCTCCATCGGCAGCACACATGCTGGAATATCATGGTCATGTGGCTAAAGATGATCAGAGGTGGGGGCAGAACCGGCCTCTCATGGAAAGTCATGATGAGCTGATACCTCTGAAACTTCCACACTTGGTTGGATATCGATTTTACCTCGAAAAATGTATTGCTGAAATAGAGATGGGAGAGAATTAAGCGAGAAGCCCTACTCCCTCAGCCCCTCCCCCCCCCACCATGTCCTCTGGGGAAGGACTCACTCACTTAAAGACAGCGATGAGCAGGTTGACCAGCAGGATGTTGGCCACTAACAGGTAGCAGGCCATGATGGCCGGAACGATCCAGGCGCCTGTCTTGCAGGGGGGCAGCTGGATGATTTTGCCATCCTCCCGGGTCTCATTCTGTCCGCAGGGAGCTNAAACAAACAGAAAAAAAATAAAAGAACTCTAAAAAGCCAAAAGAGAAAAATGAAAGCACGGTGAACAGCTCACGGGTACCAGAAGGGAGCTGCTTCTGCCTTCCCTGGAGTTGTCATGGGGACGTGAATGAGGTGTGGACCCCTGCTTGTCCACCGTGTCCCTTGCCCCCGACCTGTAGTGACAGGCACTTGCTGTCGTGAGGAAGCCCGGTGAGGGCTTTTCTGGGGACTGCCCCGGGGGTGCAGAGTCTCACTGTCCCTTCAAGTTACTTCCAAAATGTGCTGTGCAGGCCACCACCTACAGCCGTAAGAACACGCACAGAGGGGCTACTGACTGGAAATTGACACAAGGGCGGCAGTTAATCGCTGCAGGAAACAACCCCGGGCCCTGAGTTAATGATCTGCAGTCTCCGTGTGGTAGGGGTAAAACAGGGCGGAGCCTTGGGAAGTATTTCCAGGGCTGGCCACTCGGCTCCTGATGGACGGTATTCCCCGGGGCAGGGGTGGGGGGCTGACGAGAGGAGGGGGGCTGATGAGAGGAGCGGGCCCGGACTCTGGAGCCCTTAGCTCCCTGCTTTCCTCCAGGAGCATTTCCTTTCCAAAAATGTGTTTTTCAGGGCAAAGGGCACAGAACCCAACTGCACTGAACAAATGGGCAAATGGGGAAAGAAAAGTTCTGGAGGTGGGGGTGACGGGAAAGGTGATGTGTGGGACTGGATGAGCATGAGTAATGTGCTAACGAAGCCTGCCTGGAGTTTCCAGGTAAATTCAGGGGGAAAGCAAAACCTTGACATAGCTCCTTAGTGCTGCACTGACAACATGGCCTGGGAGTGAGATCACGCCCTTAGGTGCCAAGGGGTAGGGGAGGTCCCCCTCCCTCTCCAGCTGCCTTATGCTGGTTTCACAATAGGGTGTATCTGGGGGTGTCTGGGTGGCTCAGTTGGTTAAGCATCGGACTCTTGATTTCAATTCCGGTCATGATCTCACGGTTCATGAGATCAAGCCTTGCATGGGGCTCTTAGCTGACAGCAGGGAGCCTGCTTGGGATTCTCTCTTTCTCTCTCTCTGCCCCTGTGCACATGCACTCTTTCTCTCAGTCTCCATAGCCATAGGCAGCTTCTGAAGATCTGCCAGGAAGGTTTGCAAAGTAGACACAGAACCTCGCCTGGAGTATCTGGCAAGGGGAGTCCATTCCCTTCATCAGAGCTACCGTTACTACGCTGTGTGCTCCACTGTGGTTCTCAACCCTGGCTGCATAGAGGAGCTTTAAAATACGCCAGTGCCCTGCTCCACCTCAGACACTGGACTCCGAATCTCCAAAGGGGGTTTCCAGGTATTAATATTTCTTACAAAGCTTCCCAGGTAATTCTCCAGTGCCACCAAAGTGAGTCCACTGACCTAGAATTAGGCTGGAAAGATGACATGATTTTTGATATGCTGTCAAGTCCAAAATGCATGCTCTTAGCCTAAGAGAGTTTTAATGACGTCAAGACACCAAGACCCTGTTTTTAGGGCTGGAAATGATGGCCAAAGTGCTTCCTTCAGATCTGCCGGCCAGGTGATGGAGTGTGGGAGTCAGGTGTGTCCAAATAGTCGGCATCACTTTTATTATTGGCAGTGGGGGCACTAACCACACAAGAGAGCCCTGTGGAGGATCCTGTTCATTTACTCCCTTGGGAGGAGACCCCAGTGATGGAGGCCCCCACTGGCTCTAGGATGAAGTCCAAATTCTGAGAGTGGCTGGCCCAGGGCCATCTCTTGCCACTTCCTGCCCTTCCCTCACAGCACAAACTGGCATGAGCCTCTTGCAGTTCCTAGAAATGCCATGCTCTCTCTTGGTTCCTGTCAGCCATGCTTCGTTTGCTTCCAGAAGGCCCCTCTGAAACCTCCCTCTCTCCCATGCTCCACCTGGGTGAATCCTGGTTGTTTTTCAATGTTCACTTAGCCTTCTGGAGCCCACCCAGCTCACTTTCTGCCCCTTTCCAGCCTGGACTGGGGTAGGTACTGACAGGGACTCTCTGCCTGGCCAAACTCCACTCAGGCTGCTCTGTACTCTTCGTCAGCGAGGCCCCGACGTCTGTCTGTACCTTGCAGGATTGTCCCTTCATTGAAAGTTTCAGCAAGACTCCTGCTAAGTCGGTTCAGCCAGAATTCCCACCCTCAATAGCTCACTACCATTGCTATCTGACCAGTTTTCTCATCCTCCACCCCCTGACTGATGTCTGAGCACCTAGCAGCCTGGTATGGTCAGAACCCTTTACCTTGGTATTTCTTCTTCATGATTTCCCATCTTCTGACCCACACCCTGCTCCTGGCTATAGATTCCTAAGCGCTGCATTCAGAGTTGGACATGATCTCTTTCTCCTGCCACAAAACTGCATTGTAGTAGCCCTCCACCCCGTTGAGTAAAGTCTTTCTTGCCATCTTCCCCAGGAAATGCTGACCCTGGTTCTTTATCTGGGATTCTCAAAAGTGAAGGGCAGTAGAGACTGAGAATATACGTGTGGGGGAAAGCACAGCGTGTGCCAGCCTCCGTGCTGGGCACTTCACATCGGCCACTGCATGTCCGCTTCCCCGGAGCTCTGTAAGAAATGTATTCTATTTGCTTCAGGGTTGGGAAAACACGTGCCAAGGGGTGACATGCCTTACCCAAGATCACATAGCTAATAAGGCATAATGCCAGAACCATTCAAACATTCATCCAAAAAATACTAAGTTCTTGTTATGCGCCAGCGGACCTGCTACTGGGATGCAGTTATGAATGAAGCAGAAGTGAGTCCTGTCTTCTCTTTGACCCCAGAGCTTGTACTCTGATCTCATGTGGCCTTTCCAATGTCGTAATACATAATCATGATAGTGACCACCTATTGCATGCTTGAATATAAGGCCCTGGGGCCCCTCGGTGGCTCAGTCAGTCAAGTGTCCAATTCTTGATATCGGCTCAGGTCATGATCTCATGGTTTGTGAAATCGAGCCCTGCATAGAGCTTTTTGCTGATGCTCAGAGCCTGCTTGGGATTCTCTCCCTCTCTCTGCCCCTTCCCTGCTCTCTCTCTCTCTGTCTCTCTCTCAAAATTAAAAAAATAAAATAAAAATAAGGCCCTGTGCTGTTAGCTTTACTTATATTGCCTTATTTTAATATTGACAATATTTTGACACCATATTCTTATCCCCATTTTACAGAAATGAGGCTCAGAAAGCTTCAGTGTCTCTGCCAGGATCTCAAAGACAGAACAGTCAGGAGGTCCATGCAAGCCTCCTTACTACAAAGTTTCCTCTGTGCTTCTGAAGAGCAAGCCAATACAGGGTTGAGGGGAGTCTTTCACTTATGAGCAAATGTAGAGACAAGCTGATAGACATCTGAATTTTTCTGGTTTCCAACAACATGAATAATGGCCTGAGCTGTTCAGATGCAGTAACAAATGTACAGGACACTAAAATTCAGAATGTGGAGAAGGAAATTTGATTCACATTATAGGTATCAGGTGAAGGCAACCATGTCATGAAGATTAAGATGCATGTCCTTTTGATTTCCTCCTATAATATATGGGGAAAAGAAACTTTTTAAAAAATGCACATAATACCTTTTTCCCAAGTGTAAGAGAAATTTAAAATGAAATACTAGGCAGTGTTTGATATAATCAGCATCTTCCTTAAAAATATGATGAAGAAGAATATTTCCTGAAGATTGTTCCTTCCCTTCCTGTCTGAAGAAATGTCTCAAAAGCTTATTCCAGATCACAGGCAATGGAATAAAGAGCTTAGTTGAGTGTATGACTACATTTATCCTATTTTTTTTTAAAGAAAGGATTTTCAACTAAAAATCCATCTTGAAAAGATAACAGGACAAAGAGGATTTCTCCATTTCCTTTTGAAAATCCATATAGTTTGCCAGAGGATTTAGAATTCCATTAGCGCAGCCCCTGTGGCTTACTCCAAGAATGAACTAGATTTAGATGGCTTTGCTCTTGGCCTTTTCTGACACAACACTTTTTTTTGGGGGAGGGGGGAGACAACTGGAGATGCCTTCCTTCATATGGCTACATCTTTCTAGAAAGTTCCTGATCTAAAAGTCCTAGATGGTGGTGGAGGCAGACAGAAGTTTTCATTTTGGAAGTGAGAGGCACTTTCTACTCCTTTCAGGAGGCTGCCATCTATGTCTTCTAGTAGCGGAGGACCGGAAGAGCAGAGGTCACCGAAAACTAGGGAAGCTCCAGCATTGTGGAATCAAAAGCACCAGCCTCCAGCTCTGCCCTTTACTTCTTCTGTAGTTCATTTCTTTTCCCTCCCCCTAACCGAACGGGTAGGTAAGAGGCAAAGTAGCAGTGGCCAGGCACAGAGGTGACCATCAGGGTGAAGGGAGGGGCCTCAGCTCCTTCATCTGTGAAAGGAGGTACTAGGTCCACTGATATTCCCTATAGCGTAATGCCCACACCCCAACGCAGGAAGTCCAAGACTGATTTTAGAATACAGGAACCGGGCACTAAAGAACACCGAACTGGACACTGAGAAACTGATGACCTTTTCAAGTCCCTTCCGATCTTCCTGACTCCATCAGGGAGAATACGTCAGTTTGAGGATAACATTTCTTTAACACTTCCTTCACATTTGCTGAACTCCCTTATTAGGGAAAACTGGGCAGGCTCAAGGCTCAAACATCTGGACATCATTTCATAACAATGTGGTTGTCATTCTGTTTATTTTGTGGTTATCTTTTATTTATGTCAAATCATGCTGATTTTCCAATTTATGGCTGTGATGATAACATTTTTAAAAATAATTTAGGTTTTAAAAATCAGCCAATTTCACTAAAACCATTAAAGAGTAGAGCACATTTTTACAAAGCAATGAGTGGTTTACGTGACTGACAGATGGAAAATGCTGGGCTAGATGATCTCCAAGCCCATCTAGTCCTGATCTTCTATTACGTTATGGTTCTGGGATGGAGAAGACCAGACCAGAATAACTTCTAGACCAGATCATCTATCCCTGGATAGAGGAGCCTGGAAGTCACTTGTAGAAGCCTTATTCTTTCCACTCCTGGCCAAAAGCAACCAAATAATTAGCCCTCACTGCAAGAAATGGAAACCAGCCACCATGGGGGCGGGGGGAAGGATGTAGATGACAAAGCCTTTAACTCCTTAAGACTTCTGGTCTACTTGCTGTTTGCACACAAGCTCAACCTTGAGCTACCTAAAAAGCACTATTAAACTGAATATGCCTTATTTTTAATTCAGTGAACTAGAAAGCAGGATGTCACAAGCCTGGGTATGTTGTGTGTAAGACGGGGGGGGGGCATGCATTATGGGGGTAAAAGGGAGAAAAATTCAATTCCCTCTGCTATCTTGGTTCTGTGGCTTTGCAATTCTATGCATGTAGCTTTATCTGGAGACAAAATTGTCATTTTTGGCTATTTTTTGAGAGGCATCAAAACTCTAACCTTGGTGGTTCATTATTTGGGATCTGGAACTAATATCAGAAAGAGTCTGTGCACCTCTTGCTGGGGAAGGGTACAGCCTGATGGCACATGTCACTGCGTTTGTTGCCATGACACACTGGATTGGCTGCATTAATAGCTCCAATTTCTCTCCTCCCCCATATCCAAACTCCTCTGCCATACAGTTAGACAGCTTCTCTTACTAAATAGGTAGAAAATGATTTCTTTGCTCCTTGATTCTGAGTTTGGCCATACGGCCAATGGGATGATGGCAAATGTGCATACAGAACCTAGAAGAGAAAAAACCCTTGAGTGTTTCTGTTTCTGCCCTTCCACCTCATTCAGAACCCTGAGGAACGTGCCTGAGCCAGCCTGCTGGAGGATGAAATACATAGGCTCGTGATTCCAATCATTTCTGTTGTTGGAGCTCAGGCTCTTCTGGATCCACTGAAAGCCAGCTGATTGCCTGGCATGTGACCGAGCCCAGCTAAGACCAGAAGAACCTTCCAGCCAACCCACATCCACCTGAGCTCAATACATGCTTATAGCTATAAGCCACTGCCTTTGGGGGTGGCTAGTCCTACAGCATTATCAATAGGTAATGTCCATATCGATGGCCAATAGATAATGTCAATACATATATACATGCTCAGCTTCCTCTGTGCTGCTCACAGCTACGAAAGGCAGCTTAAGACAAAGCTGGTGGACAAATTCAGGTGGACTAAGCCCTTCACCTTCCCCCTCCCAACCCCCCGTTCAGGGCCATTCCCATCATTACCCAAGGAGGAGAGAATTCACCGAATGGCCAGTAACTAACCAGACTCTGTCGAGAACTTACACTGAGGGGCAGCACATTTAGGGAGATGACACCAGGAACTTAACTTAACTGTCACATGGAGTCAGACCATGTTAGGTATGTAAAAGTGAAGCAGGGCATCTGAGAGAAGGAGCTGAGAATGAGGGAATGACAGAAAGGGGAGAAACAGGGAGAAAACTGATGGATTGAGATTGGAGGGAAGTGGTGAGAAAGGCAGACGAGAGTGGTCATGTCTTCAGATTCTGGCATCCCCAAACCACTTCCAGTTTCATTTCCAGTCAACTCGCGTCATGCTTTGTTTCCTGTCTTTCAATGTCTCTGAGGTTTCCTCTTACACACGTACAGCCAGCCTTTCTTGATTTAATCTGGTTTGAGTGGGTTTTGTTTTCTTGCAGTTAACATTTTTCTCTAGTTGAGGATAGCTGTTAACACCTTAGAGAGAATCAGCTTCTCAGGCCAGTAGTTTCATCAGAGGAGGCAATGATCCAGAGTGCCGGGAATTTATGGCAGTTGGGGAGGGAGTTCAGGGAAAGGTTGGAAGTACAGAAATAAGAAGCATTTAACTTACAATTTCACAGAGGGCTCACCTCCTTCCTTTTGATATTTGCCTACACAAACTACAATTAGATGACCGTTTTTCCTCTTCAAAAGCAACAAAAAATTCCAGAAAAAAATCAAATAAGTGACTTATTCTCTCAGATCTTTGCACCACCATCCACCTCCACTGTAGTTCTTGACTGCAAGGCTTTTAAAAAATGTTTATTTATTTACTTTGAGAGAGGGTGTGTGCTCGCACACCTGTGAGTGGGGGAGGGGCAGAGAGACAGGGAGACAGAGAATCCCAACCAGGCTCTCTATTGACAATGCAAAGCCCAATGTGGGGCTCCATCTCACGAACCATGAGATCAAGGCCTGAGCTGAGATTAAGAGTTGGATGCTTAACTGACTGAGCCACCGTGGTGCCCCTTGGCTGTGAGGTTCTTGTCACAGCTGCTCATGGGGCAACAATAACCCGTCCAGAAGTACGCAGGCAGGAAGAGGTGTTCCTTCCATTGCAGATGCAGGGAGCTTGATTCTGCCCTCACTGCCTTAACGGCGGAAGGTCTCCCCACTGGGTCCACACCACCTTAGGTATCATGCCGCGTGTTAAGGAATATGCTTCTTGTTTTTGTTCAGAAAGGGATTGTGTGATTTGTCAGGAACCCATACATCTGTTCTCTAAGGTATCTGAAGAGGGAAGATCCAGGGTCTTCCTCAAGAGGGAGTGTCTTCTAAAAAGACGAACCAGCAAGCGTGCACCAGGGATTTCTGTGCTGGGAAGGATTAGTCCAGTGAGCTGGACTGTGAATATCTCTATGTGGACATACATCACGGACGCTAAGCTCTACCGGCTCCACAAAAATGATCCATGGCTCCTGCCGATTCCCACTGGATTGTGCCCCCAGAGTTATATGACATCAAGGGAAACCATCAATGTGGCCCCAGGTATTTAGTAATACATTTATGAGCAAACACAAGTTCCTGCTGACATTATTTACAAATTCTCTGGTAAGCGACAATGCAGGAAATCCATTTATACTCCCCTCTCAGTGCCCCTGGCCGCTTACTGCCCAGGCTCTGTCCCCCTGGCCCCCTCTCCTACTACTTTAGGGCCAGGCTGCCTGCTTGTCTCTGCTTACTGTTAAAACGGGAGCTTTCCACACTTCAGTGGATGCTCCTCAAATAGCAAAAGAATCCGGATCGTAGTCCGTCCACCTTCTGCTCAAACCTAAACTCCCGCTGGAGGGCTCACTGGTTCCCATCACTTACTGCCATGCGGTGAGTCCAACTGCAGACTGAACATAAGCATCATTATGATTCTAATACACGGCAGGGTGGCAGTACGTCTGCATGTAGTGGGTTAACAACTCTTCTCTCCCAGGGCTACACTGACACATACCTGAGAGGAGTTATCTGTTAAAAATAAGAAACTCGGAAGCTGATCAAATGGAGAGGCAAGCTGGGGGTTGGGGCACAGAATAGGGCAGCATGGCAAGACCAGTCTGCTCTTAATCGTGGTTTCCGCATTTTAAATAGTCACATCACTGTACATTTCCTGCTAGGGGACCTACCCATAAACAGATCTGTCTTGTTGATTCATTCTTTGAAGTAACTAAACACAAGGCGCTAACCATGGGTGGGTGCAGCGTGAGTCCTAGATCTGATATTTTGCCATCTGGGTACTACTGAGTAGGTCAATTAATGTACCTGAGCCTCAGTTTCCTCATGCCTAAGCCTGACATCAGAATAATGGAAATAATATTAATGACGATGATGACGATACATGTCCAGCTTGCCCCATCATTCAGGTATTTATAGAGCCCCTACTATGTGCCAGACACTGTTCTAAGTGCTTGGGATACACCGGTGATGACACACCAGAGATCCCTGCTTCCCATAGGCTGTGCTGGGAAAGCGGTGGTGGTGGCGGGCGGGCAGAAAATAAACCATGGCATAATAACTAAGTAAAATAAATGCTATGCTAGTAGGTGATCAGCGGTATGGAAGAAATGAGAAAGGCAGGGCAAGAAGGATCGGAGGGCATGTAGGTGGCTGGGGGGCCACACTGAGAAGGTTGGGGGAGGAGCAGGTGAGGGTGTTGGCTCAGAGGCTCTCTGGGGATGGGGTGCTCCAGGCAGCAGTCACTGGCAGGGCAAAGGCCCTGGGGTAGACACATGCCTGCTGCATTCTGCAAGCCATGGCCAAATTCTTATGTCAGAAGTAGTGCAGGGCACAGTAGCTGGAGAAGAGGAAAGAACATTAAGGGGTGGAAGGGGTGCAACACACAGGGACCTTGGGCGGGACCTCCCCGGATCCAACCAGATAGTGAGAAGGTGCTACCATTATCTGTGATCCTTACTGGCTCTACTAAGGAAACAGTAATTCCCCTTCACCCATTTTTAGCTCTTGCCTGAAGGTTTCTTGTTCTACTAAGTAAGCCCTCTCTTTATGATTTTTCCTTTTTTTCTTAATTGATCCCCAGTGCCCTGAAATGAATTAGGGGCCAAACCCCTGTCCCCAGGTGGGAAGACTAAGGCCAGCTGAACTTTGGTCTTCCACATTCTGCAGCAGAGACTCTCAGACTCCCTGTGCACCTGCCTGTCTGAAAGAAAGGGGGTGGTTATGAAAACAGGTGCCTGGGCTCACACAGGTTTTCCCTCAGTCCCACCCACGTGAAGAGTTGGCCTTCGGTTACCTGCCACGCAGCAGCCTGCTTAGGGAAAGCTGATTTCTAATCGGATTTGAGCAAAATCACCTTTCATATAAAGACAGAAGCGATGCCCAGTGCGAGGCTGGGGGAGGGGACAGGGTGTGCACTGATGGCTTCAGAACACAAGCCTACCTTTTCCCAAAACGGCTAACTTCCCATGCTTGCTTCTTACTGCAAACTGCTGGACCCACTGTGTCAAAGGACAATAAGCTCAGATATGGGAAAATCACCTGTGTTCCTTAAATATCTTAACCTTTCCTGGCTCAGGACACCCAACCTAAAGCTGTAGCCAGCAGTTAGTCTGAAAGATGAGTAGACAGTTTTACTCCGCAGTGGTGGGTTTAAATTCACATTTCCTTTCTTTGTGAAGATAGGAAGGCTCTTTCTTTTTTTTCTTAGGTGAGATAGATGGTATATTTTTTTATTTAGAGAAAGAGAGAGAGAAAATTCCAAGCAGGCTCCATACCATCAGCGTAGAGCCCCATGAAGGGCTCCAACTCACGAACCGTGAGATCATGACCTGAGCCTAAAGTCAGACAATTAACTAGCTGAGCCACCCAGGGGCCCTAAAATAGATGGTTTATATCACATCTGTATCTTCCTCTTAGACCTGGATGCTCTCGCCCCCTCCCTTCAACCAAGATGCTGCTGTTTTCTCAAAAGAACAACTGAGTTGATCATGTTGGTTAGAGCACTGGAAAATAAGATGACTTCACTTGGTCATTGCATGAAGTACAAACTAGTGAGGAGACAGCTCGCCTATTATTTGTTTGTTTTAAAAAACACAGCCATCCCATTTTTAACAAGCTCATGTTTCATGCAGCTCCACTCTCAGTAATGCTGTGTGGTGGCATTTCCTTGGATCATGCTGGTCTGAAGAGACCTTCGGGAACATCTGAACACTAAACTACAAACAGTGTAAAATTGGCTGGTTTCTGAGTCCTACATGGAAAAGGAACACGTTAGGCTTTCCTCATCTCTCCCTTGCCTAATTGTGAAACAAAGGCTGTTCTCAGGGCTCTGGTGGGCCAGCTTGTGGGATGCAAGCTTGGGGGATTTGTAACTGAATGTTCTGTCTCTCTGTCCCTGTATCTTGTACAGCCATTTAATCAAAACAGGATGATTAATACACAGGCTCTGTGCTGCATGCTCAGTGATGACACATCTACATGTGTGTGCCAGCACAGCCACGCCCAAAGAGGTTGAAGAGAGGTGTGAGCTAAAAGAAAGTAGTGGGGTCAAGTTGATTGCTTGACTGCTAAGTTAGCTAACAGGATATAGAGGAGTAGCCTCCTGTATGCATTTAATGTCTGGCCTATAATCAAATCCCAGTGCAAGATGCAATTCTACTTGAGGTGACATAAAACCAATGTCCAGTGGGGTGAGCGATGAGAGTGATCTTTGTTCCTTGGGGTCACAACAGGACATGCCAACGTGGACAGACATAAGGTGAATGGCCAAGTGTTTATCTATGACCTTTCAAAGAACAGCGTTGACAGGGGTCTGATGAAACAAGTTTGAAACTCAAGTACGGCAAGGATTTATAATTATATTGCAAAGAAATTGGAGTTACAACCAACTTGGAGAGGGGTGTGTCAGATTCTATGCCAGATGCTTTCACATATATTAGCTCATATGTATTTCACATATATGAGCTAGTACTTTTTTTCAAACGTACGTTTAAAAACACGTTTTTAAAAAGCAGGTGTTAAGGGTATATAGAGAGGCTGATCGTGAAGACAAAATGTGAAAGTCCTTCAAGAAACACTTTAGGATTGCTTATCTATCCATTTACTGTTAAAGATTCCATTTGACAATTAATAAAACACTTGCTATATTGCAGGCACTATTCTGCATGCTTTATAAATTTCAGCTCATGAAAAATAAGACAAAAAAAATGAGGTAGCATCTTAGTGAGCTTAAAGCATCCTAAAAAAAAATACAATAGACATTAATTTCTCCCAATTCTGGAGGCTGGGAAGTCTAAGACCTAGGTATCAGCTGAATTGGTTCCCCAGCGACAGCCTTTTCTCTGGCTCCCAGACGGCCATCTTCTCCCTGTGTCCTCCTACGGCAGAAAGAGAGGAAGCAAGTCTTCTGCTGTCTCTTATTATATGGGCACTAATCCCATCTTGAGGATCCCTCTCATCTCCTCTAAATCTAATTACCTTCCAAAACCCTCATCACAATCACAGTGGGGGTTAGGGATTCAATACATGAATTTTGGGGGGAATTACTTTAGCTCATAATAGGTAGGTACTACTGTGTCCATTTTACAGACAAGGAAACTGAGGCGCAGATAGGCAGTAACTGGCTTAATGGTGAATAGCTAGTGAGAGGCCTCAGAGCCTGGATTCAAACCCAAGATATCCCATCATCTTAGCTACCACACTGTCCCATTTCTCAGGATGAGGGAGTTGACAGTTATGTTAAAGTTGAATGTCCAGACATCTGCGTACAGACTTTGCTTGTGTTTAGTTCTTTTGTTTGGGTCAGTGGCTTCCAAATGGTGATGTCCACAGGTAATACTTCGTATTAAGACTTTTGAGACTAAGTTTGACTGTAAGTAATTTCTGTCTAACATGCTTACTTTAGAACCACATCTGTGTGGATAACACACTCAGTGTAAATGGAAAATGTGTATTTATCACCACAAATACAGTGAAAGAAATTCCAAAGCCCAGTTTTCATTTCATTGATTGCCCAATGTTGCTTTTGGAAATGAACAAATCGATATTCTTTGGAAGGGGCATGAACAATTAATTCCAGGTCAGGAAGTACCATTCAGGGGGCATTGGACAAGATGCTTCTTCACACAGGCTTGAAGACTCAGTTTAAGTCCTCTTCAATTTAAGAGGCTGTTTCAAGCCATGGAAACAGAGGTCTCCCCATTTCACTAGAGCGTGTCCATGGGCCCAAGGATCACCAGTTTGCTCAGGCATTGCTGTTTGCACCCACTGTGACTAATGGCCTCATTTAGCATCACAGTGTCGACTTTGCCGGTGGTATTTCTATTGAGAGGAGGTTGAGGACTGGCCGAACACATGTATAATCAATGACCAAAGACAAATCTTGTTTTCCTGAATATCACGAACAATTAGCTTATTGTTTCATGTTACTAGGTGAATGAAGGAACTGGTTATATCACGGTTGCCATGGATATGTGCCCTGCTGCAACTGGTCCCAGATTACAATATGATGCTGAGTTGAGGAATATGAGCGAGGGGATTTGGCTTTACCAACTGGTAGGAGTGTGTCAGCATCTGAGACTGATTGAGATGTTCACAGTCATGCTTCTGTGCTTCAGAATCAGAAAGAATTGTCATTGTTATGAGCGACAGATATATAGGTGCCAAAAATACATTCGTTATGGTGCTCTTTCCATTTAATTAATTAAATTTTCATATGAATGAATTAATTTTGGGGATACCTATGCCTTGTTTAGGTCTGTCTCAAGTCTAAGCTATATTTCCATGGAACTGACCCAAAATGTTGATCCATGAACGATGGTATTTATTTAATTTGCTCTATTTTGAGATTTAAAGAGATAAAGTTAAAGAGGTTTCCATCTTTGTGTGAAATTGGTGGCCTGAATTACTTAGCGCTCAAGATTGGAGTTACTTTGATTCTGAAACCTCTTTATTTAAGTAGAATCTTATTGCCAGGCAACCCATAGCTAGCTTAACTTAGAATATCGTATACATGTAATGATAATGGGGTTGCATTTCTTAAAATTACGTAGTACAGTTCTTTTGCTTTTTGTTTTTTTGTTTTGTTTTGTTTTGTTTTTTTTGCTAATTTGGGTTCAGTTGGGCATTAACGTTAGTAAAGGTTTAGGTCACATTATGAAATCGCGTTGTAAAAGTTAATTTGCCAGACAAACAACTTTTGGCTATTTTTCTTTTTTGCTTAAGAGAATCCTGGTATACATTAAGTAGATTAGGTGTAGGGCCATTCTGACATGACCACAAGATGGCTGGATGGAGTAGATCAGAGCACCAAATTCCAAGGGATGCCCAGCATATCATGGAGGAGTAGACAGAAGACAGCCAATTGTAACTACAGTACTGATTTCCAAATACCTCCATCATAGGAATGCTTTCTCTAGTCTCTCAACATTCTCTTTCTCTTCTTTTGCTCCCTTTTATTCTCTTTTATTTCCATGCTTCTTTTTTGAAAAGATTCTGAGGTCAATTTTCTCTTCCCCCAGAATAACAATGCCATTCATTTTGAGCTGGCCAGAAGATACAACGTCCCCCTCCTGTGGGTCCCACCAAATGCAAAGCCCTTGGCATCTGCTTTGAGGTTTGACAGGGAGACCCTCATCTCTCCAGATCATCAAGCTACTATGAAAGCTTGTCTCAGTCAGTTCTGCCATACCGCACCTGTAAACCCAGGAAAGACAGGGAGCAGTGGACCGATTCTCTGGGGCCAGCAGCCTGGGTTCAAGTCCCAGCTCTGCCATTTGTTAGCTGTGCAACCTCTGGCAGACCACTGAAGCTCCCTGGGCCTCAGTTGGCTCAACCGTAAATTGGGAGATAGTCGTACCACCTCAAGAGTGTTGCTACAGAGGGAAATGAATTCTTAAGACATGTAAAGCTTTATATAGTGCCTAATATGTAGTGAACACTCAATATAAGCCAGTTATTTGTATAAGAGGCCCTCTAGCTCAGAGGCCCCCAGCTCGGGGCCAGTTACTGGGTTTGAAAGTCCAGCTCTACCTCTCACATAGCTGTGCACCTTAGGCAAGTCATTTATTAGGTCAAACCATATGACTTTTATACAAAAATGGTGATGTCATAGTACTTCATCTAATATATACATAATGTTCTCTGTGCCTCAGTTTACTTGTCCATTAAAAACAGGAGCCATAATCCTACCTGATAGGATTGTTACAGGGAGTAAATGACGGAGCATCTGCAAACATGTGGGACACTGATTGATATGTAGAGTCTATTTAAGTGTTTGCTATTATTATTTTTGTTACCCTCACATCTCATTACTGCTTGACACAAACTGTCCCCAAGAATAGCACGCTTATTAATCCCTCTTTTTGTTTCTGTCAATCAGCCCTTCTGTCTTGCCTAAAATGCCACTCTTCTCCTTCAAAGCTCCATTCACCTGATTGACCCCTGCTGCATCCGCTCCATTGCTACCATGTCTCCTGGCGCTAGTATATTCCCCAAGGACACGATGTTTTGCATTAGCTGCTGGTGGTCCCATGGCATCTTTGTCTTTTTCATATATTGACCCTGGGGTGAGAGGGTCCAGGGAGGTTGTGCCATTCCTTTTGTTTTGCGTCTTCTCATGTGATGATTATTTTATTTTATTTTTTTGTTTTATTTTTTTACAAATAGTTTATTGTCAAGTTGGTTTCCATATAATACCCAGTGCTCATCCCCACAAGTGCCCTCCTCCATGCCCATCTCCCCCCTCCCCCCCACATCCATCAGTCTTCAGTTTGTTTTCAGCATTCAAGAGTCTCTCATGGTTTGCCTCCCTCCCTCTCCCCACTATTTCCCCCCTTCTTCTCCCCCATGGTCCTCCGCTAAGTTCCTCCTAATCCTCCTATACATGCAAACATATGGTATCTGTCCTTCTCTGCCTGACTTATTTCGCTCAGCACAACACCCTCAAGGTCCATCCATGTTGCTACAAATGGCCAGATTTCCTTCTTTCTCATTGCCACGTAGTATTCCATATGATGATTATTTTATATCTTTAGAAAAATTCCTTAAGTTATAACTAAATGGGGGACCCCTAATATCTTCCTTTTTTTAAAAAAACAAACTTAAACAAACTTAAATTAAAAAACGTGAATACTTTGAGACTTACAGAAAAGTTGCAAAGCTAGTACAGAGAACTCCCAAATGTCCTTACCCAGTCTCCTCTAATGTTAAAATCATACACAACCATTTTACAATTGCCCAGAGAACTCTGCATTGGTCCATTACTCTTAACTAAACGTCAGGCTTGATTCAACGCTTTTCCCGTTTCCCACTGATGTTCTTTCTTTCCTGCAGGAACTCACCCAGGATGTTATAGTGCATTTGGTCATTCTGTCCCCTAAATGTCCTCTGGTTTGTGAGAGTTCTTACTTTTCCTTGCTTTTCATGACCTTGAAGGTTTTTGAGGAATACCAGTCTGGCATTTTGTAGAGTGTCACTTGATTTGAGTTTATCTGATCCCTCCCCTCTCCCCGTGCCGCGATGATTAGACTGGGGTTATGGACTTCTGGGGAAGAACACCAGAAAGGTCAGTGTCTTCTCATCATATCATCTTGGGGGCATATGATACCAACAAGACTTCTCACTGGAGATGCCAGCCTTGACATCTCTGCTCTACAATTTTTACACAGAATTCTCTGCGTGTTAAAGTTACCGAGAGACTGTCCAAACATAGGAAGTAGGTACGTTGCTAAAATCAGACTTACTCAGTTGCCCCCAACCTTATCAGACAAAACAGCTTTATTAAAAAAATAATATCTTCAAATGCCTTGTTTACTATTCTGAGAAAAAAATGTATAGGTGGTATAATTTATGTGTATTCATGATCACAGAAAAATCAGTAGAATGTCCTAATTTTAATATAAAGGCAAATAAAAGGACAGTAACATATAATACAATTATAAATATTTCCAGATATAAATGCTCCAGTCTAACTATTCTGCAAGCCATAGCACTGTGGTCAGATGCTTACACCTATACGAAGACTTCACGAATGATACGGCCACCAATGTATAGGCTCATCAAGGGCTCAAGGACAGTGAGTGGCACTGTCATTGGTAAGCTGCTTTTCTCAATGGGTGACCACTCTTGGGAAAGTTCCAACAAAATACCATTGCCCTCATGTTGTTTCATTCCCAGAAGAAATTCACTGCTTAATAAAAACGTGCAAAAAAATATTGTGCCTTTAAAGGTAAAATGGAGTTAGGCTTAGATAATTGGAAGCAGGTTTTTCACTTACACGAAGGCGTGCTGGGACACGGCAGAGTGGTGTGGGGTAGAGAACAATGCCTGACTGTAGAAATGTCCTGTGCATTGTATGACATGTGCCCTCCTGGGCTCTACCTACTAAATGCCACTGATACCCCAGAAACAGAGAGAGCAAACACAAACACTCTTCGAATTTCAAGATAAAATTTCCAAATGATGGAGGCCATGCTGTGCCAGTTGGGACCACCATTAGTCTAGTTTAAGTCCAGTTGCTTCCACTGCTACCTGGGAGCTGGGCGTGGGTCCATGTAGCCAGCACAGGAGGGCAAAACTTAACCTGGAAGTCAGGTCTGCCAGCTCCTAATCTGCACAATCTGGTGCCTGTTGAACCCTCAACAGGACCCACTGGTAACCCTGGTACTGACGCTGATTGATCAAATCATGCAACTCACATCACCTACACACATGCCTACATATACCACCACCACCACCACAACTCAATTCCTGCACCAAACCCTTCACAGATTTTCCACTGAATGTAAGACAGTATTCATATCTTCACATTGGCCTACAAGGCCCTGGACAACTTCACTCTCATTTACCCCTTCAGCTTTATTTCATACATTTCCCCTCCTTGCACGTTATGCTTCTACCATGCTTCTCTCAGTTACTGGTAAGAATTACCTCCTTCCTGCCACAGGGCATTGGCACATGCTATTCCCCCTGTCTCTGGCTCTTCTCCTACTTGTTGCCTGGCAAACTCCTACTTATTCTGCATAGCACAGCTTAAAAGTCACTTATTCAGAAAGCCTTTCTCTGAGTCTCCTTGTTTAGAGGCTCTCACAGCATCCTATATTTCTTGAACATACACTTATCAGAGCTTATGATTCAGTAATTGTGTGATTCTGCATTTGATATCTGCTGCCTCCACTAGGCTCCCCGGGAGGCCGGACCTTCACTGGCTTTACTCATTATTGTATTCCCAGTACACAGCCCAGGGCCTGGAACAGAGTAGGTTCAAATTTCTGCAGAGCACTCGGATGGATGAATAGCTGGGTTAGCTGTCTAGAGTGGTTTTCAGGCTGGCTTGAAGGCAGATGCAACAGGCAAACAAAACCACGTTTTTTTCATGACGAGCATGAGCAAAAGAACCTCGGTTCTAGTCTGCTGTGAAGATAGAGAGGCATGCTATTTGAGACCGTTGGTTTGGCTTGTTTCAATGGACTGGTTTTCCAAAGAGTGTAGTAGAATAGAGGAGGCTGGAAGGTACCTCTCTGTTTAGACAACTCAGAGCTCCCGCATTTGTCTGGAGCCAGCTTCCCTGCTGGAAGGAACTGGAGGCTCAAGTCACATGTCTGCAAGCTTCGGCTTTAGAAGATTCAACCCTGTAAGTAGCCCCCCCCCCCACACACACTTTGTCCTTCCCCTGATATTACTAGTATCATCTTATCTCCAAGTAGCCCTTGATATTGCACTTTTTTTTAATGTTTACTTATTTATTTTGAGAGAGAGAGAATAAGCAGGGGAGGGGCAGAGAGGAGAGGCAGAATCCAAAGCAGGCTCCGTGCTATCAGCACAGAGCCCGATATGGGGCTCGAACCCACGAACTTTAAGATCATGACCTGAGCTGAGACTGAGAGTTGGACACTTAACTGACTGCACTGCCCAGGTGCCCTGATATTGTGCCTTTTAAAGTGCAAGTTTTGTTTCATTCTTTCCTGAACTTCAGTCCTCTGGGTATCCCTTTCCTTAATTTGGCACATCTGTACATCACCGGTGCTATGATTTATTAATGTGTCTCTTTGAACACATCTCACCCTGACATTGATGCGGATTTTAGCTTCAAAACACACACTAATATGCGGGAACTCCTGTATTTCTGGGGCTTGTTATATTCATTTGGGAAAGACGGTCCTTTTTCTTAACAGTGTTCCTGTGGGTGGGTGGGGAGGCACACCAAGGTGAACCTCCTTCCTGTCTTTAATTTGTTAAGAATGCTGATGAACACAGAGGTTTGCTGACTTGCTCAAGGTCATAGAGTTATTAGCAGTGACAGAACTGGGATTCAGAGTGTCTGGCTCCTGGCTCTGTCCTGGGCTGTCCCTGTCACGCAAACTCAAACCATTCTTAACTGAGCTCTCCACCCACACCAGGCACTCCATAAATGGGAACCGCTATGGGACTAATGATCACTCCTCAAAGCAGACTCTTCTGTAAGGTCTCCCTGCCCCTTGCCGAGAATGTCATATCCAGTCTATACTGCCAGTATCTGGGAGGCTAACACCTTTTAGCTGGCTCTTCCCAATTTGTAATATTCTGAGCCATCTGTGAGCCATGTCTCCTTTACAATTGCTGCATTCTTCTTGTTTACATCACTAGGATGTTCACGGTTTTCATGACGAACACTCTTCTGACATCCTCATACCTCTTGGGAGGTACGATGTATTTTTCCAGGTGAGTGTCTAATTCATCCATGATGCTTCTGAGAGTAGCAAAGGCATCACCATCCTGGTGCGATAGGAAACCTTCAGTGAGATCTCAGGATGGCTCTAACACGAGAGGCAGCTCCCCTCCTGATTCTGGAAGCCACTGTTTTCTGGATGATTCTCTGCCCTCCTGGCTGTCAGCATATGGTGGTGTGTTATCTTTTGAACTACTGCAGAGGTGCTGATCCAGTTTTTAAATTCAATCCCTAACTTGGAACCCAGTCACCCATGGATCCCAGGAATTCCACCATGACACGTTACACCAACTTGAGCCGCTTGAAGATCTTAAACTCCTATCCCACTGGTATTCTTTCTGATCCTGGCTGAACGCACCTAGATCATTCCAACCACACAACTTCTGTTCTTGCTGTTCCCTCTGATGAGAACATTCTCTCCCCAGTTTTTGCCACACCTGTTTTCATCATTTACATTTCAACTCAATATTTTCTCTTCAAGTCCTTTCCCTGACCATCCTATGCAAAACTGCACCCCAACTCCTCACTCCAATGACCCCAAGTCTATTATTTGGATTTGTTTTCTTTATGAGATTTATTATGACCCCAAAGTATCTTATTTGGTTACTGATGGTCTATCTCCCTCCTGTCCCTAGAATGATGTAACTCCCGCAAAAGGAAATATGAGGATTCTCTCGTTTACTACCTTCCCTCCAGTGCCAAGCAGGGCACTTGAGAAGTAGCTCAGTAAGTAAATGCATGACCGTGGTCCAGTCCCCACAGTGAGGTACAGGGGGCAAAGGATGACTGTGGAGTCAGATGGATGCAACTTTTTGTTATGATGGAGAAATAAGAACATGGGCTTAGGAGTTAGATAGGCTTGGGTTCCAATTCTACCTCTGACGCCCTGGCTGTGTGCCACAGGTGCATTATCTCATCCCTGCTCTTTTGGCACATCAATAGTAAGCCGGGACCGAGTGCGCAGTGGCGTATCATGTGCCTGGCTCCGTGCCAACCACTGTTCTAGCATCTCAACAAATGTTAACTAACTTCCCATCTCTTAGAAATGCCAGAAGAAACTCATGAAACTCATGACAGCCTTTGTAACACACTTGACAGCTAATAAAGAACTCCGGTCTCCTTATATTTGGTACAATCTGCTTAAGTACAACTGCCGTACATTTTTCAAGAAGCAGTGACATTTTCGAAACTTGCTTATCTTACATAGGCTGTACAGTCTTAAATCCACTGAAAAGAAATCTAGTCTGTTAGTGCATGACCTGTTTGATAGAGGTGTCCCTCCCCTGTATATTCAATTACTTGCTGTATAATAGAACCGTGTGTACCACATATCGTTCCGTAGTTGAACACTATGTTCCTCAGGTGGCATAAGTGACTTTGAAGTACGTGTCAGCAACTGGCTTTCCTGGAACCGTACTCTAACCATTCAGTTCACAGTGGCATTTTACTTCTGAAGCCCTTGTTCAGAATATTAAAAAGGGCACGCAGCTGACTTCATTCCTTTGCTTCAAGGACTGTGATTTTGCAAAGCTGGACTCCGTGGTCTCCTCAGGAGAGAGTCAATGGCTCCAGAAAATGCTTAAAAATGGTTTTGAATGTGGCCTGGTGGTGTTAAGTCGGTCAGTAACTACAACTGTGGAGTCCGATCATGGGGTGTATGGTTCTCCTTCCCACTTTGTCCCAGATGGTGAGCTGGGCTGACTTCACAGGACTTCTGAGGTCACTCAAACTACTTTCTCTGTTAGTGCCGGATGGTGCTTTCCTAAAAAAATGTCACCAGTTTTTCTCAGATATAAACTTGGGAAGGGAAGTATTGAAGTTTGCTAGACTTCACCTAGATCAGCTACACTTTTGGTGAATTCTGAATGATCAGTCAGGCTTCTGGGGTCCCTCATTCTTCACTGTAATGGCAGTTAGATTTAACTGGTGCCCAAGAGCAGGAGATGAGACCTACTGCTTTGTTACACTGGCCATTGTGACACCATGATTGCTTGGTCTTTGGTGTAAGGAGAGTGAGCAGAGCTGTGAGAGATGTGACATCCTTTAAGGGATGGCAGAGGGGGGCCACTTTGTTCCTGGCTTCAGGTTGTAAGGACTTGGGATCTTTTCAAGTCTGTTTTTGAGGACCTGGCAGATGTCAAGAGCAACTATCTTACGACATTTCTCTTTGAGAAATGACAAGAAGTTGAATTTTAGATTCTGATAGACAAGGTTTACTCAAGCTTAGCACTACTGACATTTTGGGTGGGCTAGTTCTTTGTTTGGGGGTCTGTCCTGTGCTTCCTAAGATGGGTAGTAGATACCTGGCCCCTATCAGTAGATGTCAGTAGACATCCTCAAAGTCATGACAACCAAAACTACTTCTAGGCATTGCCCAATGTCTCCTGGGCACAGGGAGTGTGGCAAAATTGCCTCTGGTGGAAAACCAGAGAGGTAGACTCTCACTGAGGGAGATTTCGTGGGCACTGAAAACTTGGAGTGTTCCAGCTTCTCTTGGTTGTCCTGGGCTTTTAGAGCTTTGGGTTACCTGAAAAATGGATTTTTGATGGACTTGCAGACAGGTAAAGGATGAACTACAGGAAAAGGTGAGAGGGTGGTACCCAAATGCACTTAACTTCCCCCCTCTCTCCTCCTCCCTCTCCTCGGCACCTCTGCTAGTCTTCTAGCAGTGAAGGGGGGTGGCGTAGACGTAGAGAATCCTGGCTGAACTGGACAAGCTGGAGCTGGGAAGCCCAGTGCCTGCAGACAGAACCGGGGGAGCTTGAGGCTTCAAGAATCCTGATATTTAAATTCAGGCATCAGCAATTTACCGCAGGCAGCACGGAAGGCCGTCTTGTGGAGGCAGCCGGGTTCGGAGAGGGCCCTTGGCAAAACTGCACTGTAGGCAAAGCTGTTTTTGCCACCTCTCTCCTTGTGAACCTCCCCCCTACCCTGTCTGGCTCTCTCTGCCCTCCAGGTACACAGTCGCCTCGCCTCGTGCTGTCCTCTGGCTGCTCAAAGTCTGCCTCGCCCAGCCTGAGCCATCTGCCTCATTACCTGCCCCCATTTTAACTCTCCTTCTCCAAATGCTGATTTCAGCTATTTGGGGGGGTTAAGATTAAAGATTCAAATACCTCACACTAAGGGGAGAAGAGTCCGTAGGTTTAACCTATTCAGGGGATGTTTTGATTCTTTGAAGCTTGCAACTCTTCCTTTAGAAGACATTTGGGAACAGAGGGCTTTGCTATGGCTTTTCTAGCTTCCTTGAAATGAGCACCCTGGTTGCCTATTTTCCAGTCACAGTCTCCCCACTCGACAATCACAACCCATGAAGTCCATAAACCAGACTTCACTTAGAAAGGGGCTCCACACAAGGTGAGCTGTGAATTTCCCATTAAAAANGGTATACAGAGCCATTTGCTATTCACCTTTCCAAACCCTTCTCCATTCATTTACTCAAACATGGTGAAAAAGATGGACACAGACCCTGGCACCTACTCTCCCCAAATGCACACTGTCCAGCAGGGGATACACATCTAATGCCACGTGTTGGCCCAGGGTGGGTCAAGGAGGCTTGGGAGCGCCTTGTAGGGGGTACTAACCCCAACGGCGGGTCCAGGGAGGGAATCTCTCTGCTATTTCCATATGCCTTTACCTGGCACACCTTGTCACCCCTCTCTAGCTTTGCACCTGACAGTTCCTCTGTCTAATGCTTTCCCATCATCTGTCTGGAAAACTCTTAATATTCTTCATGATCCAGCTTACCTAGTACCCCCAGGAGAATTCTTCTGACTCTACTTTGTCCTCTCTTGCTTTTCTTTGCTTTGGCACATCTCCCCTTGCTTACCCCTAAAGAAGTGTGTTCTTTTCTTTAAGCTTTATACACCCATCCTAAGGAAATATATATCATGGTGATTTGCAATGATCTGTTTATTGGTCAATCTTCTCTATTAAACTATTTTCTTTAAAAATTTTTTTAAGTTTAGTCATTTTTGAGAGAGAGAGAGAGAGAGAGAGATGTAGCATGAACAGGGGAGGGGCAAAGAGAGAGAGAGGGAGATGCAGAATCCAAAGGAGGCTTGTCAGCTCAGTGCCTGACACAGGGCTCTAACTCAAGAACCACAAGATCATGACCTGAGCTGAAGTCACATGCTTAACTGACTGAGCCACCCAGGCGCCCCGTCCATTAAAATTTCAAAGCTGAGGCAATGAAGTATGTCTCTTTTTAACTCCCAGTTCCTACCTCAGGGCCTGGCACACAGAGACTAGATAAAAGTCACTGTATGAATGAACTCATTCGAACCAGAATCTGGAAAATGAGATAGCAGGCTGCCTGCTTTATTCTCTTTTATATTACATTGTGAGATGTATATACAGAGAGTCCATAAAACATATATGACTGGTATAAAATGAAAATCCATGTTACCACAGCCTAGGTCAAGAAATCACTCCTTCTATTCTTAACTCATCAGTGGATGTCATCTACTTGAATTGAGTGTGTCACTAAGCCGAGGACTCAAAATTCTGTATCTGACCTGAAGTTATTGGGGTCTCCTGCAAAGCATGTCCTCAGCTTGAACCTCAGGCCTGATATTCCAGATACCACCGATTTGGCTGGAAGCCAAGCAATTCAGTCAAACATCACTTGGCAGACGTGGTCTGAAATCAAGCTACAGGAAGCTATTCGTTCCACTGGACAGNTTGAGACTGCAGGTTTATCTGGACTCTGTCACATTTGAGAAAAAACAATTTGCACGTGAGCTTATTTGCTAATAGTTAACCTGTGTGGAGATCAGTCTATTTTTTCTTTTTTGGTTGCTGTGAATACAGAGCAGCTAAAATCTTGCCATGTTATCAGAAGGGGTATGCTCTGCTCTGCTTTGAGTGGAAATCAACCATCTGCCTCACTGCATTTGGTCAGAACACCGTGCCTTTGTAAAAGCCTGTAGTTACAGGATGCATGGTAACTGCCTTCAGCGTAGCCCAGCTCAGAGCTCACAGGGCTGCGTGCATAGGTCTTATCCAGTCCCACTGTGGGCCCCAAAGCTCCCTCTTCCTTCCCCACTTGTCCTCAATGAGCCAGGGCCAGACTGTCTTTCTTTCTTCCTTCCTTCCTTCCTTCCTTCCTTCCTTCCTTCCTTCCTTCCTTCCTTCCTTCCTTCCCTCTCTCCTTCCCTTCCTTCCTTCCCTCCTTCCTTCCTNTTCCTTCCTTCCTTCCTTCCTTCCTTCCTTCCTTCCTTCCCTCTCCCCTTCCCTTCCTTCCTTCCCTCCTTCCTTCCTTCCTCCTCTTTTCCTTTATCCCTCCCTCTCTCCTTCCCTTCTTTTCTCTCCTCTCTTCCTTGTAGCAGTCCAACAACAATCTCTGTACACAGACTAGAATGATTTTTTCAATAAACAGTTCTTGCACCTGGCTATAATTCTTTTCTTGAATATAAATTCAGCTAAGTTTCACCAAGCTATCAATTCTAGGATCCCTTGATTTCACTCTTCTTTCCGTGTGTGTGATGCATGAATCCATACTCATTATATTGAACTTCAGATGAATTTTTAAAAATTGTGTAAAACAGATAACAACCTTATGCTCTTTCTGTTCCTTACTTTGAAGAGTTTCATTCACATACTATTTTCCAAGCATCTACCATGTGCCGGACACCATCTGAGATGCCAAGGCCAGAGGAGGGAGCAAGGCAGAGGCCATCCCTTTCCACATGGGGCTGGCATTTTAAAGGGTTTTTATATTCTAGAAGTGAGATGTCCAATATGGTAGCCACTAACAATATGCAGCTATTTAAATCTGTTAAAAGTAAATACAATTTAAAGTCCATTCTCATTCACACCAGCCATGTTTCAAGGGCTCACAAACCACGTGCGCCTAGCAGGTTGCCATTGGGCAGCAAAGATCTAGACTGGTCCCATCATCGCAGAAGATTCTACTGAACTAGGATATTCCGGAGGAATTTGCCAGACCTACTACCATTCTAAGTCTTGAAGGAATTTCCGTAGCAATACTGCGAGATGATTTATTATGACACCAGATCATGATTCCTTTACATACAATCCTCCCTTTGAAACATGGAGCTTGCATCCAGCTTGCCTGGAACTGGTGAGTTTGTTTTTATTTTGAGCATCCTGTTTTTACTTACAAGACAGCTACATCAGTGTGGTGCAATAGCATTTTGAAATATTCATTTTCTCCTCTTGTCTTTCAAGCAGGTATTGGCTATGTATCAGTGCTCAGGATCTTGGAGCACTTGTAGAAGGGGTGAGAGAAAGGAGGATTTGGGGAAAGAGATAAAAACGTCTCAGCAGAAGCAGGCCTGGAGGAGAGAGGAAAGAAATGTGTGTCTGCGCACACATGGGAGGGTGTTTGAGAGTGAACGCCAACTTGCATGTGCTTTATGGGCTCACGCTACATGGTTTTCCTGGCGGTTCCAATGGGGATAGTGCGATCTCACAGGGATAAAGTGTCTCGGGGTTTGGGACAGTAGGGAGATCTCATAAATCCACAAGACCTGAAGGGTCCAACCGACTGAGACGACAGACATTTTCAGCAGCTGTGTGATAATTCCATTATATTCTGCCCTTACTCCAACCTTAACCCCCCTAGGGAAAATGAGCCTCAGGCTGTGATTTTCGGCCGGCCTACAGGGATTCGTGTTCAAAACAGAAGTCAGTGGAATTATAATAGAAAATAATACTGATTTCCTGGAAGCATCTGCATTTGTGGTCTGGGAGCCAGACCCACTCCTCAAGCAGTGTGGTTTCGTCATACACTAACTCCACAGCCACAGACCTAATCTCCTTTGGTCTGTTGTACTTGGATTGGTAGAGTAGAGTAATATTTCTCTTGGAGCAAACAAACTCACAAAGCAGTGTCATCTTCTGCATTTGGACAGATGAGGAAATGGATTCCATCCTGGAGCTCTGGTTTCACACGTTCATCAACTGAGGTAAGGGGGAAGGAAGCCGATGCAATGGCATGGCTGGGTGGTTTAGACGAGGAGTTAGGAAACCTACTACTGCCGGCAGGCCAAATCTGGTTTGCTTCCTGTTTTAGTAAATAAAGTTTCGTTGGAACACAGATACACCCATTAGGTTATTTATTGTTGCACTGCAGAGTTACAAGTATACTCTATGGCTCTCAATGCCACCTGACCTTTGAGAGAAAAAGTTTGCTGAGCCCTTGGCTGAGATTATAAACTCCCGAAAATCAAGGATAGGGTCTATACATCTGTTTCCTCGCAGGGCCTGCCTGGTGGAAGAGCAGGTGCAGAGCAGGGATTTGAGAAATATGGTGGAGTAAACAATTCTAAGGCTGCAATAAACTTTCCTGCTTCAAGAACAACTTCTTTCATGGACTCCTGGGAACATAATGCCTTGAATTACAGCATCAATTTCAGGTGTTAAAGAAGGATGGGGTGCAAATCAGTCCTGAAGGTGGTAGAAGCCAAGAGTCAAGGGAGCTAGACCTTTATACCCTCTTATCCTTTCCTTCCCAGCAGGCAGCATCAGAGTATGGAGGCCCTGGAGGTACAAAAGCTCTCAGGCACCTTCAGCTCTCTGGGTAGTGAAGAGGCACCAGCAGCTCATGGGCTCAGTTTACACCAAAGAGCCCTTAGCATCAAAATGCACAGAAACTGGATGGTGCATACCAAACTTTGGTAAAGGGGGATGTGAGATGATCTGGGGAGGGGGCTAATGGTATTTGCTATATGCTAGACTACATGTCTTCTCCACCAATGGTTATACGTGATTTGGGATTATATGCCATTTTGGACTATCCATGTCTTTTCTATGTTATGGGCCCTCCAATGTATAGCATAATCTTCTTCCTCTTTTTCCTCATCCTTTTCCCTTTTTCTTCAAGTTATTTTGGGGGAGGAAACAAAAAAAAAGCCACTTTTTGTTCAGGGTCTCCCTTGTTATGATTAAAAAGATGAGATGTTTGAAATTTTCTTTGAGACTGTATTATTTCTCCTATAGCATCTCCAGGGAGAAATAAACCCCTAAAGCTCCCTACCCATTCTGTAGAACGGTATTTCTTTTATTTGACTTAAGTCTACAACTTTTATGCCTCAATGGATCCTTGGCTCCAGTACGCTGGGATTTGGAAACCCATGTCATATTCACTGGATCCACAGAGAGATTCATTTTGGGAGTTTACAGACTTCAGAAATGGTAGCTCTCATGTTTTGAAGCAAAGAGTCCTCCTCATCTTCCTGATCCATCCTCAAATTAGAGCTTTTCATTCACTCCCTCCATAAGTCTGCCTGCTCTTCTCTGACTTGGTGAATTTATGTCTTTCTTGAGAGACAGTGGCCAGCACCTCAGAATCCCAGGAACAGATATACCACAGCTTCAGGTCAGGTACAGATGGCCCCTTTGGCTTCATTTTTAATGCTATTCTAGATGATGTTCAGCATCATTTTGGGTTGCATTACACACCACATAGGTGTCTCTAGTACTCAAGTTATAGTGATTACTTCTCCTTACCTGTAGTCAATTACATCTGAGGAGAAGGCAGGCTATTATTGTCTTTTTAATGACTAATTTCATCTGAAACTGGCTCTTAGTAAAACTTTCGCTACTTTTCTGCTGGCACACACATGAACTCTTCCTGAAGGCCTTCACTGTCGGTTTAGTATTCAGCATCACCACAGACTTTGTTTTTCTCTCTACATCTTACAGAATCCCATTTTATTTTTGCAAGTGCTAGAGAACAAATTCTATCAGTTTTCAAGAACAACCCTACTGATTTGCTTCTATTCAAAGGGTATATACTTTTTATATCTTTTGACCCAAGTGAGAGGTTAGCTCCCCATAGGTGACAAAATAGTCCCAACAGTTAGATGGGAAGCTAACTTTTCTCTCCCAAGTAAACTTTTTAAGAAGTGATTTAGAGCTTTTTTGGAGAACGTTTCAAAAATTTTAAATATATCCCATCTGCTGATGCATTATTTTCCACAGGATTATGTAGGACTTGCTTGGAGTATTTGTGGTAGAGGAGAAAACGTATGGGTTTTGAAGAGCCATGCAAACCTATGATGTACCAAAAGAATTCTGTTAAAGGCAGAGTTACAACAGAGGTTGAAAATGGCCAGGATGGGCCAAGGACTAAATTTAATTATAGGCAAGGTGTTATCAAGTCTACAGTTGCACTCTTGTGCAAAAACCCCTTCTCCTTTGAGTTTCAGGTCATTCTGATTAAAGTCTTCCTGCCCACTCCATCTTCTGTCACTACAACACTTCAATATCCATATTGACAAACACAGAAGAACCTAGCTTCAAGATGCTTGGCCTCAATTCCAGCATTTCCTAGAACCCATTCTGGATCTTATCATTACCCTAAATTGTCCTACCTCTGAACTCTGAATACCAATTTACCATTCTCTGGCCATAACATCTTATCACCACATGTCTCAGGATCCTTAGTTCTCAAAGCACAGGACTCTAGTCCATTGACCATTCTTTTTTCCTGCTAGGTACTTACCAACATTATACCTTTATTTTCTTTTCCTTCCATCTTAGACCTCATACTGTCTAACTTTAAGGACCTCTGCATGCAAGCATCTTCAAAAAACGTAGTCTCCCTTCTCTCTGCCATACTGGCACAGCAAAGCTTCAATCTTGGATTAATCCAACTATTTTTTTTCTTGATCTGGGCTGCTGAGTCTTGACTGAGAAAATAGACACCCTAACTATGCGAATAGGTGCCCTAAGCAATTCTTTGATGTGTACTTAGTGACTTTCGTCAGTGGTGATTACGAAACATTACTCTTCTTCTCAAAGCCCCACTTCGTTGATCTTCCTCCTCCCCTTACCACCTACACACACACGCACACACACACTTCTCACTCTGTCTTCCCTAGTAAATACTTTGCCTTGTTGCTCATTTGCTGTTAATTTTTTTTTTTTTTTTTTTTTTTTTTTTGCATTCACTCTTGAAATAAAAATCCTCTGGCCAAAATTTTCAATGACTTCCTAAAGGTCTAATTGAATGGACTTTTTCTAAATATTCACCTAATTGTTGTCTTCTCTTGCATTTGAGACTGTTGACTCCTCCAGTCTACTGTTCTACTCTGGCTTTCTCTCTCTACCTGTGCTCCTTGGCAAGCTCACCCACTTCCTTGGCTTTAACTGGGAATTAGACCCTTGAACACCAGATCTCTATCTCCAGGTCAGCTCTTTCAACTTAGCTCCAGAGATCTAGACACAAAATAGCCTTCTTCATGGTTTTCTTGGAGTTCCTACGGGAACCTCGTACTCAGTGCAACCCCAACTGAAAAATTGTCCTTCCCTCAAAGTTCTTACTCCTATGTTCTCTATCTCACTTAGTTACATCATTCTTTGGACTAAGCCAGAAACCTTAGAGTGACCTATTAACCTCTCTGTCTTAAATCCTCTTCCACTTTCCCACCACTACCCTCTGCACCATCTGACTTCTGCCCAAGTCCTTCTGATTGTACCTTTGTAAAGTCTCAAGCTGCCTCTCTTCTCCATCCCAACTGCTACTGCATTAGCTAGTGTGCTCTCACCTCCCATCTTTATATTTTTGCTTGAGAGCTCTGACTGAAACATGTCAGATCATGGTGCCACCTTGAACATGGAGTATAAGTCCTCCAAGGTGTACACTAGTGCCTCTCTCTTTAGACCCATCTGTCCTACTTCCTGCCTCTCACCCTATGGTCAGCCATATTAAACTACCTGCTGTGCCTGGAACTATCCATGCTGAGTCTCACTTTGGAAGCCATTCTTCTCCTTCACAGCCCCCTGCTCCCATCTGCCCAGCAAATATCTGCTCATATTTCAGGTCTCAGCTCAACCTGCCCATTCTTTGCAAGGCTTCATCTGTTGTGGCCCCCACTCTCACCCTGAAAAGAAGTGACCACTTTTCTTTTGGGGCTCCATCTCCCCATATATATTGTCAGTGTCAGTTTGCCTCTCTTGGACTATAAATTTCTTAAAGACACTATCTCTGCCACATGCATCTCTTTACCTTGGTGTCTGGCTCACAGTAGGATTAAAAGTAAATATCCACTGAATGGATTAAAAATGAAGCCCGACCTGTGGTCAAAGGCTAAATGAGTATGACAGCGGAGCAAATGTTGATCACTAAAGCATACTGAATCATCACAAAGGCCTGTCTGCAGATAGCTCTGCTGTTTGTAAACTCACTAAGTCTCAGTATGCATTAGCAAACAAGTCGTGGGTATTCTCTAGAATGTAAGCTGACTTCCAGGGACAGAGAAAGGGAGGTGGTGCCTCCTATTGGCTTGCTTCCTTAGCAATCTGCAAAAACAAAACCCAGCAAAACAATTCCCCCTTTCCCAAAAGTTGGCACCGGCTCAAGTTTTTCTTTTCCAAAATACTTTCTTTGGTCAGGCAGCACTCCCCACGCTATAGCTGTTAGGCATTAGTGTGCTCTGAATCCACTAGAGAAGGTCAGTCCTGAATACCAAACAGATGCAGAGCCCTGAGTTCCCAAAACTGAAGTCCAAGGATTGAAATGCGTAACAATAGCCATCTTCTCTGTTCATGCTGTTCTCAGCTTTGCCATAAGCAGGCATATTTCAGAGACTGGCCTTGGGCTATCCTAATTTCCACACCGGAAGTGAGGAACACATCATTTGAGACAGAGAAGTAATACAAAGGAGTGTTTTAGTTTTACAAGCACACACATGCTCCTTGTTTCTTGACAAAAACACTTTGGATCCAGTCGCCATCACAGAAACACCAAGGATACAAGAGCAAGGATTTTTTTTTTTTTTTACGAAACAAACACTTTTGTACTAAATAAATAAAATAGAGCAAACCCAAACCAAAGCACAACAAAAATAAGCCCCCTTACTCCAGATTACCTGTGAATTTCAGATGGAAAGCCTTATGCAGTAAGAGAAAAAATAAATGGACCCATGCATTAAAGAGATTGGGTAGTTAATTTAGGTTGAGGGGAACAGCCAAATAATATTAAATGGTTATGGTAGAAAGTAAGTTTTGGATATTCTGCTTTCACATTACTACCCAAACTTGTAAAAATACTCAGAGCAGCAGAAAGAAGGGCTAAATTTAGACCCTGACTTAATGCATTCAAGAGCATGATTCATTTTCCCCCTGCCCTGGTACAGCCTAGGCAATCTGTATGTGTGGCAGGCTATACGAGGATGCCCTATAAATAAAGGGAAATCTCATTCATTCAGAGGCTCAAGGTAGCTAGAGACACCCCATCTTCTCTGCCAACAAAGGTGTATTTCTAGGTACTTCGCACACCATGGAACCAGATTTCCCAACTGGTGAGAGTTCACCTAATTTTAGCTTTGCCCTGGCATTGGAATGAATGTGCTGGAATTTGATGCTGTTGCTCTTTTCTCTAAGTGGCTTTCCCCCCTCTCAGGCTCCAGTGGGATCCTGACCAGCTCTCAGGTGCCATGCAACATCGGTCACTTTAATGAGACACTTAAAAGGATGTCATCATTTGGTAGCAATGCCTTTAGCAAGCTGGGGCTCAGGTCACTGAAAGGCAGCCCATATACTGGGTCTTAGAGTGCACGTATTATATATAACGTAAACATCTAAGATGATGTGGGATAATTTGAAAAATAACCACAAACCCAAACCTAAGCAAGCAAGCCAACAACAACAGTGAGCTCAATTCTTATTAGTACAGCAGGGCGCTAGGCAAAATGTCTGGAGAGAGCAGACCATCACTGTCCTTTCCCCAGTTTCTTCCATTATCTGCTGCTGCCCATCATGGTCGTGCACTCACACCTGCTCTTGACACCAAGCAAATATTTTAGCCTCTACAGATAATCAACATTAATGCCAGACTGTCATTTGTATTCATCTAACCTAGTTTAGAGGCGAAAACCACCTAAATTGGGATTTTACAGTGACTCCATTCTATTTCTTTGGCTTTTAGTTTTAAGCACATTTGGAAAGTAACCTTAGAAGCCTCATTTCCAGCTGTTTTCACCTTATGGAAAGTTTCTGGGCTTAGGACACACTACAAGAAAAGAAAATGAAATGTATGTAAAAAAATGTGTAGTTCAGTAACATTGCCTTCCGGAAGTGAGGGCATTAAAGCTGTCCTCCCTTCTGAGGTATAAGAAAGATGGTAATAGTCCACCCCTTGACTCCCATTTATACATCCATGGACATTCATCCCAAGAAATATTATTTCCCCAAACGTGAAATGGGTTCAGCAGTTTTGCAGTAAAAAAAACAGTTAGTTATGGAACACGTGCATTAGGTTAGAAATGAGTCGCTCTGGGAAGGTGTGTGTGTGGGTGTGAATGAACAGCACTGGAGAGGTCCACACATGGGCACACTGGCAAGATGGGACTGGCAGACCCTGGGCAGGGCTGTGGGTCCAGGTGGATATGAGATCCAATCAGCCTGATCACATGCTTCGCAAACCAGCCTGGACAAGGCAGAGAAGAGGCAAGACACCGTAGGACAGCGTTAATGATCTGTACCTTTCTCAAGTGGCTTGGTTCTTAGGTCTCCTGGGCAATTCTGAATGACCAGCTGGGGCAGTCACCCAAAGCCCCTTGGGCTTGTCCAGTACCATAACATGAAAATCAAAATACTTCAAAGATAGGGATGTTCTATGACCTTGGCCAAATAGAATGACCAATTTAAGGGCAGCTTCCGATACTCATTTGAGAAAGGACAAATACTCTTTAGCACTCTAAACAGCAAACTGGCTGATTTAGCTTAGAACAGTTGGCTACCATTGTAGCCAATTTTGGAATGTCAAAAAGGAAGGTAGGTTGGGGAAAGGTGTCACAAAGTTTGCATCCATCCAAGGCTGGGTCAGCTACATATTGAGATTTGGGGTAGAAATTGATTCTCACACATGTAGAGCACCACAGATCTAATGAACAACGAGGGACATCTATTTTCATACTTCACTCACACAAAACACCTCTCTTCCATCTCTGGGGTTGCGGGGGTGGGTGGTGTTCCAGTTCTAAACTACAATCAGCCCTTCTTTTAGAATAACAATAATAAATCCTCTTATTCAGCCAGATGGTGGTGTCTGTTGCACTAGGTTGGGCTCATAGTACAACATCAATAAATGGCCACTTGTAGAGGGACAGACAGAATCCCATTTATAAAACATACCCACCCTTCCTTCCTTCTCCCATCCCAAAATGTTGCATTGTCAAAACACCCAGTGGGGCTAGGTCTCATTTTGAGGAAAAAAGGAACATTAAGGAAGGCAAAATAATGTATGTGGAAAGCA
>NW_027529428.1:9895978-9982765 GCF_008692635.1 Crocuta crocuta | reverse complement strand
GAATACGTTTAATCTCTGAGGAAATGATTGTCGATGGGCTTTTAGTTGCTTTGTCCTCAGGGAGCATCTGAAAGGAGGATCCCCAAAGGGTTTCCCCTAGGCCCTGGAAAGCTGTCATGGTGAAGGCTGCACATTGCCAACCAGGAGATGGAGTTAATAATTCTTCCTCAGTGAGCTTGGCTAAGTCTCCTGAAATGAGTATTTGTTCCAATGAGGTGTTCCCAAAAGCCTTCTGGCCTCAGATAACTCCTTTTAAGAAAGGTATTTAATCCATCACAGGAGGGAAAATGACATATTAATGTATCCTGTTGCCAACGTACACACGCTCTACCCAGCCCAGAGGGCTCAGACGCTTTGCTGTGTGCTCCTTATTTACTTGGTCTCAGTCCTATCTGGGATTGGTGGGGGTGAGAGAGGGGATGCTGACTAGTCTCTGCTCCAGCTCTCAATAAACTATACTACCTGGTTACGTAACCCTAATCCACGTCCACAGTCCAGGGCTCAGATGGCTGGCCTGTCAGCAAAAAACTGTTTTAAAAATGTTAATTCTACAATGTTGGAGGGATGTTATTTCTAGAGCTAAACTCCTCAGGGAAAACGAGAAGGAGTTGCTCCAGGGACGTGGCTCCTCCATACTGAAAGATACTTCTTTCCTGATGCTCTCTTCCCATATAATGTTCCCAATGCCTGGGGTGCCCTGACATTTGGTCCAAATAAAATGCTGGAACAGACTCCCAGGATACAACTATCTCCAAACTCTATAGAAGGGGGTGTTCATTACGGAGAATCAGTGTCTATTAGGGCATGAAACATTCCTCACACTGAATCATTCCATGATATAGATACTATTTTTTTCCCCTGGCATTTACAGCAAGCAACTCAGTTTATAACCTAAGGCATTTTCCATACTTCCAGGCAATGAATACTAGCTTCTTTTGAGTCTCAACAGCACATAATTTAAGACAGTGGGAAAAGGAGCTAGAGAATAGTTTCCATTGCAAGGAAAACACCATGCAGATGTTTGCCCTCTTGAATTCTATGGCAAACTAGAGAACTGTTTATTTGTTCTGAAGTCAAACCCAAGGAATGTAGTTTTTACAGGCTGGGGGCTGGGGTAGGGGTGGGGAGTAATGACATAATATATGAATAATATTGAAATGTTCAACACATGGCCCTCGGATTTCGAATCCCCAAATAATTTAGATCTTTTATAATGGTTCTTGATTAAATTTGGTACACCAGATGTCAATTTGTGTCACAGAGATGACATACCAGAAGAAACACCTAAGTACTGCTTCGTTAAAATTGTATATTCACCTTCTGCAATTGATTTTTTACCTCCAAGATAGCAAGCTAGGAATTGGTCCTCTATCTTGAGCCATTTATTGAGAACAAACAAATGAACTTAGAAAAGACATGACCCAATTGAAGTTCAATACCTGACTTTGGTGTATGAGAATCATAAACTTGCTTACGGTCTATCTGGTCCGCAAACACTTCCCCATAAATCATCCAATAGGGCATGTAGAAGATGTTCTTGGCCAGTTTCCATGATGGCTCTTCATTGGGAAAGAGGATGGCTTGCCTGGCGACCCCAAAACTCATCAGTACCACCAGCATAATGATGACAAAGTACATCATGTCTATCATCTGGAAGGGTGGGAAAGCAGAGGGAGAAGCAAAAGAAAAGTCACATGATTGTTTGATATCAACACTGTATGTATGACTGATTTATGATATCAACATTGATGGAAACCTTTGAAGAAGGTTCACTTTCAACACTTCTGTTAAGGGATATACAGACAGACAGCTCTGTCCAAGTAAGAAAGAGAAAACTTGGTCTGTTGAAGCACTGTCCACAGAATTTTATCAGTAACTCAAAAGCATTAAAAAAAAAAAAAAGCACACATAGAAGGGAAGCCCCTCACTTTTCACTGTTGTCTGTGCTACCCAGTCAAGCCTAGGCATGGGAGTCACATGAAGCTCGGGTCTGAACATGAATCCAGTACTAACTCTGTCTCTGTTCCTGGCCGCCAGTGGGTCTCTTTCATCTTAGCAAAATTGATGATGGAACTATTTCAAGACCTACTGCAATGCTGTAAATTCCCTAAGTTTGAATGCTGGAACGCTCAAGAAAACCATCCCTTGCAAGCAAACCTAGGACAGCCCAACTTTCCACCATCCAGCTTCTTACTCTTGGGGGCCCACCTCGCTGCCTGGTATTCTACCACAAACCAGGCTCTCAGAGAACCACTCTTTCTGTACTTCAGTCTCTTGCAGCATATCTTATCAGTTATGGAGGGTGTTTTTGTCAACAATAGAATCAGGTTGCCTAATGGCCCATTTCTGGGTCTGCTGTTGAAATGTTGGATTTTCATCTTGACATGTTTATAAAATTCTCTTGACTGCATTCAAGCACAATGTTATCTCTCATTCCTCTTTGTTCCTTTCTTTTTTGCTTGTTTTCGTGATACATATTATCAAGGATCTGTTTCTCATATGCCAAATTACTTTCCTTTTATCACCAAAAATAGATGAGGTTGTAATAACTATTATTTTGTCTGGCCAGAACCCATTGCCTCCTTCTTTTAGAAGCAGTTCCCACCCATTTTGGCCACAAATATGGTGTCTTTTCCAGGCTAGGTTAATGATGGTACCTCACCCTCTGGCAACAGTGTTAGGAGGTAGGCATATGAAACAAGATGGACCAACCAGTATCCTTTCTTTGGACTTTCAGCTGAAGCTGGGAGACAGAAGCTCCCTTTCTTTCTCTGTAATGATATACATTCAGTGTGAGGCTGAGTCCCCCACCAGTAAAACTGATCAAGAGTGAATGAAGCAGATATTCCAGACAGAGAGAGAGCATGTTCTGAAAGTGGGTGAGAGACTTACTGCAGTAACCCTTAAGGCCAGTTTCATCATGCCCTGTCATAAGTCAGTATATCCCTCCTGGGCTTAAGCTAGTTGGAGATTGGTTTCTAGCCCTCGCATCAAACCATCTAAAACAAAAGGTGACCTTCTCTTGGATATCAAACTTCCTGAAGGGATACTCATCCACAAAGAAAGACTAATAATAATTTTATCAATGATAATGAAGGCTTTAAATTAGCTCTAAAATTTTATTTTGAAACAATATATTTCACGGTGCCTGTTATTAGAATTAAAACACAATAGCATTCCTCTCTGCCTTAGGACACTGGGGGCTTAAAATATTTTCGGTCAATTAATCAACTGTCAAGGCATCTTCTGAATCCATCTTTCAAGTACCATCTGACTTTGAAACTAAATAAGAATCTCTCAAAACTTGACATTCATTCATATTTGTTCACTGTTTTTAAAAATATATGCTACTTAATTAGTTATTTGTTACACAGCTTAGTAGCCTCAGGACTCTCTTAAAAGTGAACAAGCCAGCTGTGTTGAAAGTTTTATAGGAAACACAGGCCTGTTTCCCATCTTCTATTTTGTAAAATTATTTCAACATTTATTTACTGAAAGTTCTATCAATGAAAAAACACTGATGGCTCCACTATGGGTGAAGAGAGGAAGGTGTGTGCTCATGAAATTTAGGAGCTAGTCTGACCCAAGGAGACACAGCCAGTACACACAGCAACTATTCTAATTTAATTTCTCAGGACTATTTTCATTCAGATTGACTATGCCACCAACCCGAAGGGCCAAAACAATCAAAAGACAAGAAACATTCTTCCCACTCAACTTCATCTATTTCAAAAAAGTTCTCCACACAAATACTGAAATCTGATAGAGTGGAATACAGAAATAGAACATTACCAGTAAAAAACAGGGCTGGGTACTTTGTTTTTATAGCTACATTTTCCAGTTGGCTCAACATTAAGGGAGCTGATTCTGTCTTACTCTTGTAAATATCTGTAGGTTGTGTTCTATACAGGTGAGTACATATGGTGGTAGTTACACACATGTTTTGGGTGTTAGACCACCTGGGCTTTCATCTTGCCTCTGTTAGTAAAAATAGCTTAGGTGGTCATGTGCAAGTTGCTCAATCTTGTTGTTGTTGTTTTTAATTTTCAAAATGGGGATAATAATGACAATCACCATGCATATTCATTTTATAAGGGTTTAATGAAATAATATGTGAAACAATGTGGGTAGATCTCAGAAAATGTTAATGCATTGCTATTATTAGAAGTGGAAGGTCAGGTTGTGAAGTCTGATTGGATAAGAGCTGGTATCCTGCCTTTGTTCTTTGTCTGGTTTCCGGTTATTCAACTGCTAAACGAAGACACTAAAACCCATTTCATGGGGTTGTAGTGATGATATGTCTGACATGGTATGTGGCACAGAGTAAATGATAGCTATTATTATTCTTGTTTTTATTCTGCATTATATAAGTGAGTTTAGTACTAGGCTTAGAGAATTGTATTGAGAAGCTGAATATGAAGAAAAGGGGTCAGGATTCCAGTTAGTGATCCTGGATTTAAAGATCAGTTGGGATCTTACTTTTTTTATTTTTTTGGTCGAGAGAGAGAGAGAGAGAGCAAGGAAGGGGTAGAGAGAGAGGGAGAGAGAATCCTAAGCAGGCTCCAAACTCAGCACAGAGCCTGATGCAGGCTTGATTCCACGCCCCTGGGATCATGACCTGAGCCAAAATCAAGAGTCACATTCTCTCAGCCAACTGAGCCACTCAGGCGTCTGAATCATATTTGATCTATGTATTGGGCCCAGGTATCTTAGCAGAAGTCTATCCCTATACCACAGGATATAGTGAGTTACTTGGTTGTTTAGTACTGAATAGGGACTCTGCAATGTTGAGGGGCTTTCAGAATAGTCACATCTGGGTATATTTTGTTAAATTTTTCACCTAGCAGGCCGTCTAGCTCACTAATAAATTCTATAGGCATATTTTACCTACCTTCTGGATCAGAGACTCAATTACTTAACTAATTATCTTAAAAGCCCCATGAAAGAGTACAAAAGCCACCAAATATACTCATTTTCTACTTATTTTTGACTTGTAAGTGGAATCATTCATAAGTCGGAAGGCAGAGAAAATGCAGTCCATCTTGCTTGCTCGCTCCATAGTAAGGTTTCATTCTAGTCAAAATTGGGGGTAATTATGCCATTATTAAAATGACAGACATGGATTTTAAAATACGCTTGCTGGTTTAGTGTGACTTTAGCTATCTCAAGTATTTAAATGCCATCCAACCTTTTTAAAGTGATCGATCTGGTTTGTTTGAGACTTCAGATCTTATTTAATAAAACAAGGCAATGATCAATTAGAAAAAACAAGCAATCAGATTACGTAATCGTCTGCCGTGGTGCTTCTCAACAGAGGACAATTGTGTCCCCAGGGGACATATGGCAATGTCTGGAGATATTTTGTTGTCATAAGTGTGTGTGTGTGTGTGTGTGCACGCGAGCGCGCGCCTACACTACTGGCATTAGTGGTAGAAGCCAGGGATGTTGCTACATATTGTGTCATGGACAGCATGGCCCCCACAACAAAGAATGATCTAGCCTGAAATACCAGTGGTATCATGGTTGAGAAAACTTGGCCTAATTGTGCGGCTATTATAACTCTTCACTGTCATTGGGTCCATTTGAGTATACATTTGAGAATCTCATGGAAGCTTGTCTTCCCTGTCCAGAAAATTCATATACCCACACACATATTTGTTATATATAAATTGGGTGGAGGGTCCACCGATCCTTCTCTTAAATCTCTCCCAAAGAGTCTAAGTTGAGACTCTCTGCTTTTAGACGTAGGAATCATCACCAGTCTCAAATTCATTACTAAAAGTACAGAGAAGATTATATAACAGGTTGTGCAACAGAGTAAGATACATGTTTTTTTCCCCCCTAGTCAAACATCCCAATTGAACTGGGATTCAGTTTTGGGTAAATAATTCAAGCTTGTTGAATTCAAGTTTTTCCTCTCTAGAATGTGCTTGGTGATACTTCCCCTAAGCAATACTGATGTTATAAATCTCAAGCTTTTGTGTAAAAGGGTTAGGAATAGAGCAGAATAACTGTGCTCACCAATATCTCATCGCTGCTCCCCCTTTTTGTTTGTTAAAAAACAACGTTTTTTATTGTGCTTTAACAAACATAAGGCACACATAAACATAACAGATGCAATATATCAACTACCTGCTAAGAGCCAAACCCTTTCAGCTATTTAGCATGTGTTATTTCTAATCATCATAAAAGCCTTGCAAGATATAACCTTGCATTTATTATAATTACTTTAAATGAGCAATCTGGGTCTTAAGGAGGTTAAATACA
Organism: Crocuta crocuta; assembly: GCF_008692635.1. Lineage (NCBI taxonomy): Eukaryota > Metazoa > Chordata > Mammalia > Carnivora > Hyaenidae > Crocuta > Crocuta crocuta. The sequence continues at coordinate 9,976,498 of NW_027529428.1, read as the reverse complement.
TTTCTCAAGGTCTCATAACTCCTACCTTTTGGATTCAAATTTTCCTTCTCTCTACATGTGTTTCCCAGTGCTTCTGGAGGAAGAGTCTTGGTTATTTAAGATTCGTTTCAGTAGAGTGACACATGTACCCACACACTAATAATAATGATAAATACGGATTTACTGGCTGAAAGGTCAGAGCGATGGTGTATATAGTGGAATTTGAGGGAGGGTGATAAAGGACACCTATTGACCACTTGTTAATTTTTGACAGCTCACAAGTGGAAGTAGAGTGGAGGTTATTAGCACTGAGGTTTTCCAGGAAGAGGCGATTACGAGGGTAGGATGGAGGGATTTGGCTTTCCCACATATGCCCTGTGAAGGTGAAGTAAGGGTCACACTTTGAAAAGTGGGGTAACTGATAAGAAGTCCCCAGGTTCTGGGCAGCGGGCTCTGATTTTTCTTCTAATGAGTCTGGTACAGGAGTCGATTTATTTGTGCACCTCTAGGTGCTGTCCTCCTAGGGCTGAGCCTTTACGGAGAGAGGCTGGGAACCAGATCGGTCAAGGACCAAATCTACAGCCATCCGTGGGAAAGCATATTAGTTTGCCACTTGGGATTCTTTTTTATTTATTTAAGTTTTTAAAAAAATGTTTATTTATTTTCGAGAAAGAGAGAGTACAAGCTGGGGGAGAGGCAGAAGGAGAGGGAGACACAGAATCCGAAGCAGGATCCAGGCTCTGAGCTGTCAGCACAGAGCCTGACGTGGGGCTCAAACTCATAAAACCATGAGATCATGACCTGAGCCAAAGTCAGACGCTTAACTGATTGAGCCACCCAGGCACCCCTTGGGATTCTTTTTTAAAAAATGAGTAGGTGTGTCATTCTGGAACCCAGTTTTTAACTCTCCATTTTCCAGTATTGTAACAATATACTTGATATATGGATAGAACTTAACATCCAAATAAAATGCAACCTAACTCGACTAAAATAGACTGTATGTCCTTCCCTTTGTGTAGGGAAAGACATTTTTCAAAGACTTTATTAAGAAGAAAGAAGAAATGTTAAAATCTAAAAATCTTTTAAAGATTTAGAGTTGGAGACCCACTCTTCCTCCAAGATGCGGCTAAAATGTAACCTCCACATGAAGCTGTCTACGTTGTCTTTTCTATGCCTCTTTATACTTTATACACATCTCGCTGACAGTATCTGCACACTGTACAGTAGTTACGTCTCTCTCATCTTCAATCTCATGGAACGAGTACCTTTAAATACGCAACTCCTTCTCCAGTGCTTAGCACAAACGAGGTGATCTGTGTATGTTTTTCAGTAAGTAAACGGATGAGGGATGGTTAATTTTCCAGTGATGTATATAGATGTAGTCCAAATCCCAAACACTCAAAAGGCATTAAAAACCAAAACACCCCCAGGGCCATCTCAGACCATCACAGCAGGCCCAAATGAATGATTTTCCTCTTCCTATTTATTACTGCCGTTCCTCCTCTGCAAATTTATAACATAGAATCAGAGAACCCTGCTTACCATTTTTCCAATCATCATTACATATGGGCCCAAATACTTGTTCACGCCGAAGATGTCTAAGAGACGGATGTACCAATAAATGATGTTCACACAATAGATGACCCTCCCATCACTCCTGAAGGGCTGGTCTTGGAGACGAAGGATCATTCCCACAGAGAACAAAAGGATGGCAATTAGGTCTGTGACATTCCAGTACTCCTGAAGCCACACCTTCACTTTCTGTAGTAACTTCCCTGGCTCGGACATCAGGATCTAAAAGGCAGGAAAGGAGGGCAGGGTTAGGTCTGATGTCAGGCTATATTTTCCGTCAGGTTGGAAAATGCTGGGTCTGTTAGGTGACCTCAGTAGCTTCTTTTGTTTACCTGTGTCTCCTTGAAGATTTGCATGCTATGAATATACTACTGAGCTAAGCTCAGGCAAAGCAGATACAAGCATTCCAGGGGCAAATAGAAGCAAGAAGTTTGATCCTTTGGGTTGCCTTACAATCCTAAGATATCCATTAGGGTTTGCTATAAAATGACAGATTCCTACTACACTGTAAATCTCTGAAATCCTGCTCCATCTCAGTGGAGTGTCACCATATAGAGTTACTCAGACCACCAGGGAGGGCTCCTTCATTCTTCTCCTTACATCCATATAACGTGCATCAATATCACCTCTATTTCTAAATATAATCTTATGCAAGCAACCACTATTCACCACCACCCACTGTTGCCATTGTATTTTAAGTCCTATCACATCACCTAGATGATCCCAACAGCCTTCTAACTGGCATTCTTCCCACCATTGTTGTCTGCTCTCCCTCAATCCATTCTCTAAGTAGCACGCAGAATGGTCTTTAAAAACTGAAGCCATGATCTGGGTGGTGATTACACACAGTTGTGTGGATAAACAGAAACTCATCAAGCTGGACCCTATGAGTTCATTTTCCTATAGGTAAATTACACCACAATCTAAAAAAGAGAGCAATCTGAGAGATGTGTGAACAACAAAAACTAAAGCAAATTGTGATAAGTGAATGTTTAAGTCTCCTGATGGCTCCCAGTACACAGAAAGATCCAAACTCCTTACAGTGGCTTCATTTCACATCCCACCACATTGTCCCAATTTCACAACTACAGACATAGCAGTCCATTATATGCTCGGGACATCTGCACTGTTCTTTTCTGTTGGGCATTTTCTTCTCCCAGATTGTTATGTGTTGCTCCTCCTCATCCTCAAGGTCTCTGCTCTAATTTCCCTTTCTTAGGAAGACCTTCTTTGACAATCCTACCTATAGGGGGCTCCCATCCCTGTCACTTGCTAAAATATTATCCTATCTTGTGTTTTGAAGATTTTATCACTATATGAAGTTAACTTGTTTCCATGTAGACATATTCTGTTTGCCTATCTATTATCTCCCCTAGACTGTAAATTCTGAGGCATAGGTTTTTCCCCCCCAGAACCTGTTACATAATAGATTCTCAATTAAATATTTGTTGACTGACTGCTACATATCCTTAGCTGCTGGGGAGGGCTCTGACTTACCTCAAATCTAGAGGGGCCTTCTTGCTGCCACACAGAGGCTCTGTGAACGGCACAGTTGGATAGTGGGTCCCAGTGGTGCAACACTACAGCTTGTCCCCGGATGTGAGGGGCCAGGGAGGCTGGCCTAGTGAGGCTGCAGAGCCGGGCTACCTTCATGAATCCTTTGAGTTTGCCCTGAGACTACCATCTCGCCCAGCCACCACCCACCGCTTTTTCAACTCGGAATCTCCTCTCAAAGGCGAGGAAAGCAAAGACAGGGGACAGGCCTAATCTGCAGCTATTTCTTTGAATCCTTTCGTCCCCTTTAATGGCTTACCGTGACCTGAAATATTTAAGGAGGGAGGTCTTAGTACGTCAGGCCAAGGGCTGGGAATGCTCAGGGAGATGCCAGAGCCAGCCGGTGGCCTCATTCTTCCTCCTTCGCAGCGCTGCATTGCTAAACGGTAGGCCAGGGCTTCTGAAACTTGAGCAAGCCTCAGAATCACCTGGAGGGTTGGCGAAAACACTGATGGCTGCCCCCTAGGCCTGGAGTCTCTGCCTCAGTAATGGCCGGCGTGGGGCTCAAGAGTTTCCGTTTCTAACCGGTTCCCCGGGCAAGCTGGGGTCCACAGGTTGCGAGAACCACTGTGCTCCCCACCAGGGATTCCCGAGCCTGCCGTCGTCCTGGTGGTTTCTCACACGGCTCCGTGGCTCCATCTTTATTAGGTAAAACTCCCTGTGTGCGAGCAGGGGCGATGGGAAAAGCCTGGGAGTTTTTCTAACCCGGCGTCTGCACTTTCCTACAAATGGTCAACACAGAGGTTGACAGCAGCAGTTTTTAAACTGTGGAAATAGTTCTGTGAAATCTCAACATAAAAAAGGGATCAAGGCTGAGAGGCCGCGGTGAAGCAGGAACGCAGGTACCCCGACCCTAAAGCTTCTTCTCCCGGCTCTGGGCCAGCCGGAACCCCCAGCTCGGAGGGGGCGTGGCCGCAGGGTGGGCGTGGCCTTGCGCCGCGGCCCGGCCTCGCCGTCGCGGGGTTGCTGGGAGGGGGGTCCGGGCGGGAGAACGTCCGCCCACGCGCGTTGTAAACTGTTCCGGGCGCTCGAGGGATCCCCGCGGCTTGTTTTGGTGACGGCGCGCGGAAGTATGTGGTGCTGGGAATGGGAGGGCCGCCTGTGAAACCACAAAGCCCTGCTTGTATATCCCTGAAGGCCGGGAAGCCTACGGACTTTTCCACGTGTCCAGGATCTTGCGTGGCTGCGCCCCGGGGGCCAACGCGGAGGCGGCACCCGCGGGGTCCGCGGCCCCGGCGCTGTTTAGCCGCTTCAGTGGGCCGGGACGCGGGGCGGGGAGGCGGCCGCGCCAGGCTGGCGAGGATGGGAGCCAGTACTCCTGGGATGACCCCCTGCTGACCCCCTGCTGACCCGAGCCTGCAGAGCCCGGGCCACTGTCCATGCCGCCTCAGGAGAAATGGATATCCAGGCCGGGAGGTTCCTGGCAGCCCGCCTGCTTGGCAGCCTCTTCCAGAACAGTCCGCGGAGTACAGGCTGCTCCCTGTCTTCTTCCAGTCTCGTCCCTGGAGAGATTCCAGTCTCCCCGCCTGAGCCTTTCCCTTTTCTGCTTATCATGGGGAAGGAATATGCATCTGGGCGTTAAGTCACGGGAGGGGAGCTGGCACTGAGCAGCTCCGGAGCCCGTAGCGGTAGCGGGTGTCAGAGCGCTACACAAAGGCCACCGCAAATTTATTAGGTTTTCAGTTTACCAGTGGGAAATCCACAGTCGTGCTCAGGAAGTAGGAGGCATTGTGAACGGGGAGGCCAANCATTATTAAAAAAAAAAAAAAAAAAAAATCCATCCTTTTATAAAATGGGACTAGCGCACACCTCCAAACCCTCAGCATGGGGGCATGCTGATTTTAAGTGTCCCCGAAGCAGTTTAAAACCCAAAAGAAGGACTCTGAGTATATTTTAAGAGACTTTTTAAAATGTCATCCCCAAATGACGGCATCTAAAAGATGCTGCATCCTTTTCTCCGAAAGAGAACAATGTAGAACTAAAACCTACAATACGAAGGGTATTTAAACCTGACAGTAATGAAGGCAGGAGGGAATTTGTGGATTTGTAGGAATCCATTTTTGTATGGATCCCAATATATTTTCCCACTTACTATAGCAGAGTGAGACGGATTGTTGGAGAGCTCCTGAAAGTGCAGTGGACTTGACGGCGAGTAATTCTTCCAGAAAAGATTTGTCTTGCTGACCGTAGTTCAGGGGGAAATGCAGAAGAATCATCACACCAGCCTGCCTTCCCTACAGCCTAGGGACTGCGTTTGCGGAGCGCATAGAGCAGAGTTGCAGAGCCCTCTGGTGGACGTTTGCTTGACCACGTTCATTTTAGCTGCTCCAAATCTGAAGGCTCCCATGCTGGCTTTGAACTTCAAGCAAGTCATATGGGGGTGGGGTTATGATGGCTCCTATGGGGATGTGGGGAGTAGAGAGGGGCCCACACCCTCAACCTGAAGGACAACAAATATGTTCAGTCCACCTCAGGGATGTCTAGGGCTGGTGGAGAGGCTGGTGCATAATAAACGGTGGGAAGGAATAAACCGGAGGATAAATTAATGAATAGAAGTATAGTTCCTTCTACAGCTGCTGAAATGTATCCGGAGAACCATAGGTATTGGATGACAGTATCCAAAGAGACCCAGAGTGAAGGGTTTCAATGGGAGTTAAAAGCAGAAAAATGGGAAAATTTGAAAACTCATGTTTATAGGGGACGAGGAAAGAGACGTGTAAACAATGTCAAGGACAACAGGAGAGTTTCTTGGGCGAGAGATCTGTCGGCAAAAGCTAGAGCAAACTCTAGGCAGGCATGAAGGGGCAACCCTAAGAAACACACTATGACGCCTCCCCAGGTTTGCACGTGGCCCTCGAGACCAAGTCTGTTATTTCTGTGCAGCATAGAGAAAAAACCGTTTCTGGCTTCATTTGGATCCCTGGCCCCCCCTTCCTTCCACTCACAAAGGTAACCCGCCACTGTCTTTCCTGTGTTCTCCTTTGTGAAAGCAGTTACCTCTCTCATCTTTTCTATTCCCAGGGTGAATATATAGGAAATGACGATCCATTCCTGCGTGGAAGGCCAGCGCTCCATCTTCACTAACACGATATAGTTGAAGAGCATCAAATATCCGATGTACGCCAGCTGTAAGGAAACACAATACAGAGCTCTGGCTACGGAGACCCCGGAGCCTTGCCCTTGGGCAAGGCCCCTTCATGGTAGCACAGAGCCAAGGTCAGCAAGCAGGACTCAGAATTCACAGCAGAATGAACTCCCAGGCTTTAGACTATTCAAAGAATTAAAAAAAAAAAAAGAGAGAGACCGTAATATTTGAAATAATGTGTTATTCTATCTTCCTTTTGATCCTTATATCTGTCCTTGGGTCCAATACTTTGCCTTTACTTCTGTGTCATGATGCAGCTTTTTTGTTTTGCAATTACCTAGTTTCTTGTGTCTTTATGGCTAAAAAGGGAACCTCTTCTGTCAGGGCTATTCTTGCTCATGCATGAGGCTGAGGTTCTTTTTTTTCTTTTTTTTTTAAGCTTACTTATTTATTTTGGGGGAGAGAGAGAAAATGAGCAGGGGCTGGGCAGAGACAGGAGAGAGAATCCCAAATAAGCTCCATGCTCAGCACAGAGCCCAATGCGGGGCTCAATCCCACGACTGCAAAATCACAACCTGAGCTGAAATCAAGTGTCAGACACTCAACCGACTGAGCCACCCAGGCACCCCCAGCCTCAAGTTCAAGTGCCTCTTGAACTAGGGCACACGGTGGATTTGTGCCTGATGAATGCCAGGTGGATGAAATGTCTGTAGGAAGCACAGGAAGGTGCATACTACACTTGTAAACTGGTCAAACCAACATTAAAAAAGCCTGGACCTTATCTCAAAGTCCCACTTGAATTGTTTTCCGAGTTAACGTCTTCTTTTTTTCTCTTCCTACCTTAATGTGCTTGGCTTGGCAGTGCCCTGGGAGGATTTTATTCCATTTTCCATTGCAACACCTTCCCACCCTATCCAAGTTGGGATATTCCTCCCTGGTTTCTGCTTCTTTGAAAGAAGACAAGAGAAGATAAAGCAATTTATACAAGGCAATGGGTCTGCGGAGCTTGGAGTGGGGTATAATCTTCATGGGGCTCTGGCACCAGAGGCTGAATCCTGAGAGCACTGGCTGGAGGTGCTGGGTGTCCGGTGAAAACCCCTTGGGGCTCGGGTTTAGTGACTGCCACTGGAGGACCCGGTTGTGCCCAGAGGAGTGTGTGGAGTTCTTGTGGGGGGAGTGGGGGGGGGGAGGGAACCTCTGGAGAAGAACTCCCCCTTGGGGAAATGGCATATAAGCCCAGCCTTCTCCAGGCAACGCTTGAAGCAGAGTAAGGCGCCCGCTGGTGTGGGAGCCCAGGGCTGTGAGCAGGAGCTCAGAGTGGGTTGGTTCCTGTCTACACTCTTCAGAGCCCACAGAGCAAAGAACAGGACACAGTGTGGGCAGAAGGGCGGAGGCCTTAGAGACCCGTGTGTCCCTGGAGCCCTGCAGGCACCTTAGCAGGGGGCGGAAAGGTACAGCCTGGCTTCGAGATGGAAAAGGGCACAGGAGCCCCACCGAGCTCGAGAAATGTTGCTTTCTCTGCTAATGGGGCCGCTCACTGTCTTTCTTCCTTTCTTTCCTTTTTCTAAATAAAATGAATACATAGATTCTGAATAGACCCAAAGGTATTTTTAAAGACCCTATGACGTTGATGCCTTTACAGACACAACCGTATAATTTCTCGGCTCTTGCACAGTGAACATATATCAGGGTTCAGTGAGATCAGGTGCGGGAGCATGAGGGCAGCCAGGGAGGAGCTGGAGGGCCTGGGGGGGGTCCTTCTCCACCTGACACCTGAGGGATGTGCTCTTGTACACCCACCCCCTCAGGGACTGTCACTTTAAAACAATTTTTAATTTTTTTTTTTTTTTTTTTTTTTGAGAGCTAGGGAGACAGAATCTGAAACAGGCTCCAGGCTGTCAGCACAGAGCCTGACGCGGGGCTCGAACCCACGAACCATGAGATCATGACCTGAGCTGAAATCGGACCCTTAACTGATCGAGCCACCCAGGCGTCCCCCAGGGACTGTCACTTTAATCCCTGCCTCAGCCCCCGCTTCTCCCCTCGGGGTTGCTAGCACACTGTGGAAACCTCACCTGATGGGTCTGCTCTACTTGAAATCACATGGGATGCTGTTTAACATGTAATTTGGTTCATACGGTTCCTGTTTACCATTATACACGGGCATCCACCCTCAGGTCCCTGTGAGCTACCATATTTCACAAGACACAGCGACACTTCAAAACATATTCTCAGCCTCCTTCTGGCCTGAAATCCTTCTTTCTGGTTGCTTCCTTTTGTTTGTTGGATCATATTTCATTGCTTCCAGTCAGTCTCTCTGACTGCCCTGGTTTTTATTATTTTACCCAATTCATTGTGACACATTCCAAAGAACTCTCTTCTCTTGTCACACGTAGGCCCAGGGACACCCACGCAGTTCTTCCAGAACCTCTCCATTTTAGTATTTAAGCATCTCTTCCAACCTGCCTCTGTCATCCGAATACAGGGCTAGCGTGTTTGTTTGGCAGAAGGAATGCAGACACAGTCAGTGAAACTTGGATTTAAATCCCAGCTTGAGTATTTCCAAGTTGTATCATTTTGTGTAAATCGCTGCACCTGCCTGGGCCTCCCTCCTGTGAAATGGAGATCATGGCTACTCACCTTACAGAGCTTTTGGGNAGTATGTCTCTCTCTCCCTTTTATTTATTTATTTTTTTATTTAAAAAACATTTTAAACATTTATTTTTGAGAGACAGTGTGAGACAGAGTGCAAGTGGTGGAGAGGCAGAGAGAGGGAGACACAGAATCTGAAGCAGGCTCCAGGATCTGAGCTGTCAGCACAGAGACCAACGCGGGGCTCGAACCCACAAACCGTGAGATCATGACCTGAGCTGAAGCTGGACACTCAAACCGACTGAGTCACCCAGGTGCCCCAACCCCTTTTAAAAAAATGTTTTTTTTTTTAATTTTTGAAAGAGAGAGGTGGGGGAGGGGCAGAGAGAGAGGGAGAGAGAGTATCTGAAGTGGGCTTTGCACTGACAGCAGAGAGCCAGATGCATGGCTTGAACTCATGAACTGTGAGTTCATGACCTGAGCCAGAGTTAGATGCTTAACTGAGTCACACAGGCGCCCCTGTATCTAGTTCCCAATAGTATAGAGGCCCAATGAATGGTGGCTAATGTTATTATTTGCTTCTTTTTTCAAGAAACTTCCATTCCTTGTCTCCTCTTACCTCAGTCTTTGTTTCCTTTTGATCCAGTTAACTAGCCATACCTCTCCCTTTTTAAATTGCCTTTCTTATTATTTATGCTTCTTCCATGATCAGCCTGTTATTTATTATTATTATTTTTTTGAGAGTGAGGGAGTACGGGAGGGACAGGGGGAGAGAAAGAGAGAGAATCTTAAGCAGACTCCAGGCCCAACACAGAGCCCAACACAGGGCTTAATCTCACAACCCTGGGATCATGACCTGAGCCAAAACCATGAGTTGGCATTCAGCCCATTGAGCCACTCAGATGCCCCTCAGCCTACTCTTTAAATCCAGTTGCTCTATAACGCTTTTCTTTCCATGTTCAAGCTATAATATAACATTTTGGGACAACTCTCAAAATACAGACTTCCCAAAATACGGCTTTAAACATGTTTAAATGGCACAACAGAGGACTGGAGGCAAAGAAGCAACCTATCTTAGAACTCACCAGCATTCAGCGGGTCTTACTGCAGGCTATTTTAACATGGCATGCTTGAATGGTGTGCGTGTGTGTGTGTGTGTGTCTACACACATATATTCTGTAGGCTTTAACAAGTTGAGTGTGGAATGTCAAAGCTTTGAACAGAAACATAACCTCATGATCCCCACTTAAGTCAGCAAGCATCCTATAAGGATTTGTATTGTGTTTGCTTATATATTCTTTTTATACATTTCCTATTAACCAAGATGCTCAAGTCCCAAACTATGCAAGCACCAGAGCCTGCTTCAGTTTGCGTGCACCCCTGGTGGGCTTTCTCCTGCTGCCCCTGGAGAGGGGAGGGGGCACAGTGATGCTCAAACAGAGGAAGGAGTCTGTCAGTGCTGGAGAAGTCCAGAGCACATCCCTTGCCCTCTGACTTGGTTCCTCTTTTATAAGAGGCGTCTTGCAGTGGCGTCCTCCCTAGCTGGGCACTTGAAATGGCTTTCATGACGTACCAGGTCTGTGAGCCAGCTGGGTCCCTGCCTCCTTTCTTCTTGGAACAGAGGAGGACCCAACCTGGTCTTCTGGAAACTTGCTAAGATGTGGAAGTGAGCTGACGTGGAAATGAGGTGTGTCCCATCTTTCAGAAACTTGGGAGTGTATGCAGAAGGAGATATTTTTGGCAATCAGGGTGGGAAATACTCTTACAGGAAGGAACACAACCGAAAGCAAATGGGACCTTTGATCTAAAGCTGAATTTTACAGTTAAGCATCTCTGGGGAGGGGATTTAAAAATCTGGCACTCCCCATCTCCATGCGCTTCCTTGAGGTCTGGGCTTTGTAAATAAATAGATAAGGATTTCTGAAAGTCATGTGAACAGTAACAACATGACGGGGCATCCGGTCCAGTGGGTCTGCTGAGTCTACAATCAGCCGTGCAGGAGGGAGCTGGACCCACAGGCTCCACTTCTCAGAAGCAGCTTCCCCACCTGCATATGATACAGAGGGCGGCCCAGGCTTCCTGGACCACAAGACTCCCTTGAGGAGCTTGTGAAACATACAGCCTCTTCAGCAACAACTTGGAGATTCGATTTAGTGGGTCTGTGATGGGGCCATGGTTTGCATTTCTATCAAAATTCTTTATCATCATAGAAGTTTGGAAAAAATACCGGGCTAAAATCTCAGCCTTCTATCTGGGGCAGTGGTTATTAAAAAAGAGAGAGATGTCTTAGAAAGATTAGACAAATGAGTCTTGTATTTATAAAGGTGATAGATAATTCTTGATACTATTACTTCTGTTGGTTCTTTTATGCTCTAGATCAGGAGTTAGCAAACTTCTTCTGTAAAGGACCACAGAGTTAATTTTTAAGGCTTTCCGGGCCCGACAGTCTTTCTATAGCAAGGAATTGACTCAACAGCTGTTAGCATGAAAGCAGCCAGAATATAGGTAAACAAATGAGTTTGGTTGTGTTCCAATAAAACTTTATTTATGGACACTGAAGTGTGAGTTTCATATAATTTTCATGTATCATAAAGTATTCTTCCTTTATTTCAGTTTTAAAAATGTACACACCATTCTTAGCTCACAGTCCACAATAATAGGCCTGGATTGGGACTGGATTTGACCTGTGGGAATATAGTTTGCCAAGCCCTTTTCTAGGCTGGGACAATTGAGGCAGCCTGGCATAAGAGGAAGGACAGAAATGGGTATAAAATGTAGTAAAAGTATCTTTTTCTTGGTAACATTATTTTCTTGACAAAACTGTTAGATTAGGGAATATATGTAAAGAATTTATGGGGCGCCTGGGTGGCTTAGTCGGTTAAGCGTCCAACTTCGGCTCAGGTCATGATCTCGCGGTTCGTGGATTCGAGCCCCGTGTCGGGCTCTGTGCTGACAGCCAGCTCAGAGCCTGGAGCTTGTTTCAGATTCTGTGTCTCCCTCTCTCTCTGACCCTCCCCTGCTCACGCTCGCACGCTCTCTCTCTCTCAGAAATAAATAAAACATTTAAAAATTTAAAAAAAAGAATTTATAAGAGTGCCTCATAGTAGGTGTTCAAAAAATGATATTATCATTATTGATTGGATGGGTGAATAAAAACACGGACTATTGCCATGCAATGTGACTAGCCTAGGAATTAAAACAGTTACATTTATATTGTGCTTACATATTCCAAGCACTGTTCTCAGTGCTTTACATATTTTAACACATTTAATCTTTACAAAACCCTACACAGTAGGTACTATTATTATCCCTATCTGAAGGAATCTTACACCGAGTGCTAAAATAACTTGTTTGAGGTCACACAATAATACTCAGGGGTCCAGACAGGATCTCTACTCAGCCTGTCTTACCCCAAAGTCCATGCTTGTCATCACCAAGTTCTTTACTGCAAGGTAAAGTTTATATCTGCCTAAAATATATAAATGGAAATTATTGTTGCATGTCTTAATTTTTTCAGGGGAGAATTATTTGCTATTTTTAAAAATTTTTTATTATTATTATTTTTAAAATACTTTTTATTTATTTCTAGGAGAGAGAGAGAGACAGCGTGNGGGGCTCGAACCCACGAACCGCGAGATCATGACCTAAGCGAAAGTCGGATGCTTAACCGACTAAGCCACCCAGTCGCCCCAAATTATTTGCTATTTTTAATATTCAGAAGCCTGGATTTTTACTTCACTAAAAAAAATCAAATATTTGTATTTTGACTCTCTCCTCTTTTAAGAACATACTTTAAAATAGTAGTTTTCAGGGGCGCCTGGGGGGCTCAGTCAGTTGGGCAACCCACTTCGGCTCAGGTCATGATCTCACGGTTTGTGGGCTCGAGCCCCGCGTCGGGCTCTGTGCTGACAGCTTGGAGCCTGGAGCCTGCTTTGGATTCTGTGTCTCCCTCTCTCTCTGCTCCTCCTGACTGTGCTCTCTCTCTCTCTCTCTCAAAGATAAATAAACGTGACAAAAATTAAAAAAACAAAACAAAACAACCAGTAGTTTTCAGCTAGCAATGGAAGCCCATAAAGGGACATGTGGCGATGTCCAGAGACATTGTGCTTGTCACACTTGGGGGCTGGGGAGTGCTACTGGCGTCTAGTGGACTGAGGCCAGGGGTGCGGCTGGACATGCTACAGTACACAGGACAGTGCTTCTCAGCAAAGAATTCTTCTGCACCCCATGTCCACAGTGCTGAGGCTGAGAAAGCCTCACTGAAAGCCAGCGGTAAGTGTCAGCATACAGGGCCACACACACGCACAAAACACCTTATCTGGTCATTTGAGTCATCTTGGCCTCAGACTAGGATTTTCCTTTGCTGACTCAAGTGCCTGGTGTGTAGCTGGTTGTGAGAAAGGCCAAAAATACGGACACCTGTCCCTCATCTGGCACAGGGCCGCTGCGACTGGAGAGAATGAGAGATGACCTGGGTGCAGCTCACCTTCAGCTTAAAATATCATGAAAAACAGAAGTAGAAAACCAACAGCCCAGCCATTTGTATCATCTCAAGAGGTTATTTCAGGGACTAGCTTTCGTCTTGTGGGCACAAAATATTTGCAGGGTGTGCACGAAACAATCTTCACCGTGATTATAGTTACTTTGAGTAATTTTACTGCTTTGGTTGGCATGTTGTTTCATCGTTCTGAACAAGAAAGGCTGTTTGATGACACTAGCAGATTGGGAGTAGTTATACATGTAGGCTACCCACCTTTAGTGGTGTTACTTTGAACACTCTGCTCAGCCCTTACCCTTCAAATGTTCCCCACACCCAGGATGGGCGTCTAAAATGGGCAACTCTGAACCAGCATGCATCCATCCAGAACACAGAAGTGTTTTATAAAATGACATCTATTTTCCTGCTAGACTAGACTCATACTCATCCCACCTCTATTTCTGTGAGTTCTCACTTTTCCCATTTCCTTTATTTTCTGCAAGGAGGAGAAATGCAGAAGCTGGAGAAGCCGCCTCACAAACTCCACACATCTTACAGAACTCTTGGGAAAAGCTTTCCTCCCTGCCTGTGTGATCCTTATATTATGACTCACAGAGGAAACCACAAAGGTGCACGTGAAATTGACATTGGCTCTTTGTGGCTACCCATTAGGAAGAAGAAAAAGGAAGATGCTTACAGTGTAGAACCAGAACTTCACGATGGGTGCATTGTAGAATTCGTAGATTTTTCTGCCCAGGGGGATTAACCGGTGTCTGCTCTGAACTTCCTCTTCATCCTTCTTTCTGGAAGACTCCCCGTTGTTTCGACCCAACATGGCCTACAGTGGAAGAGAATCAATACCATCATGGCAGGGCTCTGGACAGCATGTAGTTCAATGTGCTTATTTTACAGGTCAGGAATGTATGCTCATAGAACCTAAGAGTTTTGTCCAAGGTCCCCAGAGATTCATAGGTTGTGTCTTCCCTAAGCGTGCCTTTGCATCATACATAGAATCAAAGGTATTTGGCTGGGATGGAAGGCAGGGATGTCTCTTGACCATTCCCTTCTATTCTACCATGGGAGCTCTGGAAGTTTCCATAATGGAAGATACCCAGGGTTCCGAGAAGGAGAAAGAGTATAACCTCGGAAGACCAGGAATTTATTTTTTCTTTCCACCCCTCTCCCTGTAGTAGTGAGACAGGCAGATCTAGATCTGAATTCTGTCTCCACTCATGCTAATGACTCTTAAGTAAGCACACACACACACACACACACACACACACACACACACACATTAGACCAGTAATATCTAACTTACCCAAAGGTTATGAGTATTCAAGAGGTTAAGTTATCTGAAGTGCTTGGAGCTTAGTTAGGTTAGAAACATCTCCTCAACCCTTAGGCATAAACCTTAGTTCCCTGATCTCAAACTTCATAAAACCTGTGTTAGTTTCATGGAGACCCCTAGGCACCCTGCCTTCCTCTGTGTGGGAGACTCAGCCGGGAGGGACTAGAAGTCAGGCCTCACCTGGAGGGGCCTCATCTCCAAGCTGTTGGAAGCTTCCTTATGAATTGAATTATTTTCTTCTTACTCATGACAACAGCAGCAGCAAAAATGACAATGAAACATCACAAAAAAGGCAGAATTTGAGAAAAGGCAGATGCATGCCTCTCTGGGTAGTAAGTAATGGGATGAGTCAAATATGGCTGAAGATCATACTGGTGAAGAGTTCCAGACTTTGGGTCTTTCAGAAGGAGGACTGAAACTCTTGGATGCTCAGAATCCATGGCACTTTGGGTAAATCTTTTAACTTCTCTGAATCTTCATTTCTTTATCTTTAAATTGGAGGTAATAATAGCACCTGCTTTAGGTTTGGTCTACAAGTCAATAAGCATCTGGCACTTAATAAATGCTTTGTGTATACTAGCTAGTGTTTAGTTATAGTGAACTGAGAGTTTCTTGAATAGTCTTGATGAAGATAATCTGGTGTGGAATTTCTCATCAGAGAAAAGAAAGACGTTGTTAGGGCTCTATTACAGCATTGTCTCTTGGCTTTAATTCTTCTGGTATTATTCTTTTTTAAAAAATGTTTAACATTTATTTTTTAATTTATTATTGAGAAACAGGGAGAGAAAGAGAATGAGCAGGGAAAGGGGGGAGAGAGGGGGCGACACAGAATCTGAACAAGACTCCAGGCTCTGAGCTATCAGCACGGAGCCCAACAGGAGGCTCGAACTCACAAACCGTGAGATCATGATCTGAGCCGAAGTCGGACGGTTAACCGATTGAGCCACCCAGGTGCCCCTCTTTTGGTATTATTCTAAAGACAAGGTTAGTTCTACCTTGGGAAATGAGATTTTTTATTAAATGTGAGAACAGGGAAAATCCTTCTAACTGCTCAGGGACTGACAAGGATTTAGGATAAGAAATAAGGGGTGGGATACGGGTTTAGAGCTGAGAGATCTAACTATAGAAATCATTTGTTCATCTTGAATTTGAGAGCAGATAATTCTGGTTTCAAACCACCTTACTCAAGATATACAAATATTAGTTTCAACTACTTTTGTTATTGCCTCAACTATCCACCTAACTCAAATATGTAACAATCACATATGGTGAACCTATAACCAATAGGATTTCTGGAGAAGGTAACAAGGTAACTTCCATTCCTTTATAGCCTATGTGGCTAGAAAATTACCTTGACTTAATGAATAGGTAAGATCCCATTCAATGGCCTCCCAGCCTTTATTTTGATCGGTGAGCTGGGTCAGTTTCCATGATGGGTATGCACATTTGACTTCTATCAATAATGACCAATGACCTCAAGAAACTCTGAGGTTACATCCTTCTATAATGTATAATTTATGTAACATAATTGCCCTGCTTCTGTTCTGCTTCTTTATTTGCTCAATAATACAATAATATTTGGGGACATAATAGGATGTGAGTTAAGGCAGCTTGGAGGGTTGTAGGCATTTTGGAGAGTGACATCTTGGGATAACCTCTAGAAATAGCGGCTTCCCCAGCAGAGCTGACTGAGACAATGCCTTGGGTCTGTGGACATGTTGGGGCTTTATTAGGCAGAATGCAAAAACACTCATCTGGCAATGCAGGTAAAACAAAAACAGAAACAACATAGCCTGCTTTGCCTTCAATATTCAGATACATTCCCAAGTGAATGCATTTTTAAAAAGCTTTTCTTTAGTGGGTTTAAGTAAAGCATTTTCAAAATTTCATTAATTCCAGCCTAAGCGGCTTAACTCACTGATTTTCTTGATTTCTCTTCCCAGTAGTCAAACATTTCCTTTGACTACATTCCTTACGCAGAATGTAATGGGGTCAAATACAGGCAACACTACACAATACAGATTTCAGACTTTTCGCTGGCTGGATACAGATGTCAAGCCTGGGAAAGATCCATTGACGTGAACTAGGCCACTTAAAGGCTACTGAGAGTGAAAATGAGGCTCATATTTTGTGTGTAATTTTGGAGCGGCCAGGGGAAAACACACCCATCCAAGAAAGGATAGGTAAGTGTAACACAGAAGTTCTAATATCTTTCCCAGGAAAGGAATGGAGGTGTCAGCAAGCTGCATTCTCCAATCCTCTCCAGGGTGAGCAAACACAAGAGCTCCCGCAAGGACAGAATTTGTCATTAGGGTCAAAAGAGGGTCTACCTTAAAGATATCTGCTGTCCAGCCCTAATTTTACCAGTCCACAAGTCCCTTCTTCCTTGCCTTTTAGCTGTTTCTGCCTGTGAGGATGCAGTCCGGGCAGTACTGCTGGTGTGATGTCTTTTACGTGGGTTCTCAGTACACAACTGTAGGGTCTATTCTCTGGGAAGCAGACTTTGCTCTCAGTCTCAGATGCAACCTTTAGTGTGATTTCTTGAGGGATCAGGTTCTCAAAGCTCTACATGGAGCAGGAGAAGGGAGCTGCCTTCTTTGTTTTCCTCCTTGAGACCCACTCAGAGAGAATGGTGATTCAGCTCTGGCTGCATTCACAGGGTCCTTGGCCTTGAGGCTTCAAGGCCAAGTCATAAGGGACATAGGAGGCCCGTGCATTATTATTTAAAAAATATTTTTTTTAGAGTTTATTTATTTTGAGACAGAGCATGAGTGGGGGAGGGGCAGAGAGAGAGGGAGACCCAGAATCTGAAACAGGCTCCAGGCTCTGAGCTGCCAGCACAGAACCTGATGTGGGGCTCGAACCCATAAACCATGAAATCATGACCTGAGCCGAAGTCAGATGCTCAAAACACTGAGGCACCCAGGCGCCCCACTGTACATTATTTTTGAATTCTTTCTGCTACGAGGTAGACCAAACCAGGTGCATGGCTACATTTGAGACTGAGAAGAAATTCTTTGCATCCCTGAGGCTAGAGGCTAAAAGCACAGCCAAGGGGATCTCTGCCTGGTTTCTAATCCTGACCTTGCAACCAATTAGCTGGGTAACCTTGGGTAACTTAACTTCTCTGAGTCTCAGCTTCCTTACCTGTAAAATGGGATAATAACAGTTCCCATCTCATAGGATTTTTGTGAGGACTCCATGAATAAGTGCACATAAAATACCTAGTACCATTATAACAATATTCACAAACATTTAACAAGGTTTACCGTGTGCCAGGCCCCAGTCTACAAAAAATCACGTACACTTTTTAAACTGCAAACTGCCTGTGAGCTAGACAATGGTATTATTCCCATGTTAGAGGTTAAGAAACCGTGTCCAATGTCCCATAGTGAGTAGGTGTAGGGGCAAGATTCTGACTCCAGAGTGAACACTCTTTACCCCTCTCATAAAGATTTGGTATTATTACTGCTAATGTTTCTGCTAATGATTAAAATATCCTTCTCTATCCCTGAAGGATTCAGAGGCCAAAATTATGGTAAGAACTTTAGAGAAGACAGTCATCTGATCCTGTCACAGAGGCAAGCAGACGCCAGTGCTAGTTTTTATAAGAATCCTGAAGTGGAAAACAAACACTGGCTTTTAACTCTGTGAGTCAAAAACTGTGAATAATTAATCCATCAAAAGAATTGTCAGATGCATAGACCCTGTTGTACTCGGAATTGGGACCATTTCCTTTCGGAAGGAAATACTGTTGATCTGGAGGAAAAGCAATTCACAGGGCGGTCCTGGTAGGATAATAATGCAAAGGGCCTTTTGTCACCTGCGCAAAACTAATTTTGGTTTTCTCTCCTTACAGGTTTTTTGGGTCATCACAGCCATTGCTCAGGGTGGTGGGGAGGGTGGAAGACATCAGGGAAGTCCTACGGAGCTGTCGCTCGATGTCTCCAAAGCTACGAGGCCCTGTTTGTCTCTTTAACAGCATGTGACATTTTTAGACTTTGGACACAATCCAGTAACGGTCACACTGCTCAGGCGGGGCTGCGGGAAGCGGTCCCATGCCCAGCTGCCCCTTCCCGCTGCAGAACAAAGCATCCATGTTCTATAATTACACCAGGAGAGCTAATAAAAGCCTTCCATACAAACCTCAAAATTCAATTAGTCTTGCATTTGGGAGCCTGACCCTGAAGACAGATAAAGGCGTAGCATCTGATCACCAGAAAGGCACCAGCCCAGTGCGGCCGGCTGGCTACCCCCACGTCGTACATTCCTTTGCCTTCTTCATATGCTAAGACTGCCCCAGCACCCGCCATTTAAAGCATGGCTTGTTTGGACAACTGAGGGTGCCTGGCTTTTGGGTTTCACTGGGTTGTCCCATGACCCCGGCTGAAGGATTTTGCACACACACAGTCTCTATAGTTCTGTTATCTGTGCAGAGAGAAGACACTTTTATAATACCCTGGTCTCAATGCTTAAACGAAAGCGCCTGGCCGGAGGATGACCCCGGGCGTTATTGAGTCTTAAGCTGAACCCACAGGAGAGAGGGGTAGGGTTGCTCCCACGGATAATGATGGTATCGTTTTCCTTACTGTCAGTTCCATGTCCTCTTCATCTTTTTCCTTTGTGGGCTTCTCTGGCTCTTCTGGCTCCTTCTCTTGAAGGTGGATTTCCTGGGCCTGAGACATATACGGCATGTCGTCTTTGTTCTTGAACTCCAAGCTGAGAATTGAAGGAGGAAGTAGAATTCCCAGAATTACCTAAAGTAATAATAATGATAATAATAATAATCACATTTAAAGGATTAAGATTAGGGTGTTTTTTTTTTCTCTTAGACTCAGAGGGCCTAAGGTGGTATGTGTGTGTGTGTGTGTGTGTGAGTGCACATGTTTGTTTGCACATGTGTGTGCACCCTTAGTGAGGACTGCACCTGTTAACACTCAGAGGGTCACTCTTGTCCATCTGAGAACTGTTATGCATGGCTGTGCCTAACACCACATAGTTTTTGGAGAAAAGGAGCGTCTTGCCCAAACATACCCAATTAACACTCACTTCTCATGGGGGAAGCTGAGGAGAGTAAGGGGCCTGCCCAAGGCAAAAATGGGAAAGAATTCAGACTCTCATTTAGCCATTAGCGCTTGGCTTTGTGAAAGCAATTCAAACATATGTCCACTGGCATTTGTTTGCTAACATGTCAAGTGGAGTTGATTATGCATCATCTGGGTATCTCCATAAAAAATGCCATCCCAAGTTGACCTTGAGAAAGTCCATGTGGGAAAGTGTGTTTTCATTTCAGAGTATTCCCCTGGCACTTGCTACTAGACAACAGAAACACGTGCACACACACACACATACTCGTGGGCTTTGTGTTCACCATGAGAATTGCCTGCACAAATACTCCAGGCAGGAAAGCACTGTGTTTCTCTCATGTATAAACTACGCTTCAGAGGCCATGTGATGGTAACAAATACATGGACCCCTCTCACGAGAGGGCAATCTCATTCTCCATTTGTTTTTCAGTTTTTAGATGTTTATTTTTGAGAGAGAGACACACACACACACACACACACACACACACACACACAGTGCGAGTGGGGGAGGGGCAGAGAGAGAGGGAGGCACAGAATCTGAAGCAGGCTCCAGGCTCTGAGCTGTGAGCACAGAGCCCAATGAGGGACTTGAACCTCTGAGCTGTGAGGTCATGCCCTGAGCTGAAGTTGTACGCTTAATTGACTGAGCCACCCAGGCGCCCCTCATTCTCCATTCGAATGATAATCGCACATGTGACTTGTCTTACCCGGATCTTCTCCTGCCTCTTCCCTCCATCACTAAACTGGTTCTGTTCTACAAGGCTCCTGACTATGAACCTCCCTGAAGAAACCGCACCAAGGTGAGGGGCTCAGAGAGATCCTGAACGGTAAGTAAAAATGACCCGCAAGTAACGAGGCAGGGACAGCCTGTGCTTGAATGCTCACAGGGACTCAGCCACCACGGGAAGGGGGAGGGTGGTGACCCTGAACTCAGGGTACCTCGCAGGCCTGGGAGGGCTCAGGTGGCGTGCTGGCAGCCTCCAGGGGACATGACACCCTGTCCTTGGAGCTGAGAGCCAGGCTTGGCGGTCACTGGCAGTGCGGCTATAGAGCGCCCATGACCCGGCCCACTTCATGGAGTCCTTCGGAGACTCTGGGGGCCCAGAGCTGCAGGGAGGACAGCGTGGTGGGGGGAGCCGCTTCCATCAGGTGGCCTCAGCTGATTGCTCTGGTCCGGTGGCCTTTTGGCCTTGGGCTGACTCAGAGTTGCTTAGACCAGGGATTTCCCGGGTAAATATGAGCCTGGCTTCAGCTGTAACAGCCACAAACTCTAAACAGAGAAAGCATTTGAAAACTCCTTTCAGTCTCTTCCCTCCCATTTTCTTTCTTTTGCGTCTTCTAGTCAAATGTCTTCCTTGCAAAACACCGAAGAAAACGTAAAGAAGCAAAGCCACACATCCTCCTGTGTCTTGTACTTCCAGCCCCCGAGGTAACCACTACAGACAACTGGCTGAGTATCCTTCCTGGTTTCTTAAAAAAATTAATTTATACAGATATAACTGTACATGCATGTACATGGCTTAAAAAAACCCAACATAGACTCGGGCTCCACATAACTGGTCTGCAACTTGTTTTTTGCCACTTAAGGACAGACCAAGATGGTCTAGCAACACCTTTACACATAAATCCATCTCCTTTTTATTTCGGGCTAAAACGTTTCTCAAGCATCGCTGGCAGGAGCCTAGGTCTCTACGACAAGGTAAAAAGGAGGGCCAAGGCACTGAGGTTTGCATGGCCGGGGGGCAGCATGGCTTGTGCCAGAGCAAATGTACCTCCTAGGGTCCCTGTGTGTGACCATCACCTTTGGGTCTTCTGCAAAATACTAATGTTTAGGCAGACCATCTCTAGAGGCTCTGATTTAGCAGGATTTGGGGTAGGCTGTGGTCTCTATATGAAAAAAATCCCCACTATATTGAAGATTTTGGGTCACAGTTGGGGCTCAAAACCACCCTCCTGAGATTAAAAAAATGCCCAGTTCTATAGGTTTGGAAAGCCCCAAACCGACCCTCTGGTCCTCAAGGCCAACAGGGCCTTCTGGGCGCGCTGACCTTGAGGCCTGAGTTCTTGCGCATCCGGAGCCGGCCCATCCACATGTCAGTGAGCAACATCTGGCTGCACGTGTGTGCGATGAAGTCGCGGTGCTTGGCGGCCACAGCAAGCTGCAGGCATGTGGCGTTGCTCCAGTTCTTCAGCTCATAGGTCAGCAGCTTCATGGCCAGCTGTTCGTCCTGCTTGTAAGATTGGTCCAGAAGCTCCACTGCCAGCTGGCCAAAGTCCCTGAAAGACAACGTGGGGGGTTGTCCTTTGGCCATCTTGGGGCCTCGGATGATGAAAGTGGGGACCCACTGGCCAAGCCACAAAAGGTGGTCAACTGTGCGGCCTCGTTGTTGCTTACAGGATCTAGTCTGTTCATTCATTCATCTAGCCAACATCCATTAAGCATCTACCGTGTGCTAGATACTGTGTTTAGAACTGGGGGTGTAAGCCAAACAGGACACGTTCCTGGTACTCAAGGTCCCCAGTTCAAGGCTACAGATGAGGGAGGCAGACCAAAAAAAAAAAAAAAAAAAAATCAACGATTAGAGTGTGGTAGGTCTTCGCAAATGTGATAGACCTCAGTTCATAGCTGAACCTTATCAATCACACAAGCTTGTGATCCTAAACAACTTAATTAAATCCTCTGAGTCTCACTTTCTTCAGCTTTAAAATATACATAATAGGGGCGCCTGGGTGGCTTAGTTGTTTAAGTGTCCAACTTCGGCTCAAGTCATGATCTCGTGGTTCATGAGTTCAAGCCCCACGTTGGGCTCTGAGCTGACAGCCCAGAGCCTAGAGCCTGCTTCAGATTCTGCGTCTCCCTTTCTCTCTGCCCCTCCCCTGTTCGTGCTCTGTCTCTCTCTCTCTCAAAATAAATAAACATTGAAAAAAAAATTTTAATATAAAATATGCATAATACAAGGACAAACTTTTGAGGCAGTTGAGAGGCTGAAATAAAATCTACATGTCCATGAGGCCTGTATCTAGCACTGTGTGCCATATATGTTAACTATTGGTGTCCACCCTCTGTGTGTACCACTGAGATGACCCTACCTCCACAGAATGGTTTGAGTAACTCAGACCCTCTGATATTTGGAGTCTGCCTCCTCTTCTCTCCCCTCCTGATCACCCCATTTGCTGGGCTGGCCCACCTGGAGTTGTGGTTCAGCTCCTGAGAGATGTCGTCGACCATGTCATTCTCAGACGCCTCGTGAGCCATGGCTTTGCAGAGCTTACAGGCCACCAGGGCCTTGGCCATGGCCTCCTCGCCATGCTGCCAGAAGAATAGGGCCATCTTCTGCCTCTTCATCAGGACGGCCCACACCATCAGCTCGTGGAAAGGGAAAGGGAAGTGGTTGATCTCAGGGTCATCCAGGTCAATGTCCACCTCTTCTTCTCGCTTCTTGGTTGTCTTTCTTCCTCGCCTCAAGGGAACATCATCCTGTCATTTTAGGGAAAAAAACAGGGGTGGAGTGAGAGATGAGTCAACTAAATATATCAAATAGTTATTTGCTGTATATCTACTATGGACCCTGCTCTGGGATTGATACAGAAGGAACTAGCCTATCCCAGCACCTTTCCCAGAAGCACTCATGCCTAACTTTAAAACAAGTTATCATAAGTGCATAAGATCAGCGTTATACTTCAATTTTTAAAAAGTATTTTTCAATGGCTTTTTGCAATTTCCCTTCCTCCCTCTCTCCCTCCCTTCCCCCCTTCCTTCCTTCCTTTACTTTCGTCCATTTTTTTTTCTACACGTAAGGTTATTTGTGTCTCATGATGGAGAGCACTACCCTTTTCTCTGAAAGGACAAGGACATCCTATACTTGCAGGTGCAAAAGCAACAATACCCACAGGAACAAAAGCTGGGAAACAGATAATCTGTCTTGAGTTTCTACATACCTCTTAGGTGCATTTGTGAAGTATTTCTGGCCTCTAGATCGGTTGCCATTTGTAAACACCCTTGAATAGATTTCACTTACTGGAATTTATATGCTTCTTTGGTTTTCGAGTTAGTATTTCAAATACGATTTATTTTCTTGCTAATGTAACCTCAGGGTGGAATTTTGAAAGCTATGTGACTTGCCCTCTCAACACTGGGAAGAAGTTCACTTCTTATTTTAGAATCATGTGCTAAGCCTTACCAATTGAATGAGTATATATATGTCAATTATTTATATATATGTATATATAGAGTATATGAATGGATATATATGAATGAATATATATAAAGAATATATGAATGAATATTCATGAATATATTAATGAATAATGAATATATATAAATAATTGACATTAATAATTTGGGCAAATACTCACCTCCATTCCCAGTAGTTTCAAGGCTTTGGGCTGTTTAAAAAAATGTTATACATAAAGTTAGATCTTTCTTTATAGAGGTAAGAAAAGAATCCTATTATATCTTAACCAGGTAATAGAACAACTCTATATGGTACCATATAGCATTTATTCATTTCACTAAAAAAATAAAAATGCTACAAGAGGAACCTATTTATAGAAATTCTAGGAGAATTAGGGATTTAGTGATTTTAGTGAATCACAGAAAATTAGAAATCTAGAAAGGCACAGTGGTATTGCCCGAGGGTAGAGCCTCCAGATTTATAATCTCTTCTATGGGTCAACATTTCTTCTATCTTCCTAGAACCATCCTATTTGGCTGACATCTCCATGATCTCAGACATTTGGGTGAGCCATGAAATGTTCAGTCAAACCGTGAGGTGTTTCTCAAACCTCTGAAAGACCTCTATTACCTAGAGACTTGGAACATTACTCAGAATATATGTTCAGAGGCTTCATGTCAACTACCTCTCTATGCAGCTGCCCAATGAAACAAGGGTGCATGTCACAAGGGCATGTGCTGATGGCAGCCAAAGGTGCTCTGTGGCATGAAAAGCTGTCAGCACATATAGTAGCATCATTGGTCGTACTGGGAATGTGCAAAATAGCCACAGGCCAAGACAGAGAGAGAAGGCAAATCAGCAGATTATGGAACTTGATTTATATCTAACGAGTGAAGGCACAAAATTACATCTCAGGGGTCAGGAATTCCCATTCTGTGTTTTAAGTGTTACAGAATGGTTGAGTGCTTTCCTGAAAGTTGTTTGAGTCCACAGTCAGGGTACAGCACTTACTATTCCTCAAAATTTTATTTGACCACTTAAGTAGGAATAGCTTGAACCTTGCCTCTCTCCCTTTCTTTCCGCTTAGCTTCTAAAGTGACAACCGCTTTGAAATTTGGGTGATTCTTTTCTTTCCTATTTATACTTCTTGGTGTGTTGAAAGTGGCCGCGTAGCACCACAAAATACTTTCAAAAGGAGAAGATAAGCTTTATTAAAAATAAAAATCATGCCAACCACCAGCTAGAGTAACAGCTCTCCAAATGTGGCCCAGGAACCATGTGATACTTTCTGGGTCTCTGGGGAGTCAAAGATGTTTTCCCAATAATACTAACATGGTATTTGTCTTTGACACTGTGCTAACATTTGCAATGACGGCACAAAAGAACGGAGAATAAAACTGCCAGGCGCTTTCACAGGAATAAAGGCAGTGGCGCCGAACTTTACAAGTGGTCATTAGATTCACTGTTATGCACTTGAAGGTTAAAAACAAACATCCAGTTTTTTCTTAAGAAGTCCTTGATGAGACCTAAAAAAAATATTAGCTTTATTAAATCTCTAACCTCGATACTAAAGAAATATCTTTTCGGTGTTTTGAGGGATGAAATGGCAAGTACGGGTGAAGCACTCCCGTCACATACTGAGCTCTGCTGGGTTGTCCTGAGGACAAACATGCAGTTACTTGGCTTGTGGCCACATTGTTTCATGGACTATCTGCTTGAAGGAATGACTGGCAGACAAACTATGTTTCTTTAGTCTTGGATACGCGGCGGATATTTTTGGATATTTTTGGAAGTGGCCAAAGTGGGGCTGACATTTCAAGGAAAGCAACTGATGGTATTTATTGCCAATGGCAAAATTCAAAATTTTCCAAGCAGAAATTAGAAAAAAAGTGAGAATTTTTGAAACCTTGTATATCCTTTCCCCCATGACCTTGACAGTTTTTCAGAAGTTAAAGACTTTTCTGATGACCTTGACAGTTTTTCAGAAGTTAAAGACTTTTCTGATGAGATTGGAGGTGATATTAATGAATGCGAGTTTTTGAAACTGTTTGATGAAATGTGTCAACAGGGAGAAGATCTGCATGACTCAACAAACCAATATTTTACAATGACCAATCCTTGATGTTACAAGATCCATACAAAGTGTAAGATCAACCAATGGATTTTAAAGTAACAGAGTATAAAAGTTCATTGAAGCTATTTCAGATTTTGTATTGCAATTAATCTTTAAGAAACAGCCCCTTGTGGGGGGGCCTGGGTGGCTTAGTCGGTTAAGCGTCTGACTTTCACTTAGGTCATGATCNTAAAAAAAAAAAAGAAACAGCCCCTTGTGGGGCATCTGGATGGCTCAGACGGTTAAGCATCTGACCTCAGGTCAGGTCATGATCTAATGGTTTGTGAGTTTGAGCCCAGAGTCAGGGTCTGTGCTGACAGCTCAGCGCCTAGAGCCTGCTTCAGATGCTGTGTCTTCCTCTCTCTCTGCCCCTCCCCTGCTTGAGCTCTGTCTCTTTCCCCTCTCTCCAAAGTAAATAAACATAAAAAAAAAAAAAAGAAACTGCCACTTGTTGAGTTTTGATGTATGTAGCTTCAAAAAAGAATATCTATAATTATCTATAAAGATTATTAAAATGCTCCTTTTCACTCTCTCTCTCTCTATGTGTATATATTTGTCATATTTGTCATATATTTGTATGAAGTCAGATTTTTTTGTATATTTCAACCAAAACGTCTGGCAACAGACTGAATGTAAAGGTAGATGTGAGAATCTAGCTGTCTTCTATTAAGCCAGATATTACAGAAATATCCAAAAAATGTACAATGCTACTCTTATCATGAAAATAGTTATTTTTCATGAACATGTTATTTACGTTAACATGTAATGGGCTTCTTATGGTTAACTTAAAATGAATTAATATTCACTATTAATGAATACATATTTTTAAGTGTTTACTTTCTAACATGATAATACCCATAGCTAGGACTCCCATATATAACAGCTTTTCGGGGTCCTCAATAATTTTCAAAGGTATAAATAGATCCCAAGACCAAAAACCTTGAAAACCTCTGAGGTAGATAAGATTAATTTGACTTTCATTATTATTCCCTGATCATTAAGGCTCACTCCCAGTTGCCAGTTTCTTATTTTAATTGGACCTAGTGGGGAAGAGAAAGGAGTGTATCAACCGATACACTACTTCCCTCCCCCCCCTTTTTTTAAGGATTTGATGGCAGAGGGAAGAAGAGGTGGGTGGGTGGGCCAGTTGCCTTCTTACCTGAGATCCTCCTTGAGATAATCTATATCCCAAATATATCCCAAATGTGTCGCGCCCTAATCCTCCTAGGACTTCAGAGAAGGGAACTTGCTGCAAAACTCACCCTCTTGGGGCCGAAGAGATTGTGGTAGAGCGTCCTGAAGCGCTTGCGCGTGTAATTGCAGCGGTAAGCCCCGCCCATCAGGTACTCTATCACCAGGCCGATGTCAATCAGGCTGATTCTGTAGTCTGGGGGCAGGTTCCCCTATCAGGGAAGAACGAAAACACACACACAAACACATCCAAAAGACAGCGTGGTTTACTAGGGATTCCATGCCATGTGTTCTGTAACTATTTTAGAGTAAAAAAAAATAATAATTAAAAAAGAAACATATGAATGTATTATTATGCTGGTTAATTAATTCACCTTAAAATAGATCCAACCGAAACCTGGATATTCTCGCTTGGAAAGAAGACATAAGTTAAATAAGAAGATGCAGTAATCGTCGGCAATAACAGAAAATCAAAATATTTATTCAAGTCTTCAGCTGGGGAGAAAAAAACACCAGTGTAGCAGAGAGAAACACAAGGCTTGACATGGCAAACACTATGAGTCCCAGTCGCTAGCAACTCCGTTCCCCAGATCCCCCTCTGCCCCCCACACTTGCCCTGTGCTGCTCTGCCTCTGACCTAGGCTTGTTACCACTCTCTTGCTGACCAGTTACACTTGCTAAATGAAGACTCCTTCCAGAAGATGATTGTTATCACCAGGGCCTGTATCAGGTGGGCTATGCTTAGAGTTTAGATCTCCCTTGGTAACAACGAAAAAAAATTGGCACCGTTTTCACCAGAGACGGGATGGATGTCAGGATGAAGTTATTCAGGAGTGCCCCTATGGTTATTAAGAGAAATGCTGGTGGCATAAGAAGAGATTCTATCAAGGGAATATTTATTTTCCCAGAATTAAGGAGTTTTTGGATATTTTCTTTCAAAGAGTGCTTCTTATGGGGTAAGTTTTAGATGCTTGGATCTATAGGTGGAAAAACACAAGAACTTTTACCATTGTCTACTCAATACTGGCTTCTACACCAAAAGGGTGCTCTATCAGGTCTGAGGAAAACTACTTGCTCTTCTAGGTCAAGGAAGAATTGATTCCATTTGTGGGAAGTTTTGAGAGCACAGAGAGTTCCAAAGGGTGTGATTGATTATTTTACTGTCTGGTTTATTTCCTTGATGCAAAAGTGCACTCTAAACCATGAATGGCAAGGGTACCACACTGTGGAGGGAGCCGGCGCACTGTGTCCTTAGATATATTTTGGACAGGGATGAGGGCTTTGTCTACTTTTGTCCTTAATGGAGGACCCACTCCAGATGCTGTGTGAGATCTCTGCAACTTCACAGAAGTGGCTCATAGCCATGGTGGTGGTTCTCCAGTTTTGGTGGCATCAGAATCACCTGGGAAACTTGGTGACAGTGCAAAGGCCTGGCTCCTGTCCTGCTTCAGTGTATGGGTCTCTACATGGTTTATTAGCTCTCCAGATGATTCTGACATATACCAAAGTATGTGGAACCTCTGGTCTAGTAACAAAGGTTCAAGTGGGTTCATGTGGCAGAATCAGAAAATTCCTCGCATTTAATCATCATCATTAGGAAATCAGCTTCAGTTGTTTTGCTAAACTGAGGGTAGGTTTTCAGTTATGCTTACTCAGCTTCCCTATGGTCAACTGCACGCATTTGAAGGGGCTTCAGGGTTAGAGGTGGCCTACTGTATCCTTCCTATCATACCAAGAGCCTTAATTGTTTTATTGATCATTGTATCCCCAGCGCCTTTTATAGTGGCTGGTGTTTGGTAGGCATTCAGAATGTTTGGTGGTAAGAATGTGAATGAGTAAAAGAATGAAATAATGGATGTGGTTGGGATCAAGTCTCAGTTTCAGGTTTTTCAGTATTGTGTTCTTGTCAGTATCGGAGCTAACTAGCCACAGTCTGTGAGTCATCCTGTTTGGGTCAGCCCCACGTCATTGAGGAAACTGACTTGAAACATGCCTACCACTCCATCGGTATTCTCAGTGGAGTAGAAGTGAGAAGGAACGAAGGGAGAGCAACTGAAGCACCCGCCTAAGCACAGGGGATCCTGTGCTGTTTAGACTTGCTTGCTGCCCCTGACCCGTTCATCGCCCTGCCCAGCAAGCTCCACCTCTCCCTTGGCTTGGGGTGCAAAGCAGGCTTGGGGACCTAATTTGAGGCAGCTGAGCAAAGCTGTCACACGTTGAGTGACAGAAACCCTCCCATCCTTGACCTTGGCTCATCAGAACCCCAACCGAAATGTCCCTTCATAAAGATGGACTTATTCTCCTCCCCACCATTCTCAGAATTTCAGAATCTCCTCTGAGGACCCTCTCATGAATCTGCCTGAATTGGCAAGTCAAGCTATCCTCAGACTGTCAGACTGTGGTAGGGTCCCCACCCTAAGGAGAAAAAAAAAGGGAAAGAAAACTTCAAGGTAACCTGGCTGTGTGCCAACGTGACATCCCTCATGACCTTGTAAACTGAGACTACTTACTCAAACTGCATGTTTATGTGTGTTACCATATATGGGAGACAGAGAAATAGAAAATGTATAAAAAGCTATGCCACGTGACATTCGGTGCTCAGTTCTTTGGGTACGAACCCAACTGAGCGGTGCTGGCGCCAATAAAGTTGCTTCCTGGAAATTAAAAACGCCTCGGTGTCACGACTCTTTGTGTAGGAATCCTGCTACAAGACAGGACCAAGTGTCTGACTTCTTTATGCAAAGCATGGGAAACACAGACAAAAGGGAACTTTGAGAAAGTCTTAAGATAGTAACTTTTCATGGACTGCCCTTTCCATAAACATGAAACTTAGTTACAAATATTACTCATGGAAACACTTTTCTCCATTGTTTTGGGACTGGTTAACAAGGCTATGGGGTTTTGGACCGTCAACTGTACCTCACAGACAGGCCTGTTATTTCAATAGTCAAAAAACCCCAAAGCCCGGACACTCTTGGGTCTGTCTCGTCTCATCTGCGCCTATCAGGAAAAGCCACAGAGGAGGTTCCACGTCTGTGTTATTTTCCTGGGCATTGGGAGGCAGGCAGGGTGGAGAACCCTAGCTGTGAATCAGCTGCCCTGGGCTTCTTTCTGTCTGTCCTTCATGAATCAACTGATTTCCCTCAAGGCTCCCGTGTAAAAGGGTTGAACTCTATGGCCTCTATGGTCTCTAGATAAGGCTTGGGTCCCAGGGTTCAGGAAAATCCCTGAAAGATTTCCTGGGATGCTAGCGAAAGGCAATCATAGCAATTTCTATGAATTTGTGCCTTATTTTTAATCCTGTAAGAATTCTCTAAATTTGAATCATGAGTAACCACAAACCTAACACCTATATATATTTTTTCTTTTGAGAAACCTATGTGTGAACATCAGTTTGAATTCTAAGAACGAGACACCAATATTGTCTGAAGTGAGTGGCACTGATTGTGCTTTTGAATTGTCTAGAAGGGTGGGGCTTATCAGGAAAGTGATCACAGTAAAATTCAATAAAAATCTGAAAGGGGCCAGTAAAACATTTTTTTGCAAATGATTTTATTCACAAAGGGCTATTAGGTTTATAAACGACAAGAGAAGGTGCTGGATTCTTTTTTTGTAGGCATTTGTCATAAAAAGCTTGATTATTTTCAAGTCATTTATATGTGATCTGGTCTGAAACAGGATAAAGGAGTCAGTGAGCATTCTGGGTTCAGCTCAGCTTTGAGCCAAGGCCGTAAAGGAATTGGCCTGCATTTTATTTGACCACAAGGGGGCGATGTTCACCTAACCGAAGACAATGAGGGTTCCACCAGCATTTACCTGCCTGTTCTGTTTTACATGTGTAATCAGGCTATGTCAATGAAAACAGTGGATTGGAGGATTTGGAAATAAGGAGAGTCAGATGACCTTGTTAAAGTGATATCTGGAGGAGGGAGGGCTTACTTTACCAAGTAATGTGTCTGAAAGCCTCTAAGACTGATGGCATCTGTCCCCATCGTCCCATTCCCCACCAGCCCCGAGGCCTGGATAGCAGAGAAATTAAGGGAAATTAGATTCACAATTTTTTACTCGGAAGAATGGAAACCTTTTGGGGAAGAAGAAATGGATTTCGTATAATTTGTAGAATGGGGTACAATTTCGGCCTCTTGAGTTAAAGGTGTGCTGGCTGGTAACACTGGGGCATGTCTGAGGTGCTGTGCCGATGGCAGTGGCCACCTGTGACCTCACATGTCACAGATGCACAGAACACCCAGCACTATGACCCTGCAGTGGAAATAGCACTGAGCTAGCACAGTGGTCCTTGCTCTGCCTCTCTGTGACCCTAGGGAGATCACTTCCTTTCTCTGTTCTTCACTTTACACTCTGAAAACAGGCACTTTGGACAGAGCTACTTCTAAGGTCCTGTCTGTTTCTCGAGGTCCAATAGTCTGACCACCGCCTGGCAGGCTGCTCTTTGTTCTTTGCTGCCAGGTCACTGCTCAGATTCTTGTCCAGACCTCACAGTGTCTATGGGGTTTCCACTGATAGTCCCTGAAATTTGGTTAGTGGAGCTGGGAGGTCCATCAGAGACAGGGATAGTAAAGCACTAGGCAGACATGGTGACGTGCTCTGCACATCCACCTCCTCTGGAAAAAGCAGAGAAAGTGAACGGTGCCCCATATACCACAGGTAATGTCCAAAAACCTTCTGGAGGAGTCTTCCTCTGCTTGGATGCTTTGCAAATCAGGAATTCAAGAATGACATTGGAATCATGCCCCTTCTGTCTGGTGTTTCTGTTATTCTCTCCTCACCACTTGGGTATTTACTTTGGTAATTGGTGAAGCCTAAACACTTAAGTCCCATTTCATGCCACACCAACATGCGGCAAGCTGTTGACTCAAATAATTTGATCCCCCGAGTAAAACAGAGAAGCTTGGCTCCATGGGTAGGTACCACCTGACAACCTGAAAATGCTGTCTCTTTTTCTCATGCCGTGAGCCCCACTACTCTGAGGCTAAGTCTTCATCCATGCCATCCTAAAGATGTCTTTTAATTAAAAAAACAGTTTAAGTGCATGTATTAGATCTGGTCTTTTAAATACACTCTTTTTCACAAGTCAGCTCATGATGTTCACCATCAGATTTCAGCTGTTTGGGAAACACTTTTCGTGGAAATGTATAATAAGCCTTCAAAACGGGCTTGTTTCCTTCCAATGTGTGAAAAGTGTAAAATGATTGCTGGTTGTCAGGTTTACCAAGGAAGAGTGGGAAAAGACTATTCTGGAAAACGTTCATGGAAAAAGAAGACATTCCCACAAAATTTGACATGGTTATAGACCAGGAAAGCTTTTACTTTCTTTTATTTTTAAGTCTTATTTATTTAAGTTGTCTCTATACCCAGTGTGGGGCTTGAACTCACAACCCTGAGACCAAGAGTTGCATGCTTTTCTGATGGAGCCAGCCAGGCGCCCCTAGACAGGCAGCCTTTAAAAAAATAAAAATGCTTTTGCAAACCTGCATGAATTTGGGAGACGGGATTATGAAAATGTCCTTTCTTTACCCAAAGAGGATCTGAAATACTTTTCTCCCACCCCTTAATTCTGCAAAGCCCTGAGTCTTGATTCCCCCGTGAATGAATTTTAAACTATCATAATTTCATAGCTACTTCTATATAATACTCAAATATCACCCTTCCTTGGTGGGGAATGATAGTACAGGTAATCTGAAGTATTAGCACATGTAAGTTAAGAAAGAAAAACTAGTACTTGAAAACATACAGAGGCACAAATTGAGCAGACAGTTAGCTTCTAAAAATGGCAAGTTAGATTTCACGGAAAAGCAGACAGACTCGGGCCACTCCAGTGTAATGTAGCATAGGTGCATCCAATGGATTTATGCGGGAAAACAGGGAATTGACTTGGCCTTTATCATTCCAAATTTCTGACTGATGCTGAATAACCAACTCTTTACCTCATTGCTCCTAGATTGCTCCCCTGGTATCAATAATTTGAGATTTTTGAAACTAGCTTGGGAGCCTTTCTCCAAATTCAGTTCTGTTGATTTCAAAGGAGAATTGGCCTTGAATACACCATGCTGGTAAAGGTAGGACAGGCTGATTATTCTTAAACACACTCCCTGGGTTCGTATGAGCTCTTTGCATTTTATTTTACAGACATAGCATCAAACACTGTGCTTAAGGTTCAGAATGTCATTTTTTTTTTACCAGGGCTTATTGCTTACTGGTTCTTTTTTTTTGGTCCCAGATCATATCAATAAACATGTAAAATAAAGTCTTCTAATCTTAAAGCACAAAGCACATGCTATCTATCAGGTTCCTTAATTTTGAAAATTGTTTCCACTGCCGCAGGTCTGCTTAGCATTTTAAGCCTAGGCTTTGTAGGTTTGCATACCGCATTGGCCTAGATTGCCCTTAGTCCTCTGGAAACATCTAAGAAAGATGTGCACCAATATTTATCTCTCTCATTTACTTCTTAAGAAAACACAAAACCTCCTCATTCTTAGCTCTGTCATCCATATAACGAAAAAGGTGATTTCCAGCTCCTTTGGCTCTGACTGTTATTTCTTCTGTTCTCCAAGTCAGAGGCTCTCCTTTATCACTGAAATAAAAAGAGCCTGTGTTTCCTGCTCCTCTCTCTTCCCAAGGGAAAAAAAACATAGGCTGTTTCTCCCCATCTGACTGGCAGTCTCTTTTCCCAGGTAAAAGGGCGGATCGTTCCTTAGCCAGTTCAGAACTATCCTGGGTCATTTGTAATCATTTTTTCCACTTAATAAATCTGTACATAAATGAATCTCCATATATTTTTGCTCCAACATTTGGATCACACTTAAAAGAAAAATAAAACTACTTCTAATACTCCTTCCTCCCAAACTCTTATCACCCTGGTCTTTCTCATTAGTTTATATTACTTCTGGAGTCCATCTTTAGCTGAGAAGTTTTAAAAAACCCTTAACCTTAAATATACATGCCTTCTAATCAGGTGACATGGGCAAAGGTAATAAGCAGCTAATGGGATTTCAGAAGGGAGAAAATGATATTGCAAAGCAGAGTCCTACAAGGAAGAGAACATGATGGGAAGGATTTTGATCATTTATCCTCAGTGTAATCTAACTGCAAAAATCCCTTTGGAAATCAGGCAAGATACTGAGAAACTAGGAGATGGAGGTGAATCAGTGACCTTATTTGAAGGCTTGAATTGGCCAACAGCTAGGACTGAGGGACAAAGGCATAGCTGTCCCCTCAGAGAGCCTCTCAGTTAATGCAGTGACCCAGACTAGCTCAAGGTGAGGGGGGAAAAGATCTTATTTATTATTAGAAATACTTTATTATTAAAAAGCCCTTGGGACATTTTATTGAATGTGAGCAACAAATATCTTGGCAAAGAATACGTGTTGAATGTGTACGTTTAATCTTTTGAGACACTTCCCCCTCTTCAGTTTCCAGGCAGTTGTAAATCAGGATAAATCACACAAAACTGGAAGACTGGAGGGTGAGAGAAGTGGCTCTGTCGAGAGTGGGTGTGATGATGGCTCAAAATGGGGCAGATCAAGGAAAGATGGGATCTTGGTAAAATAGTGGTTGGGTTGGACACACAGACTGCACGGTGGCTGTTCTCTTGCCTGGAAAGAACAACAGGCTTCACTCACAACAGATGAAGCACCCTTCAGTAAGGTCATGTGGAGATGACCGGAAAGCTTCCAAGAGCCAACAGAAGGGTCTTTTGTTTTGTTTTGTTTTGTCCTCTACTCATTACTAGCAAAGGTCCAGCTGGTTACTAGGTACATTCTAAGCAGCCCCAGGACCTTTACTTGTCCCTTCAAGGGAAACATTTAAAAATNCTTTGTAGCTTCCTCTGACTATGTCCTTTGGGCTTTGGTGAAGAATTGCTACAAACTAGTGGGTGGGTGTGCACTCATGTGTGTTGGGGGTGGGAAAAGTGGCCCCATCTAGTCCATTTCTTGGGGAACGCTGTCAAGGATTCAGAATTAAAGTTACCTCTGGGAGAGAGCTTGTATGGGGCAAAAGAACAAGCACGTGGTTAAGATTAAACCCAACATCCTTACACCTCACTCTTCTCATCTGAAAATGGGAATCATCCTATATAATAATAAAATAATAATTCATTTCATTGAATTGACATGAAGATGAAGTGAGCTGAAGCCTATAGGGAGCATAGATTAGTGCCATGCTCCCCATCATCACTAAAGGTTTGGTATAATACTATTAATTGAAGGACCTGAGTTCAAATTCTACCTATTCCCTAACTACACACTACAGTTCTCACTTCTTTACATTTCAGCCTCTATCTCTGATAAAATGGGAATAATTCTGCTTGATCCAAACCTACTGGCTTTTTTTTTATCCCATCAAGTTAGATGATCAATGGGAAAAAAATATGCTGGAAAAAAAAAAAGTGTTAGAAGAGCGGAATGCACAGATGTGTTTCAGTTTCTGATTCTCTGAGACTTATTGAGCTATGCTTCCTGAGCCCTATACAATGTTAGAAGTGACAGTGACGCATTGCATCAGGAGCTAGTACGTGCAGATACCTCCTCTGGTTAGTCAGACAATATGGAAACCAGCTCCCCAAACAGTGAGCGGCACATGGTAGAAAACAGGCGATGGCATAAATCCACACAGCATGGGGCAAAGCCTAGCGTTCTGCTATCCAAAACATTATGTCCAACGAAAGCATCTAAAACCACAGAGAGTGGAGGTAAAACCGCAGCTGCATTGTAAGCAGAGATGTCATAGTTAAAAGGCAACACACACACACAGTGTCCTGAAATGAGGCATCTCGCAGGGACAGGAGCGCTCTAGCAGCGCATGCAAAACACAGGTGCTTTCTAATACAGGAAGCAGTCAAGACGGGGCCTCCGACCTGCAGTCGAGAGGGTTCTTACCTTTTTGACATCCCTGACCAAGTGGTACAATGTATTTGAGGGCCCATGTCTCTGAAAACAATAAAGAAGAATCAGATGGTTTTGCTAGCCAGGGGCTCTCATTGGCAAGGTGAGAAGGTTCTGGAAGGAAGGGTTCTGGCCGGAGGGGGGGGCAATTCTTCATGATGAACCTTGTTCTAGTTGCTCAGTTGTATCTGGCTCTTCTGAACACACACCCTGGCAGATTTTTGGATTGTGGTTCCTCAGGAAAGAGCATTTGAGGTTCTAGGTTCAATCTTTATAAAAAAAGGTTGTCAACTCTTCTGACAGCTGGGCCAAAACATTGTTTAAGGGGGAGACAAAGGAGCCAATTGAAAGCTTTGGAAATACACTTTGGCACACTGCTGATCCCAACTTGTTTATTACCCATAACAGATGAGAAATTGTCTAAAATGGGTTGGCAAATGGCCAAATAGTATTTTAGACTTGGTGGGTCATACGGTTTTCACTGCAACTGTTCCACTCTGCCATTTTGCAACAGCAGCCCGAGACAGTATGCAAACAAATGCACTTGCCTATGTTTCAATAAAACTTTATTCATAGACACCAAAAGAGAGTCAAATTTCATATAATTTGAATGTGCCGCAATATGTCGTTCTTCTATTGATTTCTTCAATCATTAAAAAATGCTTAAAAAACGTTTTTAGCTTGTGGGCTGTATAAAAACAGGCAGTGGGCTGGATTTGACTCTTCTGTAGCAGTTTGCTAAAATCTAGTCTAAAGAAAAAGCCACAGGCTTTTTGTGGGAAAAGAGAGGCTAATGCGAAATGACTTGCTATCCTATAGTCTTTTGGGAAAAGGCATGTTAGATAAAGTACAGGTTGTTCAGTAAATGTGAATTCCAGATAGACAATGAGTAATTTCTAATATGAGCACATCCCCTGCAATATTTGGGATATACTTATATTAAAAATGATTTCTTCTTTATCTGAATTTAAATTTAACTGAGCATCCTGTATTTCTACTTGTAAAGTCTGGTGACCCTACTGGAGAATCTCAAACAATGATGGCAAATCCTTCAGCACTGTGGGAACACATTTGGGTATTGAGACACTTCCTGTGTATTGCCTCAACTGCTTGCCCATTCTATTGCCTCAACTGCTTGCCTATTCATGAGACATAGAATTCTCTGAATTCTTTTTCCACCGAGGAATGCAGTATGGTATAGGGATTGAATATGCAAACTCTGGAGACAGAGTGCCTGGCTTCAAACCTAGCTGTACTGTTTATCAGCTATGACCATGTGCTAGCTACTTATTACTGAGGTCATTCACAGTCCCATAATCCTTTGTGACAAAGTACTCCACAGGAAACTGTCAGCTGTTGATTGGGATGATGCAATCTGTTGGCCTTTCTTGATCTAGAACTTTCCTACTTACTTCTTTCCAATCATTGGAATAAACCTATTACCTTGATTAACCAAAATTCTATGTGTTTTATATATTTTATTGAAAACCCCATTTTTTTTTCCTAGCTTAATCGAGATGTAATTAAGTTTGATATTGTGTAAATTAAAGGTGTACAATGTGATTTGTTTATCATAATAAGGTTAGTTGACACATCCTTCACTTAACATAATTACCATTTTGTTGTTATGATAAGAACATTAAAGTTCTAATCTCATAGCAACTTTCAAGTGTACAATACAGTGTTGTTAAGTATAGTCACTGTGCTATACATAAGACTCCTGGAATGTATTTGTCCTGAAAGTTAATACTCTTTAACTAACATCTCCCATTTTCTCCACCCCTCAGCCCCAAATATTTTGAGGGTCCTCTACACTGTGTTTTAATATATGCCTCCCTTTACACATATTAGTTGACCACATGTGCATGTATCTATGGCTGGGCTTTCTACTCTGTTCTATTGGTCTATGTGTCTGTTTAATGGCAATACTATACTGTCTTGATTGCTTCGGCTTCGTGAAATAGTTTGAAACCAGGAAATGTGATGCTTGTAACTTTGTTCTTCTCTCTCAAGATTGCTTTGGATATTCAGGGTCCTTTGTGGTTCCATGTGAATTTTAAGATCGTTTTTTCCATTTCTATGAAAAAACGCCTTTGGAATTTTGAAAGGGATTGCATTGAACCTATAAAAGGCTTTGGGTGGTATGGACATTTTAACATTATTAACACCTATAATCCATGGCTATGGGATATCTTTCCATTTATTTGTGTCTTCTTCAATTTCTTTAATTAGTGTTTTATAATTTTTACTTTATAGATCTTTTACTTCTTGGTTAAATTTATCCCTAAGTATTTTACAGGTTTTGATGCAATTATAAGGTAAATGGGATTGTTTTATTCTTTTTTCGTAGAGTTCTTTGTGTATAGAAATGTAACTGATTTTTGTATATTGATTTTGTGTCATGAAACTACTGGATTAATTTATTAGTTCTAACAGTTTTGTGTGTGTGCGTGTGTGTGAAGTCTTTAGGAATTTCTGTATACAAGATCATGTTATCAGCAAACAAAGACAATTTTATTTCTTCCTCTCCAAACTGGATGCCTTTTTCTCCCTCCCTCCCTCCCTTCTTCCTTCCTTCCTTCTTTCCTTTGCCTGATTGTTTTGGTTAGGACTTCCAGTACCATGTTTAATAAGAGTGGTGAGAGTGGGCACTATTACCTTGTTCCTAATTTCAGAGAGAAAACTTTCAACCTTTTTACCACTGAGTGTGATATTAGTTGTGAACTTGTCATAAATGGCCTTTGTTATACTGAGGTGTGCTCCTGCTATATCCAATTTGTTGAGAGATTTTACCATAAAAGGATGTTGAATATTGTCAGTTGTTTTTTCTGCACCTATGGAGATGATAGGATTTTTGTCTTTCATTCTGTTAATGTGGTATGCCTTTATTGATTTGCATATATTGAACCATCTTTGCATTCAGGAATGGAATCCCATTTGATCATGGTGTATAAACTTTTTAATGTGCTGTTGAATTTGGATTATTAGTATTTTGTTGAGAATTTTTTCCTTTATATTCTACAGGGATACTGGCCTATAGTTTTCTTTTCTTGTAATGTCCTTATCTGGCTTTGGTGTCAGGGTAATTAATGCTGGCCTCCTAAAATAAGTTTGAGAGTATTGCCTCCTCTTTAATGTTTTTGAAAAGTTGGAAAAGAATTGGGGCTAATGCTTTCAGTGTTTTGTAGAATTCATCAAATTCCCCTGGGAGGCCATCTACTTCTGGACTTTTCTTTGTTGGGAGGTTTCTGATTATCAATTCAATCTCTTTATTTGTTATTCGTCTGTTCAAATTTTTCTATTTCTTCATGATTCAGACTTGGTTGGTTGTATATTTCTAGGAATTTATCTACTTCTCCTATGATTAATTATTGATCTTTATCATGGGGGTGGAAGCTGGGGCCTCCTACTCTTTCTTTTAATTCAGTCTGTTATTCTTGCTGAAAGTCTCACTATGCAGAGCTAAGAAAATTCTGCGGAGGACACAGGAAACTGGAGCCACTCTGCTAACCTGTCTTCTAGTTTCAGCATCAGGAATAAGATAGAGCCAGTGTGGCACCATCTAACACCCACCACTGGCTGGGGATGGGTCAATAAGTTCCATCTCATTAGTGCTGTGGGCGGTGGGACAGAGGAGCATTGTGACAAATGAGGGGAAGAATAACCTCTGGGACAGAAGTGTTGGTTCAGTACTGGCTTTCTTTTTTACTTAGGGGTTTTGTGACCTTAATTAAATCAATTCCCTTCTTGGCCTCAGTTTTCTTATCTGTAGAATGGAGGAAAACAATAGCTACTCTTTTAAAAAAATAATCCACGTAAAAATTTATTGACCTTGATTAAGAATTCTTATATATTTAACGCTGCTTCTGATTTATCATAGGAATTACTTCCCCAAAATATTAATCACAGCCGGATTGAAAGAGATTTTGGGAAATGTAGCAATGTTGTTTATGTAAGTATACCACATTAGAAGTCTATTGGAGAGCCAAAGGAGTTTGTCCGTGTACAGTGTGAAATTAAAAGAACAGGTAGCAAAAACTATTGAGTTAGGTCCAGAGCCTTTGGGAAGAAAGTTTTTCTTAACCTTCCTGAATTGTACTCTCCAGATACCCTATTCTCATCTTGAAGTTCCAATATCTACTCTTTAAACTTCATTGGATTTTAGTATTAGCCCAGAGCCAATGTACTTAACTCACTGAACAGTATAAAAAACTTCACAAATAGTATTTTATCTTTATGATTACTCCTTGGTATCTCTAGTAAATGAATTGGCAAATTATTTTTAAAAAACAGAAAATATTTTTGGGTAGCTCCATATAAGAAGTATTTTACATTTTATTCCATTTTGGTGGAAAGGGAATCAAAGACATAGCTCTGAGGATAACAAGATGGTGCAGGATAGTTAATGGGTCTCCTTTCAATGGGTTGAGTTAAATCAATTCTCCTTTGCTGATCGCCTCAAATGCCCTCCAGGCATACAGCATAAACTGTGTTCTAATTTCCATAGCCTTGTGGTTTTGTGTAAGAATCTGAGAATGTTAGCTTTCCGCTGACAACTGAGCAGTTAAAACAAGTGGGATCTTGGTGACTTGGCGTTGTTGTCTACAGGTATAAGGGAGTATTTGTGGAAAATGACCCATGCATTTGGAGGGCAGGGAAGGGACTCACAGGCATGTGGGGGGCAGGAGAAGGTAAAACAAAAAACAACACAGAGAAAATAAAAAGTGCCTTAGCTTGGTCCTACCGTATTGTACAATTCCTCTAGTCTGGAGATGGTGAGAAAACGGTGCATGCTTACTCCATTCTCTATGAGTAATTTCACAAAATCCACTCTGTCCAGAACTAGGGCATCCAACATGGCTTGTTCCAAAGACCCCACCTGCAAATCAAGTCACTGAGTTAGTCTGCCCCAGGGTCTAGGGATGTAGTTGTTTGGCGTTCCCCTGAACAGTTTAGAAATGGATGCCTTTGGTAAACCTTCAATGTATCCAAGAACATGTTGGTAAGACTGTTCCCAACTCCACTTTTGGGACAGTCACAATCTCTCTTATGTTTTGGGGTCTGCCTTTGCAAATAAAATTCAAGGTTTCTAGTTCCAAAAGCTATTTCCTCCTTGACTCTTTTTTCTTCTGGATCCTGAGAAGATGCAAGGTGGGGGCAGGGGGAAGGATTTTCCTTTCCCAGTTCTCTGACCAAACTTCTGTTAACACTAGTGAAATGCCAAAGTGGATACTTTGCTGTACTCATTTTCTTCTTCCTGAGGCTCTGCATTAGATCCCTGGCTACCTTGCAAAAAGGGACCCTAGCAAAGAGATGAAAAAGTAGGCTCTTCTTTCTTTTAATTGTTAGACTATCTTGCCTCTGTCTCACCTAGTTTAGTGCACAGACCCTCAACTATTCAGGTCCTTCAGTCTGTTTGCTAGGGTTTTATTTAATCCCTTTCACAAAATTTCCCCTGTGTCCAGACTCTTTGACCAATCGTTCCACACTAGCAATTCATTAGCAGCACTAAATAAAGGCAAGGGATCAACCAGAGGCAGAAGCTCTCTGGGGGAGAAGGAAGGGTTAAATAAGACCTGCCCATGAGGGCATTGCCCTTCAGTTATTCCAGGCACAGAGATCAAATTCAAGGCTGCTGGCTTCCTCTTGGGGACACATGAACAAACCACCCAATAGCCAATTTTCCAAGTTTTTATTTTTGGTAGTGTCAATTGAGGGAAACAACCCAAGAACAGTTATATAAACCTTTGCTTGCCTCTGTGTGGTTCTCGGGAATGGGGAGGGCCTGTGCTCAGCCACCAGATGGTACCTGCATGGGAAAGCCTGCTAATTCTGCATCCTGAGGTGCAGCTGAGCCATGCACTAGCATGAGGGTGGCCAGGACTCAGAAGTGGCCACCTCCAAGACATCCAGAAACACACCACTAATTCCACTCCTTCCTTAATTTTCATTAATACCATTTTTGTCTTACATATTTTTTTAGACGTATAAAAGCAAAGGCATCGTTTGCAGCTGAAAATTGCCATCAAAGGCCACTCAGAGATGGAACCTCTGGAATGTTTGCCGGTGTGCTTTGTGGCATCTTCAACCAGGTGGCAGTGTTTTCCTAAATATGAGAAAGGGGCTGAGCCGGAGGAGGATGGCCGCACAGGAGCATTTCCATCCTCGAGAAGAGGCAGCAGTTTCTCAAGCCACTCTCAGAGACTTCTTAAGCAAATACGTTTGCCCAAGCAAGTGGGCTTTTCGGGGGTGATGACATATACTCTACCGGCCACTGCTGCCCATAAATAAAGATCTGGCTGCGAGCGATGTCCACTCTGTTCCAGGCTAGAGCTAAGCTCAGCTGGTCTGGGGCCGAGGCATTGGCTCCTGTGTGCAGACAAGTAGGAGAAAAGAGTGGGAGAGAGAAAACAATGATCAGTTATTATGCTGAGAAGACCTACTCCATTACTCTCCGGTCAGTCCCCCTCTTCCTGAAGAGTAGACTCGGCTGTACAGAAGCGGTTCCCAGACTTGGCACTGTTGGTATTTGGGGCAGGATAATTCTTTACTGTGGAGGTCATTTTGTACATTGTAGACTATTTGGCAGCATCCCTGAATTCAACCCAGTAGTTGCCAGTGACCCCCCCTGCCCAAGTCATGACACCACCAAATGCCTCCAGGAAGAAGGAGACAAAATCAGCTCATTGAAGACCTCTGCTCAAGTGTTGCTGGTCAAAGTATGGCCCATGGAGCCAAGCAGCAGCAGAAGCAGCATCACTCAGGCATTTATTAGAAATGCAAAGCTTTGGGGGGGGGCGTGGGTGGCTCAGTGGGTTGGGTGTCTGACTATTGGTTTTGGCTCAGGTCATGATCTCATAGTTTGTAGATCTGAGCCCCACATTGGGCTCAGCACTGCCAGTGCGGCACTTGCTTGGGATTCTCTCTCTCTCCTTCTCTCTCTGCCCCTCCCCTGCTAGCACACATGCTTGCTCTCTCTCAAAAGTAATAAATAAACTTTATATATATATATAAATAATTTTATTTAATTAAATAAATAATTTTAATTAAATAAATATAATTAAATATATAAAAATATATATAAAATAAAACAAAAACTGATGGTCATGGAGGAGGGCACTTGTGGGGATGAGCACTGGATGTTATATGGAAACCAACTTGACAATAAACTATTTGTGAAAAATTAAAAAATTAAACAAAAACTTTAATTCTTCAGTCACACTGGCCACATTTCAAATGCTCCATAGCAATAAATGGCTGGTGGCCTTTGAATTGGAAAGTGTTGATTCAGAACAATTCCATGATCATACATATATATATATATATACACACACACACACATAAAGAAATGGAGACCCTCAGGTCCCACCCTAGAGCTACTAAATCAGAATCTATATTTTAACAAGATCTCAGATGATTCACACACACATTAAAGTTTGAGAAGCAATGGGGCGCCTGGGTGTTTCAGTTGGTTAACCATCTGACTTCAGCTCAGGTCATGATCTCACAGTTCGTGGGTTCAAGCCCCATGTCGGACTCTGTTATGACAGCTAGCTCAGAGCCTGGAGCCTGTTTCAGATTCTTTGTCTCCCTTTCTCGCTGACCCTACCCTGCTCACGCTGCCTCCCTCTCTCTCTCAGAAATAAATAAAACTTGAAAAAAAATTTTTAAGTTTGAGAAGCATTGCCCTGTGACATATTTTGTTTCTGCTGACCAATCTTCGGTGCAAGGCATCGTTCAAATCGTAAACTATCCGGTAGGAGTGCCATCATCTTTTAGTGGGCCAGCTTTGCCACTCTATTAAAAAAGAGTTAAGAAGACCTTTTACGAAAAAAACAAAGAAATGCCTTAGGTCTTCTTTGATTTGTGGGTAGAAACAAACACACTGGAATAGATTTTCAGTTTCCCCTTGTTCTCTAGACTCTGGCTAGATCTGTGCTGTCCCCATGTAGCTATTTAAATCTAAATTAATTAAAATTAAATAAAACAAAAACTGATGGGCATGGAGGAGGACACTTGTGGGGATGAGCGCTGGGTGATATATGGAAATCAACTTGACAATAAACTATTGGTGAAAAATTAAAAAATTAAACAAAAACTTTAATTCTTCAGTCACACTGGCCACATTTCAAATGCTCCATAGCAATAAATGGTTGGTGGCCTTTGAATTGGAAAGTGTTGATTCAGAACAATTCCATGATCACAGAATGTTCTATTGGAATAGAGCTGATCTAGATCATTGCATCCTGTCATTAAATGCAACCTGCCAAGCAGCTGGGTGTGAAGCCAAGAATGGTAGGTGGAGAAAACACTGGGCTACCTTCAGGGGACCTATGTCTGCCATTTTGCAGCTGTGTGACATTGGACGTCTCTGCGCCACTGTTTTATCATCTTGTGAAATGGGGACAATAAGATTGACCCTGTTTACTGGTTGGGATGAGACTAAAATGAAATCATATAGTGAATGCACAGGTAAACAGGCTTTTTGCAATTAACACCCTTAATACCCTAAACAGGAGACATCCTTAAATATTTTCCTGACTTCATGCTGCTAGATGTCCCACCAGCAGGGGAGCATCGTACAGACACAACACTCTTGCATGGCTCAGATTTTTTTGACAT
Organism: Crocuta crocuta; assembly: GCF_008692635.1. NCBI lineage: Eukaryota > Metazoa > Chordata > Mammalia > Carnivora > Hyaenidae > Crocuta > Crocuta crocuta. Next base: position 9,931,800 of record NW_027529428.1, on the reverse strand, counting down.
CTAATATGTGCTAGGCAAAATACTAGACACTTCTGTGTATTATTATATACAACGTCCCCCCAAATCCTGAGAAATGGGTCTTATTATCTCCGTTTGATAGATGAAGATACTGCGGTCCAGAGAGGTTAAAAACCAAGTAGCGACTAACAGAAGGCAAACAGAAGAAACGTTTATCATGCCAGAGGTGAGATTCAGCCCCAGTGAGTTTTTCCTTCATTCCATCTCTGCCGATTCTGATGTTTGTGAGGGAAGGAGGGACAGCAAATGCTAACACTGCCCACTTTTCTGGATTTGTCAGCACTGGAGTCCCAAAGCGATGAGCTGCAGATAGGGGGTTGCTGGTGATGAAGCTGTATCAGTAATTCCCAAAGTCTCCTGCACATTAGAATCAACTGGGAAGCTTTTAAAACATCCGTATGCCCAGAGTGCACCCCAAGACAATTAAATCACATTGCTTGGGGGTGGGGGCCCAGCTCTGATAGTTTTAAGGATCTCCAGGTGTTTTCAATGTGCTCTAGGGCTTGTACATGATCCCTTCTGCTGCCTCCCCTTGCCTCTTCCCTCCTGGCTCTGAGATATGGAAGTTAAGAATTAGGCACGCAACACGTTCTCTAGAGGAGCACTTCTCAAATCTGAGCATGCGAAAGAATAAGCTGGAGAGCTTTTTAAAACACAGATTCTTGGGCCCCACTTCCAGAGACTCAGATTTAGTAGACCTGGGGTGGAGCCTGAGTTTCTGCATTTCTAATAGGCTCCCAGGTGGTCCTAATGCTGCTGATCTGAGACCTCCCCTTGAATAACAAAGGCCCCACAGAGCACTGTGCCACATTCTCTTCACAGGTCAAAGGGCATTTAGATTCTGGTAACCACAACATTAATGGGTTCAGTATACTTGTAGTAAATTAATTAGTGTTTAGAATGATGGATATTCATTCAGTTTATACAGGGATTTTTCTATTAAAAATTATTTATCACCTCAGGTGGTAACGTCAGAAACTGCAAACTAATACCAGGGCAACTTGTGTAAACAAGTGAAAAATAGGACCACGTCAAAATGTACTGTCATCATTTTTAAGGAAAAAAAGTAAAGGCTCATTGGGTTGCATTTGGAAAGCAACTATATACTTTGCTTCCTTAGCTGCTCTGTTGGTCATCGCTGACCTGCTGTAATGGTTTAGTCTGTATGCCATCTGTATGCCACAGATTTGTATGTCACCCAGTCAACGGTAGCAGCACAGCCCACAAAAGAACACATAGGAGGAAGCAAAGTCATTGACATTAAAGTCAATGTGAGCTACCTGAATATAATTACATAAGTGTCAAGTGAGAGCACGAAGCCAGTGAATCTTGACTTTCCAAAAATTGAAAGTACATCAAGAATGATTCTGGGTGTCAGTTTGGATCAGAGGGTCTCAGCCTGGGTGACCAACCATCCCAGTTGCCTAGGTTAGTCATGGTGTTAGCACTGAAATTTCCATTTCCTGGGGCAGCCCTTGGTCCTGCATAGACCTGGATGGCTGGTCACCCTATGCTCAACTGTGTCTGCATTTTGCAATTGCCTGAAAAGCTTAAAACAGACTCACACTTGGGAGCCATTACAGAGATTCTTTTTTTCATTGGGCCTGGTCACTGCAGTTTTTAAAAGCCCCCCAAGAGCTTTAAAATCTCCCTTTACATTAGAATCGTGAAGGCAAGGTTAAGAACCTTGGGTGTAGATAATATATATTCCTTCACTCATTGATCTGTTTATTAATTTATTTACACATTAAAAAATACAGACTTTTTAAAAAATTTTTAACGTTTTTTCATTTTTGAGAGACAGAGACAGAGCATGAGTGGGGAAGGAGCAGAGAGAGGGAGACACAGAATCTGAAGTAGGCTCCAGGCTCTGAGCCATCAGCACAGAGCCCGATGCGAGGCTCGAACTCATGAACCACAAGATCATGACCTGAGTTGAAGTCGGATGCTTAACTGACTGAGCCACCCAGGCATCCCCTAAAATACAGATTTTATGCCTTCTCATATGGCAGGTATGATGCCAGTATGAGGACCAAGATGAGTAAGACAGAGTCCTTTGTCTTGAGAGCTTACTTTCTAGAGGAGGGGTTAGGTGTGTAAATACATCATCTCATGCAGTCTGCTCAACAGATATTGAGTGTGCCAGGAGCTGTTTTAACATTGAACATCCCCTGGTGAGTAAGGTAGCTAAGATCCCTCTTTGCACAGAGCTTAATGCTTACTTCTACTGGTGGAGAAGCAGCACTCAGAAAATAAATGAATAAACTGAGATACAGTGTACTTTCTGATTGTGTAAGTGCTATGAAGGAGCAGTGTCATTCCCAGGATAAGTGGGACCTGTGTCTATAGGAAGAATTCGAGTCACTCCAAATCAGTGTAGCAGCACCTTTCTGGCTACCCAGTCTCACATGATGTGGTCAGCTGGAGTGACCTGCTCTCTAGGCTGTCCTTCTGAAACCAGAGCTGGATATGAAGTCATTGGATAAGTTCATAGATACAATTCTGGGTGTCCTGTGGGGCATCTGGTTGACCCTGGGAGGGAACGAGAGGGTTGGAAGATGCCCTAAAGTATTGAAATGAGTCTGGGGTCTATGAAGGTCCTGGTTTGGGCTAAGGGTTATGCCACCCATATGACACAGCTGCCCTGGCTCATGCCAGTTCCTAGGTGGGCATAAAGAAGGCCCTTTAAAGCACTGGTTTAATGGTGGTACTGATAATGACCAGGGTGGTGGTAGAGCTGCTCTATTAGGGTGAATGGACAATAGACCTCCCTGAGAATAACATTTGAACTGGACCTAAATAATTAGAAAATACCATCATGTGTGGTGGTTGGGGTGGGGGTGGGGAGAGCATTCCAGAAGAGGCAACATCAAATATAAAGGTCCTGATGTGGGAATGAATACAAGTAGGTATAAGACATAAAAAATATGGTTTTATTATTTCTTCTTTCTGCAGGAGGCCAGGGAAGATTTAAGTGCATATATAATGGTCTTCAGGGAGGTATTAATTCACTAGATGGATGACATGAAGAAAGGCATTGTACTAAAAGAAACAGCCTAGGCAGGGATTGGGAGTGTTAAATAGCTCTGCAAATTTAGGAAATTCATGGGAAGACACTGAGGAAGATTCAATGCTTGAGGTATATGTGAGTGGGCAGAGAGAGCTGAAGCCAGAATGGAAGGACTTGTAAATGATTGTGGAGGAGTCTCTCTTTACCCTGGAGACATGGGGAAATGACTGGAAACACTTGGTTCAGAAATCACATGTCAGATGTACATCTTAGAAAAATTTCTTTGGCACCAGTATGAAGGGTGGATTGGAAGGGACATTGGACTGGAGGGAGGAAGAGATAAGGAAAGTATTGCAATATTTAAGGAAAGGGATAATATCTGAAGGAGCAGCTTGGATGGAGAGATATTTAGAAAGCACAATTGATAGCTTTGGATGAGAGATTTAAGGTGAGGAGCAAAAGAAGTCAAAAGTGGTCTCCTCATCTCTAGCTTGGGGGCCTGGCTCCATAATGGCCAATTGAGATTGGCAATGTAAGATAAACATAAGCTTTTGGGGGGCAGCAAAATTGCATTCTTGAATATAATGAGTTTAAAATGCTTGTGGTATAGCCATCCAGGTGGAAATGGCCAGAGGCCACTGGATATTGAGATGTGGGGCAGGGGAGGGATTAGGTCTGGAGACAGAGATTTGGAAAACATTAGCATGAAGGTGATAAGAAGAGAGAAGAGGATTGGTCATGGAATAACACCAATATTTAAAGGCTATGAAAGTAAGGTAAATCTTTAGAAAGAAATCACACTCACAAACACACAACAGAGATATAAGAAGAGAACCTGGAGATCATGATTCCCTAAACTATGGGAAGACGGGTTTTTAAGAAAGAGGAGGTGATCAGTAGGTCAAAAGCTGCAAAGAGGGCAAGTAAAAAAGATTGGCTTTCCTTCTCTATAACTCTTTTTATTATAAGGCACCAGCTTATGTGTCTATTAGTTTGTTATTTATTTCTGCCTCCAGAGTATAAACCTCAAGAGGCTAGGGAGTCAGTTTACTTTATTCACTGTGGTATTCGTAGAGTTCAGAATAGTACTTGGCACGTAACAGGTGTTCAATAACCATCTGTTGAATGAATGAATGAACCTCAAAGTGTGCACTGGGTTTAGCAATTAAGAAGTTTTTGATGATGGGGTATCTGGGTGACTCAGTAGGTTGAGCATCTGGATTGTTGATTTCTGCTCAGGTCATGATCTCAGCCTTGGTGAGTTTGAGTCTGGCATTGATCTTCATGCTGACAGTGTGCAGCCTGCTTAGGATTCTCTCTCTCCCTCTTTCTCTGCCCCTTCCTTTCTCTCTCTCTCTCTCAAAATAAATAAACATTAAAGAAAGAAGTCTTTGACAATGTTAGTGTGCATACCGTTAGTAGAATATGGGAATTGAAACATATCTGCAATCTCTTCCTGTAAGGAAATTGCAATTGAACAAGAATGAAGGTGGGTTGGGATAGAAGGAGAGCTATGACAAGTGTACAAATCACTACATCAAAGAACAAAGTGGTAGGTGCTATAGAAGCTGTACACAGAAGCCCAGAGCACTGCCTCATCAGTTGAGTACTTGAAGGAGGAAATAGAATTTGATTATAGTATGGAAGGATGGTGGAGATTTGAACAAATGGAGTGTGTGTTAGGCTGAATGATGCCCCCACCCCCCAAAGGTTTGCATGTCCTGATTCTAGGAACAAGTGATATTACTTTATAGGGCAAAGGGACTTTACAGATGCAGTTAAGAATTTTGAGATGAGGAGGTTATACTGTCTTATCTGATGGGCCCAATGGAATATAATCACAAGTGTCCTTATGAAAGGGAGGCAAGGAACTCAAAGTAGTGGTAGTACATGTGAAGATGAAAGCTATGGGTTGGACTGATACAAGCAAGGAAGTCAAGTCAAGGAATGCGGTCAACCGCTAGAAGCTGAAAAAGACAAAGAAATGATTCTCCCCTGAAGCTCTCAGGAAAAACATAACCCTGCTGATCCCTTAATTTCAGATTTCCAGCCTCCAGAATCATAAGATAATAAATTTTCATCATTTTAGGCCACTAAGCTTGTGGCAATTTGTTATGGGTAGTAAAAGACAACTAACACTATTAGCGATTAAAAATACTCTTGTAGGTAGACCATCAAGAAAGGAAGCTACAATAGAGTTGAGAAAGCAATATTTTGCACCTTGGCTGTAGTGCAGAGCAGGATTCTCAAACTTTAACGTGCGTATGATTCATCTGGGTTTCTTGTTTAAATGTTGATTCTGTTTCAGTAGGTCTGATGTGGGATTCCTAATTCTATTTTAGGTAGCTCTCATCAGTTTTCTACTGTGAACAATGATTAACCTTGTGCATGCACCCTTTCTCCCTTTTCTCTCCTCCACCGTTCAATTATAGAACACACCATCATATTTTTGGTGTTTTACTTGGTTCTGTTAAATATACTTACAATTTCTATTACTAAAATTTGAATTGCCAATCTTAAATTATATTCCTTATTTTAGTAGGCAAAAGGTCCAGATATTATAAGGAGTAGAAAAGTCTACCACCTCTACCTCCAGCCTTCTTCCTCTTAATTTCTTTTTTTTGTTGCACTATTTCTACCATGGAAGGCAGGTAACACTTATATTCCTTTCTGTTACTCAAAGTCCCATTTTTGTTTTTATCTTAGTTCTGTTAGGTTCTAGCATCGATGCTTACAATTAGTGATTTTTCCAGAGGGTACCCAAGGATCTTTTGGTTGGTAGGTCGCATCTTCTCTATTAGTTTTTCCACGAAGAACTCATGGGAACAATATTGCCAGAGTTCTAGAATGTTTTAAACTGTTCCCCCCCCCCATAGTCTTTATAGTTCAATGACATTAGCCTAATATCAAAATCAGTTGCTATATTGTCTCCCCTCGTTGAATGTTAATATAAAAAGGTTTGTAGCCAACTTGATTTTTTAAGCCAATGAAAGACTTGATCATTTTGCCTGGTGGCCCAAAGTCATCTTTATTTTCTTCGAGGCTCAGTAATTTTACTAGGATGTGTCTAGGTGTTGCAAATTCTGCATCAGTCTTTCCTGGCTCAAAGTGGCCCTTTCAATATCTAGATCAAAGTTTCAAAATTTGCTTAATAAAAAAATTCTAAAATTGTATTTTAAAGTATTTGCTCTGATCCATTACTTTGATTTTTTTTGGAGATAGCAGTTATACTTATGTTGGATCTTCATCTTCTGTCTTCAACAAATATAATTTCTCTTTAATCTTAATTAACTCTATTTCCATTGGTTTTAATTTCCACTCCTTTCCTTCATTTCTTTTTTTAATGTTTTTATTTATTTTTGAGAGAGAGAGAGACAGCATGAGCATGGGAGGTGCAGTGAGAGAAGGAGATACAGGATCTGAAGCAGGCTCCAGGCTCTGAGCTGTCAGCACAGAGTCTGGAGCGGGGCTTGAACTCACAAACCATGAGATCATGACCTGAGCCGAAGTCAGATGCTTAACGAACTGAGCCTCCCAGGTGCCCTCCCTTCCCTCATTTCTGTATGTTGTGTCCTGTGCTGGTTTTTTTTTTTCACAATATATATTTGATTTTTCACCCTTTCTCAATTCTTCTGCAATTCTATAATAATTTCATGTCCTCCCTTCTACTTCATTCTTGAATGCTGCTCACGTTATATCTCCTCCTGTTGCCTCAACTACTCTTACCTGAATTTTGGCATTCCAACTTGGAAGTATTTCTTTGTTGAGATTTAATTTTTTTTAAAGTTCATGGTAAAATATTTATTTATAATGTTCAGCTGTTCCCTGGAAACATTTTTACAGAGTACTCTTTTGTGCATACATTTTGCCCTTTTATTATTTTTTCTTAGAATGTATCTATGTGCTAATTGCTTTTTAATTATTTATCATCCAGTGAGTTATAATGGGCCCAGGGTAGCATTCCAGGCTACTTATTATTCACAACTGGAAGGCTTTCTTCTCAGCTGCCACAAAGACAAGCTCCCTGCTGCAAACATTACTTATTTGCATAATTCCATATGTAGCCTACTACCTATGTACCGTATGTACCACCCCTATTTCTATGGGCCAAGTCAGGCTCATGAGTCACCATCAAACTTGCTCTAGGTCATGCACATGCTGCTACAGACAAAGGTGAGAACTTTGCACCTTAGGCCATTTCTCACATCCAGGAATTACATTCTTGTACTTCCTGAGGACTGCCACTGCTAGTTTCTCTCTCCTCAGCTTTTACTCTTTCCTCCCACAGAGATCTTGCATTTACAAATATTTTGGAATATTTCCCAGTTTTACCAAAAATAGAGTTAGCTTGCTTTTTTCCCCTTCCTTTTTCATTACTCGTTTTTGAAGCTTTCTAGAAGAGACTGATGAATTTGTGTTGTCAAGTTTGCACTGGACATTCTGAAGGATTCTGTAGGTAGAAGAGTGTTTTAGTCAGATATTTACAAGAGTAGTGTTCCTGTAATTGAAGTATAGAGAAAGGGCAGGGATATACTCAGTAAGAAGCAGGCAGATATTATAAGAAGCCATTGAAATAAATCAGGTCAAAAGTCCTGAAGGCCTAATGGTGCTGAACAAGGAAGGAAAAGTAGGGATAGACTTACAGGATATTGTGGTGGCAAAAAATGCCCAGTATTAGTAAGAATTTGCCTGAATAAAGGCAGAAAAATGTGATGGAGGCTTTGAGCCTGGATAGCTCTCAGGATAGGGTTGTGTGAATATAAATGGGGAAATCAGGAAGAAATCAGCTTTTTTGAGGAGAGATGATTTTTTAAAGAATGTATGTATATTTAAGGACAATTAATTGGATTGAATTTGGGGTGCATAGTGACACCCAGGGAGTTGTCCGGTAGGCAAATAGAAGGGGGTCAGGGAGAGAAGCTGGAGCTGGAGATAAATCTGGAGGTCATTCATGCAGACATATATTAAAACCATGGCACCTGGGTGGCTCATTCGGGTAAGTGTCTGACTCTAGCTCAGGTCATGATCTCCAGTCCATGAGTTTGAGTCTCGCTTTGGGCTCTGTCCTGACAGCTCAGAGCCTGAAGCTGCTTGGGATTCTGTCTCTCTTTCTGCCCCTCACCCACTTGCATGCTGTCTCTCTCTCCCTCTCTCTCTCTCAAAAATAAATATTAAAAAAATTAAAGCCATAGTACTTTATAATTTTGACAGAAAGCAAAACATGGCGAATGTGCCACAGGCTGATGACTGAAGAATTAGGGGGCCTTCAGAGTAGAGTTAGGGCCCACTGGAGGTAAGGAATCCCAAAAGTGTCATGGCACCGAAGGCACACATTGCAGGGATTGTTGATTTAGGGACCTGAGATTCAGTGTTTGAGGAAACATGTTTTTGTTTTTTTAAGTACCCTGAGGGTCACTAAATACTTCAGTTGGTTGTAAATGGAGCTGTGGACTCCCTTTGGGAGAGTTGTTAAATAAAAATGTCAGGTGTCATCTGACCTTGATAGCTCAAGTTGGGTCCTGTTTGATGGACTGGGATGGTTGAGGGACCAGGATTTGCAGCCCTTGCGATGCCTTTAGTGGTACCATGATGCTGTGATGTGTAGGATGTTACTATCCATCTCTATATTAGCTGAGAAACATTTCTTCTTGTTGAGGTCTTTGGACCCTTCTGTGTTTTATCTGTGGAATTTTGTCTGGTTTAAATATGCATCCTTGGGTTTTGTTTATTTCCATCAATTTACTTTATTTGTAAATGTTGTACTGAAATGCGATAAGGTCTCACTCAATGAAAACCTAAACATCCATTCATTTAAAGACATCACATTCTCTACCAATGTGAGAACCACAAAAGTGGAAGGAGACTAGCTGAAAGACCCTGTCACGTGACTGGGTTGCTAGGATACACCTTCAATGGTCTCCCAGAGCAGAGCTGCCTACCTACCCCAGTGAGCCTTTCTTAGGAATGTGGCTGCTACTTCGAGAAAAACCAAATTAAAGACTTGAAACATGCAAATAAAGAAGTAAAGGAGGTTTGTGTATAATTTATTCTTTGCTCTATTTTCTTGCCCTCAATGATAACTATCTCCTTTTGGTAAAAATAACTTTAGGTAGACTCCCAGGAGAAAGTTAAAAGGAATCAGGAAAAACTGGATTAACTTTAGCTGGAAGAAATCCACATTTGGCTTGTAAGACACAAGATAGACAGCTGAGTGAAAGAGCCCTTTGCAGGAAGATAGGGATTTTCTTTCTCAGTTTATCTTTAGTAAATAGGAAAATAAAACTAATATTTCTTTCATGCTTAGCTTGTGCCAGGCACTTCTTCTAAGTGTCAATGTATTAAATTGTCACAACAAACTATGTGCCACTATCCCTATTTTGCAGGCAAGGAAACTGAGGCACAGAAATGTGTCCAAGGTAAAATAGTCAGGAAGTACCAGAGGCAAACTTCAAACCCAGGCAGTCTGATTTTAGAGCTGGTTTGTTTTTTCAGGAACTTAGAAAACTGTACTGAACTCATGATACTCACAAAGAGAAGTAGGCAAACAGGCTTTTGTGTTCATATCATAAAACAATCCATGGTGTGTGAATGAAGGAAGCCAGAAAACTCTCTGATGCTCTCTCATTAGGGCCAAAATTGTTAAAATGGAATCTAAAATTCTTTATCAGTCTCTAAATTTTTTTATCTTTATTTTTTTGTTTGTCTGGCCCTTTGGGCTTGGAGATTGATTGATTGATTGATCTGGTTTTATTATTAAAAAATGTATAAGTGCATCAAAAATATGCAATTCAAAAGATACAGTTTGTGACTACACTTTAAGGCTGTTATTGACTGGCTACAATGATGTACTTCTGTATGGGCAAAATGAACCAGGTCTGGAGAGTCTTATATCCTGTTTACTTTGAAGACTTTGATTTTCAGGACTAATAAGATTTTTGTTAAGTTTTTAAACTTTTGGTGGGAATGCAAACTTGTGCAGCTACTGTGGGAAAACTATATGGAGGTTCCTCAAAAAACTTTTGGTTTCATTCAGAGCTAGGGTGCCCGACTTTTACAGACCAACACTATATAAAAACCTTACAAAGTCAGGTTGTCTATGTGATGGTATTTGCCAGGAGTACCTGCAGTAAATATTGCTGCTATTTCTTTGTGTCCTAATAACATATGCAAGCAAAAAGGACAAATGAAATTATATGGCTTATGATTAATAACATTGGGAAGCACTATGCTGTTTCCTTCTTTTGCCAACCTAGCCAAATGGATGAGTCCTCTTTATTGTGACCTTTCTGCAATGAAAGAAGCCACAAAGTCTTTTGTGACAAAATAAGTCACAAAGTCTTTCATTAACATTAAATTTTTTTTTTAAAGTGTTCCTGTCTTACGCACAATATGCAAAACTGAGAAACATTATCAACTTAAGACAGAGGGGAATAAAAGAAAAAAAATCTACTGGGGTATCCTGCTTGCTTGTGATATGACAAAAATGAATTCATTTACATGGATGAGTAAATAAAATATCTGCATCTTCCATAATGTGATTTTTAGCGGGATTATATAGAAATGCATGCCCTGGAGGTCTGGCACACTTTCTGGAATTATAGCGGTGATGATTTCCTATCTTCTGTTTGCTCTTCCTTTGTCTTTTACTCCTTCAGTCCCTTTCATTGAGAACCAGGTAATCCATTTTGTACCTCATTTTTACTAAGGCTAAACATGCACAAAGTTAAGAGTTATCTATTCCTATAAGATTTGTTATAAAATCACAAATCTCATCATTCCCTGCCTCTTTACCTGGAGATGACCACTTCACTTCTCATGGCTGATTATTTTGGTTCTTCATAGCAGCTAGTCTTTGAGGATAGTTCCTTCCTTCCTTCCTTCCTTCCTTCCTTCCTTCCTTCCTCCTTTCCTTTCCTTTCCTTTCCTCTTTCCTTTCTCCTTTCCTTTCCTTTCCTTTCCTTTCCTTTCCTTTCCTTTCCTTTCCTCTTTTCTTTCTTTCTTTCTTTCTTTTCTAAACATGTCAAGGGGAGGTCAATTTTTTTAATGTTTATTTTGAGAGAGAGAGAGTGTATCCCAAGCAGGCTCTGCACTGTTGGTGCAGAGCCGGACCAGGGACTCCATCTCACAAACCACGAGATCATGACTGGAGCCGAAAACAGGAATCAGCTGCTTAACTGACTGAGCCACCCAGGCGCCCCAGAAGATAGTTTCTAAGGAACTATATATCACCCAACATTCACACTGAACCTAGGCTGGTCTTGTGAATTGCTTTTGCCAATGGAATGCAGCAGAAAAGACACTGCCTATTCCAGGCTGCAGTCTTAGGAAGGTATGACAGCTTCTCTTTTGCCTCCCATGCCTGGTGCAGAACTATCTCCCTTCCTCTTCGTCCAGGGATCGCCAACGTCTCTCCCGGGTTATAGCCCCTGCTTCCCAGGTCCCGTGTTTTCTGTTTCTGTTGTTGTTTGTTTTTGGTTTTCTCTTTTGTTTCAGTGGTGCATATTCTCCAGTAATTTCTAAAGAATTGGTTCATGGGTAATAAATGTTTTGGTAACTCACATGTGACAATGCCTATTCTACCTTTATAAGCGGCTGGTAGATTAGGCATATCTAGATTGCACATAAATATTCTTCAGAATTGTGAAGGCATTGCACAATAGCTTTCTGCACTGTTGTTTAGAAGTCGAAAGCATTCTGAGCCACCTGGGTGGCTCAGTCGGTTAAGGATCCAACTTCAGTTCAGGTCATGATCTCGGGGTTTGTGAGTTCGAGCCCCATGTCGGGCTCTGGGCTGACAGCTCAGACAGAGCCTGGAGCCTGCTTCTGATTCTGTGTCTCCTGGTCTCTCTCTGCCTCTCCCCAACTCATGCTCTGTCTCTCTCAAAAATAAATAAACATTAAAATTTTTTGAAAAAATATGGGGCGNCTGACCCTCCGCTGCTTGCACTGTCTCTTTCTCTTTCAGAAATAAATAAAACATTAAAAAAATTTTTTTTAATTTGAAAAAGTAAAGAAGTCTAAAGCATTCTAGCTCCTTTGCATCCTGTTTTTCTCTTTGGAAGGTCATAGGAGAATTTATATACATATATATGTATATAAATTATGTATATATATAAATACTATATAATTTAGAAATTATTTGAATGTTGCATTAAATATATTAAATATAATTTATAAATATAATACTAATACATATTAATACAAATATAATATTAAACATATTATATATATATTTTTTCTCATGTTCTGCAATTTTATAATATAACTTGATATGGGTTTATTTTCACCCATTGTGGTGGGCACTCAGTGGGTCCTTATAATCTAGAAATGTGTGATCTGGAGTTCTGGGACATTTTCTGGAATTACTGCATTGACGATGATATATGTTCTCATATATATAACGTCTACCATACGTCAAGCATTTTTCTGGGTGATAGGCTACAAAGGCAAAGAAGACATAACCTATTCCTTCAGAAACTTCCTACAGGAGGTGGGTTTATAATCAGGATGATCATACTTCCCAGTTTACCTGGATATTCTTGGCTTATTTTAGTTTCTCTGGCATAATTAATCAGTACTGCTCACTTTCATGTCCAAGAAAGTCTCCGTTTGGAGATAAATTGTCTGTTAACCATTCCACAGAGTTGTTGCAAAGATTAGATGATAAAATTTACATGGAGATGCCTTGAGACTTGTAAAACCTACAAATGATAGGATGCAAAGATTTAAGGTCTTTTATTGCATTCTCCTACTGAGACAAACCAAAGTGTCTAAAATCGCTATCTACCTTGCTCTCGGTTATTGCTTTAAGATCTATTTGGATTTGTAAGAAAATAAACTTGCCAGCAAATTAATTTCATTTTAAGGCAGCTTAGCACATTCTCAATCATTTTCAAGATTAAAGTTCGTTCTTTCTTTCTTTCTCTTTTCTTTCTTTCTTTCTTTCTTTCTTTCTTTCTTTCTTTCTTTCTTTCTTTCTTTCTTTCTTTCTCTCTCTCTCTCTCTCTCTCTCTCTCTCTTTCTTTCAACCTGTTTTGGATCCTTACCTGTGTGCCTAAGGTTTATTTATTGGTTGCTGTTGTTTTCAGATTTATGCGTCCTCCTTTCATATTTAACATTTTATGATTCTGTTGGATTTTGGACAGAGGGACATGCCAGTTCCTAGGAAATTTTTTTAAGTTGATTTATTTTGAAAGAGAGAGAGAGAGAGAGAGAGATTGATTGATTGAGCAGAGGCCAGGCATAGAGAGAGGGAGAGAGAGAAAATCCGAAGCAGGCTCTGCACTGTCAGCACAGAGCCAGATGGGTGGCTTGAACTGACGAAGAGTGAGATCATCGATCATCACCTGAACCTAAGTCAAGAGTCAGAAGCTTAACTGACTGAGCCACCCAGGCGCCCCAGTTCCCTAGGACTTTTTAAAGCCTATATGAAAAGGGAAAAGGTATAAACATAGTAGTTGTAAGGTATTTACTGTAAAGAAGGCAGAGTGTCAGCCCATGAGCTTCCAATGTCACCATCTCATGTGTCCCTTACATGCCCCCCACCTGAGAGAGCTATGATTTTCTTTTGCACAGGGAAGGGAACTGAGGCATACATACAGAGGTTAAGTGACCTGGTTAATACCACAGCCAGTAAAGCACTAAAGATCTAAATATATACCCAATCTGATCCTAAAGTCTCTTGATCATTCATTCATGAGGTTAACAAATAATGTTTGAATCGTGATGACGTCCTTCGTGCTGTGTATGTGTAGATGTGGTGGGGAGTAAAACAGAGGTGGTCTTCATTCTTATTTCTTACTTGGCGTCATTCTCATCAGTCAGACCACCATGTATGAAACAGAGTTTTCCAGGTATTAGGTTAAATGCTTGACTTGCATTATTGATTAATATGGCTTCAATGGCTGTGGGAGAGGTCTTGTAATCATCTGGGTTTTATAGATAAGGAAACCAAATCTCAACAAGGGGAAGCAGTGTGATCAACAGGGAGTAGTGATGCTATTATGGGCATCATTGTCACTATTATCAGGACCCTTGCTGGGCAGTCCCACTGTGACAAATACTACCTGAGAGCCAGGGTTAACAGTGGAGAAAGGCATGGACAGAGCCCAGGGGGGAAAGCCTGGGGCCACTTGGCCTTTACAGAACCATTTTTCCCCCAAAAAATAGCCTTTGGTCTTGGGGGAAAAAAGTGGTAAGAATGTACTTTCCTTTAATATTTTTGGCAGAAATACTCAAGTACAGACCATTAGCATTGAAAAAGATAATAGTGATAATAATACTTAATCATTATGTAGTAAAAAATATTAAAAAGTTACATATTTAAGTCTACCTGAAGTAAACTTTATGAGTGTGATTTGGGTGAATGTCTGGACCTTAATTAGTATTCATTTGGCTTAGTTTCTGTTGTCTATGGAAGGAAGAATTTATTCCTGGTATACAGATTTTGAGATATTTGCATTTGAGACAAACTGATACTCTTTGACCCTTAGTACTTCAGAGGTGTGTGTGTGTGTGTGTGTGTGTGTGTGTGTGTGTGTGCGTGTGTATGTATGTGTAGGGGGAGGGGACACCCATAACTTTGAGACTCGGTGGGACTGATCCTGTCTCTCATTCATTTCATGGATTACAGGAATTCTCCCATTTCTTTTGCTGTGGCGATGAATTCAGGGGTGGGTGCTGATTTTAAGACAAGCATATACAAGACCTCCCTGGGTCCCTTCTGCTGTAATTGCCAGGAATTTACTGGATTTACTCGGTTGGTTGGGTATGAGCCTAGCACTGCTGGTGGCTGTTCTGTGTGACAGGTGCACAGACTAATATCTGAAAGACGGAGGACAGTCCCCGATGATGTCATTGGAACCCCGGATCTTGCCTTGACTGAACTCACTTTACCCTTCAACTTCCTGGTCATGTGAACCCACAAATCTATCTTATTTATTTCTGCTTGAGCTAATTTGAATTGTGTTTCTGTCACTTGTAACCAAAAAATTTCCTGGTTGAAACCAAATTCCACTGGTGATCTAATCTTTAAACATAAAACAAGTGTCAGATTCTTGTGATTACATTAGGAGAAACTGTGGGCATTCTAGTTTCATCATCACTAAAATATTGGGTGTGCAGCCAAGGTCATCTGGTAGTTTTGATAAGAGCTCTGAGAGTTTTAAGGAAGCAGATGTCTTGATCTATATAGGTTTTGGGGGCCCATGCCAGGACTCTAACTGCTCATGGTCAATTGGCTCTGTGACTCCCAAGTTAAAGATTTGACTAAAGGGCTAAAATGAGCCACCAGGAACCAAGTGCACAGGGGAAGCCTGGTTTACAAGTCAAAGGACAGAAGGAAGACCAAAGATGGCCTCAAGCAAAGAAAGATTTAATACTTGTCTTCATTGTAAAAATAAGCTAGTGAGCTTGGTCTCTAACTGAAATATTTTATTATTCTCCAACAGTTTAGCCCCCATGCCCTTATTTTTTTTGAATTTTAGAGAGAGAGAGAGAGAGAGAGCACAAGTTGGGGAGAGGGGAAGAAAGAGAGAGACAGAGAGAGAGAGAGAGAGAATCTTAAGCAGAGTGCAGAGCCCCATGTGGGCCTTGATCCCACAATCCTGTGACCACGACCTAAGCTGAAATCAAGAGTCAGATGCTCAACCGACTCAGGTGCCCCTTAAGTTTAAAATAAAGTGATGATGCCATACATTTTGACCTTGTCGATCTCTTTTGGATATATTTCATCTACTTCCATTTGTATAATATTTAGTAACTATGGTATCTGCATCTCACATATGTGATGAATGTGTCAACATGAATCCCTCTGTTTTTTTGGCTTGAGTAAGTCCATGTAAACAATTCCAGGTTAAAAAAATACTATTAAAAGAAAAACAATAAAAAAAAGGAAAAAAATCATGCATGTATTCTATTAAGCTGCCTACACACAAGAATGAGGGATGGGAAAGACTGAACATATAATCAGAAATAATTTTTTATCTTCAAAGCAAAGCCATAATTAATTCTCACTAAGTCTATTCATGAATCATCTGAGATCAAGCAAGGTAGATTCTCAATAAATGCTCCTGAATGCTAGTTGCTTATGAGATCTGGTACATAGACTTATTGGACATATACTACTTCAGAATGATGCCACAGTTTTGTTTTGTTTTTTTCCTAGGGATTAATCAACTATTTAAAAACCAAGATGAGTTATTTAATAAGACTAATTACCTATTGATGTCCCTACTAGTTTGTAATAACAACTACATTTTCTAGTTAATAGAGTTGGAGGGGTAACCAATGTAACTTCAAAACATTAAGAGATATGTATGTATATATGTAAATGTATAAGTATATATATATATATTTTACATTTTATCCTTTTGTATCCATTTTCAAGTTTAGTTGCTTGTAAAGATATTTTTAAATTTTAACTTTTAAAGGAAAATCATTCAGAACAGGAATTTTCATTGTTCTGTACGACCTAATCAGTAGCATTCTTGAGAATTTTCTAAAGTTAGAACATATTGGCTCTCCTTATGACATTTCAGTTTTTATTTCAAACTCCTTTCCTCATAGTTTCAAGAAAATTACAAATGTATTATGTTAAAGAGAAGTTGTCATCCTCCACTTATATGTATCTGTGCATAATTAATTAATTACTCATCAATAGGATTAATTTTGTCCGAGGAACCGACACATAAAATAAAATGGGAGGAACTGGATAATTTTCTCTTTCTCTGAAATGATTGTGAAAGTCCTCAGGGAAATCGGATTTTATACAAATTGTTTCCCATTAGTCCTGTGTTCCAATAATCTCCTATGTAGATATCCCAGTGGTGTTTCTAATCATTTCTTATAGTGATCAGCTACTATCCATGTCTATCTGATTTATACAGACACTTTAAATACTGCCTGCACATAAAACAGTACTTTTCTTCCATATGCACTTAACTTTTACAGCTAACTGCATAAGATGCTGTCTCCTTTTTTGTCATTTTGACATGAAAGAAGTATGGTGTTCTTGGCGACAGTATGTCTTCTGCTCGGATCCAAAATATATGATAGCATAGCTCTCCCATTTTTCCCTTGAAATTTTTTATTTTTAAATGAAAACCCATACTTTATTCAGATTTTTCTGACTTCTTTTTTTCTGCTTGAGGATCCCATCCAGGAAATCACATTACATTTAATCCTCCTGTGTCCTTAGGCTTCTCTAGGCTGTTATAACTTTTCAAGCTACTCTTGTTTCTGATGACCTTGACAATTTTGAGGAGGAACATAGAATTTTGCACTTTCTTTTAGCTTCTAGAAAACGCTTTCCAGGAAAAAAGAGGTAAGCAATAAAGGTCTTTTCCCATGCCATGGAGGAACTTCTTTACCAGTGAAGATTAAACCCAAAGAAAATTAATTTCTCACTTAGAAGGGATAGTGATGGCCACATACTATACTTTAGTGCATGCATAGAAATGAAAAGGTACACACCCATGCGATTCAACTTCTGAGGTGTACAAGAAAAGATTGTTAAAAATTGGAAGTAATTTTATCCACAGAGAGGATCAAGGGACCCTGCTATGAGCAGATGTTTTCTGGCTTTATTGAGCCTGGAGCAAGAGGGACCAGAGCAGGAAGCATGAACAAGTCAGCCAGGATAAGGTGACTGAGAGCAGGTTGGTAAACACTGGATAGTTTAGTAAGGTAAGTTTGGGGTTGTTTCCAGTGAAGTCTCTGGTTGCTATGATTTAGGTAGGGCCAGGCTGAGAGGGAGGCAGACAGAGGAGGACTAGGTGACTTCCATAAATTTTTGAGTACTTTTCCCATAGAACCACTCACGGTGTCTGAAGTCCAGAGGTATTAATGGCATCAGATCTCCTCTGAGTAGGGAAGTCTGATTTAGCAAATAAAAATACAAGACTCCCAGTTAATGCTGAATTTCAGACAAATAATAAGTAGCTTTTTAAGGATATATATATGTCCCAGACAATATTTGGGACATGCTTATGCTAAACACGTATTTGTTGTTTATCTGGATAGTCAGTGTCCTGCATTTTCTCTGCATTTTCCTTGGCTTCCCCTGGGTATGTGTGGTGGGGTGAGGAGAATGCTGAAGAGGAGGAGTGTAGGCTGTATAGTTTCTAGCCTCAGGCCACCACTCTTGGAGCGCGATTAGCTTTATGTGAAAGACAAACGTGACATCACTTATTCTCAAAAGCCACACCAAGTCAGCATTTGAAGCAACTTTGGGCCTCTAAGGCTTCTCTGGAACAACATTCTTTTTGTCTCCTTCTTTCCTCAGTTTTGAACAGATACCCAATAAACCTGTGTCCTATAAACAGTATCCTTTAATATATACTGCTACTGAAGAAATCAAATCCAATGGGATCAGAAACAAGGGGTCAGCAAAGGTAGACTTTCCTCATGGCCACCTGGTTCCTATCAGTCCTTCCCCTNCTGAATTTATGGACTAGTGCTTAGTTTCATGGCTTTCTCCTCCTTCTCCTACCTACTTTCTGGTTTTCTCAGATAATGGAGGAAATAAAACCTTGACTATAAAAAAACTCCTCATGCCTGGGATAACTGAAAGAGAAGTATAATGAAAAAAATTAAGTGTTAAAGCAGGTTTCATGCCCAGGCATAATTTAAAATAATACATAAGAAGAATAGCAAACTAAGGAGTTTATAATTGATGTAAATATGCTCTTGACTTCCAAGAAAGTGAGCAAAAAGTATTATGCTTGACATCCTTCACAAATCAACTGGGTCAAAATCAGAGAGCATTTAAAAGCCTTTGCAAAATAGAGTTGACACATCATAATCTTTTAACGGCATAAATTCCCATTAGCATCAACTGTTGCATAAATAATGTTCATTATAGTGATTAGAAATGTTAATTTCTTAAAGCAATCATAATTTCCTTTAATCTACTATGGCAGTGTTTTTTAAACTGCAGGTTATGACCCATTAGTGGGTCATGAAATCAAGTTAGTGGGATATAATCAGCATTAAAGAGAATGGAATGGACTAGAATAGAAAATACCCAATTTCATTGCACACAGTCAATGTAAATCTTATTTCAAGTACTTTAACCTGAGTTCTAAAAACATATGTATGTATTTGGTTATAATATAAAATGTATTTCATATGGTCTGTCACACACAATCAGAAAACAACTATTCTATATGATAACAAATTCTAAGACTGATCTGAAGATGAAACACAAATTGAAGTCACAGATTGGTGAAACAGAAAAAATATTCTCAGTAGAAGATATTATGATGGCTGATATGTTTTTAACCAATAACTGGGCCACTTTTCCATTTGCTGAGTTCTGGTTCAAGGTGATAAATATGGCATTCTACTTCTTATTATCAATGCAATAGGGATGCTTTGGTGGTATACGTAAGTGAGGGCTGTAGGGTCGGCCTGTCTGTACTACTTATCTTGAGTATGTTACTGAATTGTTGTTCTGTGTCTTGATTTCCTTATTTACAAGATGGGCCTGGAAGTAGATTGGTGATCAAACTTGTAAAGATTAAATGGATTTTATGCATAGAATGCATTTAACATGGTGTTTGGCACTTAGCAAGTCTTCAATAAGTGTTAGTTACTGGCTTTATTACTTTTACTTATTTTTGTGTAAGAACAGCAAATATATGAGAATTTCTTACCTCAAACTTTTAATTTTATCTCTGACAAATGGAGAATGGAGGCCAGAGTATGCTTTGTGGCTCAGCTCATGCATGGTCTTTGAATTCTTCTCCATGCATTTGCTAGCTCATTGGAATGAAATACTTGGGAGCAAAGGTTCTCAACCTAGGACACATGATACACTTCACAAGACTGTGAATTTCTGAAATGTGATCGAGATTTTGAATGAATGTACAAATACACATTTGGGGAATACATGGAGGCGACCCATGGCTTCTAGGTCAGTGGACTCATAGGGGGTACAGGTAAGAGTTAGACTTTGATCTAAGCTCAGGCTTATTAATTAGCATGGTAACCCTGAGCAAGCTTCTTACATCTTGTAGCTCCATTTACCTGTCTATAGAGTGGGCATCAAATATAGCTGCTACACAGTACAGTTGTTGCAATAATTAATGTTTATAGCATTTATAAAAAGCTTAGCACTAGGTATAATGGCTGCCACATTATGGATATTCAAGAGAATATTAATAGTGGAAAAGGGAAAGTAGACTGGAAATTAGAATACAGTGGGTTACTATTCTGAATTTCAATTTTGGAATGTTAATTGTAAGCACTGAGTAATCATTCACTGAGTAATCACTAAATGAATAATGAGTAACCATTCATTCAGTAATCCATTCCTTAATTTATTCAACAAGAATTGACTGAATGCTGCCATGTGTGAGGGATTATGTGAAGTGCTGAGGAAGCACTAGCAGATCAGACATATTCTCTTTCCTCACAGGCCTATGATCCAGGAAGGCTTACAAACAGGCAGTCACCAACTTTGTGATAAATGGGGCAGCAGGCGAAGTATGGGCATGGGGAGAATGAGGGAGACATCTCAAATTCAGAACCACATTCATTCAATAAGGTTTGTGGTTTTGTTTCATCTCATGGTTCTAGTTCGCATTTCAGAGCTGAACAGGGACAACTTCCTTTTGTTTATTTTAAGGCTGAACACGGTTGGTCAAATGTAATATTCCCACTAAGGGACATTAAGGGCAGAATTTGAGATGTGGAGGCTGGAGGAAACTACTCTTCTCTTGGACATGGCTCCAAGGATGCATGCACGTAGTGGGTCACTTGATAACATGGGGGCTAGAGAAGGGAGAAACATCCACCTTCTAAAGGAAAAATCATACAATCCAGGGCATTTCTACTTTTGCCTTGACTTCAAGGAAACTTAGAATTAAATTTAATGTCCCATTACAACAAGTTTATTTTATTTTTTATTTCTCCTTTTCCCTCAATGGATTTGATTTTCCATTTTAATGCATTATGACATCTCTGTATTTATCATCTACGCCATATTAAATTTTTTTACAAGTAGACAGGGTAATAATTATTAAATAATCTCAGTAACTTAGTGTTTTACACACTATATTAGCCTTTTACTTTATGTATTTTTATGACTCAATGGACATCAATGAATGGTAATATACTTAAACTTTATGAAATTGAGTCACACTTTGACAGCTCTATCATAGAAGAATTTCATAGCAAAAACAATGTCTTCCAGGAGAAGTCCTTATGTTATCAATAACTGAATGTGTCATGGTATCATTTGGGTTTATATCCACTATTAGGAGACAAAGTTGCTGTGTGAATCCATTTAAATCATTTTTGTACTCTCCGGACACAGAAACCCTTTTACCTTTGAGCAAAGCTGTCAGGATGGCTAAATCAATGTCCTGGTGTCCTTCTGATCCCATCCGAAATACCGTAATCTGTAATTTGAGACAAGGTGACCATTAGCAATGCATGTTTTCCCCCCAAGAGAAATTCAATCAATGAGACCGTATCTGAACACAGACTATCTTAATATCTACAAGGTAGATTCTTAACCACAGGGAAAGCAGACACAACAAGAATTCAACTCAAGGGTTCTGCAATTCATTAAGGGAAAGATGTCTCAGTAGCCTCCTAACAGAGACCAAATTACATAATGATGTTTACAATGAAGAGAAACCAGAGACAAAGGAAATGTCCTTTTTATCATTTCAGTTTTAAAATTAAAACTGGCTGGATTTACAAAAATGTGTAAACTATGAGTTGAGAAATGAAGCAGTTAAAAGTAGCTAGTTTGGTATGCCCTTTGGTAAATGGTCCTACTCTGTGTGTGTGGGGTGTGCGTGCGTGTATGTGTATATTGATGTATGCAATACGGCCATCAGTACTCTTACTCCTCAGAACTAGTTATGAAGGGTTTCACACTGTGATGGCTTTAGATCCTTCAGTCTTCTTGATAATCTTGAACCCCCTTGAGAATAACTTAGCAATTATTTCCAGGTTGTGAGAAGGGGAAAGCACACAATACAATAGCATCTTTCCTTGAGGTAATCCAGGAGACAAAAGTATTCTCCAGGGACGAGTAACAGGAAGGAGAGTAAAGAGAGAGCAATGAAGGATTAAAACCTGTTGGATTAATACAAGTCCCACAATAATGCTGAACAATAACAGAGATCTTTTTTCCAAGTCAGAGGGAAGCTCCTCAAGGAAGCCAAAAGGTTAGTTGAATATCTATACTGAATGACTATTTTTTCAGCTACTTTAGGCCTCACCTTTCTCTATCTGTAAAATGGGAAAATAATAGTGCCTGCTGATTTCCAACTACATGGGAAGTAACCTTTGTAGGATTTGCTAATATGTAACTTAAAAAATTTTAAATGTTTATTTTGAGAGAGGGAGAGAAAAAGAGAGGGAGAGAATGAGCAGGGGAGGGTCAGAGAGAGAGAGAGAGAGAGAGAGAATCTGAAGCAGGCTCCACACTGTCAGTGCAGAGCCAGACTTGGGGATTGAACTCACAAACTATGAGATCATGACCTGAGCCAAAATCAAGAGCCAGATTCCCAAAACCAACTGAGCCACCCAGATGCCCCACTAATATATAATTCTAAATTTTGCCACTCTGAGGGAGAGAATAGACATAAAGACTCATCCACTGTTAAACTATCAGTTTCCTTAGAAATCTAGTCCATTACCTAGAGACAAAGTAACTTGATTCAGGTCACAAAAATGAGTTAGAAGGACAGCTGTGATTAGAACTCAGCAGCCCTCTGGCAAGAAGAGACCTTTTCTCAGTTCTGATCTCAGGAATAGGTGCCTGAATTGGAAAGAAAACTCGAGATCCATGGGATTAGGAACCAGGGGACAGAAGTGGAATTTCGCCAACCCTTTAAATGAACTCTTCCAGCCAGGCGGGCTGTGGTCTGAAAGGGATTCTTATGTACTTAGCTGGTAACAAGCTGAGACAACCCGGGTCATATTGGAGCTCATTGTTTTAGGAGAATTTCAAAATTAACAGAATTCCTTAAACATGGGACCTACTTGCTCTGCGATGCATACATTTTACTGCCTAGTTAGAGATCACATTTCAGATGTAATTTTTTCTGAGGCTGCAAATAGATAAATTTACCCTGAAATATAACATTACCGGGACTTCCTAGGAACAGATTTTAGGACGGGGAAAGGAAGGTGCCTAGTATAGGATTTCTAAATGATTTGGGAAAGGGGCACTGGAGACACAGACACATGTGCTTTTGGTTGTCAAAGAGCCTGTACTGGAATTGTATACTAGGGCTTTGCAGGTTTTCTAGAAAACTGCTGTGGAGGATATGGCTGTCCACCTGTCCATTCAAGAGGAAAAGGGAGTACCAAGGAGAGGCCGGAGGCCCCAAAGATGAAGTTTATTTCATAATGTTGCCTTGAGCTGATCTGAGATACTCTAAAGCTGTTTTTATTTGAAACTAAAACAAAATTTAAAATATTAATTACACAATGCGTATATCTAACCCCAGGGAGAAAAACATCAAACAGAAAAGGCAGAGCCATTCTACCAACCCCAAATATTGACAGAGATGCAGAGAATCAGGTATTCTTGAATATTCTTGGTGGAGATGTGAATCAAACTAGTAGTTTTGGAGTATGATAAGTTAATATAAAATCCCTTGGTATTGATGTATGATTTTTTAACAACACCACGATTTTATTTAGGATCTTCGCAACTGTGTTTAGAAATGAGGTTGGTAACATGTCATCCATCTTGTCTCATTTTGGTATTAGAGTTGCACTAACTGTTCAGTATGACTTGGAAAACATTTTTTATTTACTTATGCCCCAGAATGATTTACTTAACAAAAGAATTCTCCTGCTTCTGGCAGGTTTAGTAGGATGTTTATAAATTATCTAGCACTGAAGTGTTTTTAGGAATAATCACTGATCACCTGTATAAATTTTCCAGCAATTGTTGATCAATTTAGATTTTCTGCCTTTCCCTGACTGCTTCATATATTTTCCTATGTAATGAAACATTTCATCCCGACTCTCAAGTTCATGAGTATACATTTGCATGCAGAATTTTCTTATTATGTAAGACGTTGGGTGGCTCAGTTGGTTAAGTGTCTCATTTTTGATTTGGCTCAGGTCACGGTCTCATGGTTGCAAGATCAAGTGTCTGGCTCTGCGCTGGGTGTGGAGCCTGCGTTAAGATTCTCTCTCGCCTTCTTCCACTGCCCCTCCCCCACTTGCACTGTCTCCTGTTCTCTTACATCCTCTCTTTCTCAAAAAAAAGAAGATTAAAAAATTTTCTTATTAAAAAAATCTATAGATCTAGAATTATATGGCTTTTTTATTCTTTATTTTTAACTTAATCAAATCATGGTCATTTCAAAGAACCAGGTTTTCATTTTATTGATCAATCTTATTATTTACAATTTGAAGTGATTATTATCTCCTTTAATCATTAAACATTCATTTCTTTAGTTTTGCCACCTTGGCCATTTTTAGCCTAGAATTTTAAGTTGACATCATGGTCACTGTATTTTTATTCTTTCTTGTTTTTTCAAATAAATGGATTTAAGATTATGCATCTCACATATTTTTATATGGATTATGTCATTTTCATTTATTTTTAAATATTTTGCCATTTATTTTCCCTTAAAGTTGTTGTTAATGCTAGAAGAGTGTATGTGTGTATTTGTACCATTTTGCAAACATGCTATTTTGCTTGAAAAAAATGTGTGTCTTCTCTATCTGCTGGGTACAGAATTTTAGGTAGATCGGTTGTTATAGATACAGATTACACTTACTATTTATTCAAATGTTCTATTTACTTATTTCCTGTTTCTGAGGGGCATGTTAAAAACTCCTGTTATGAGTACACACTTCACAATTATTTCTTGAAAGTAGAGAATCTTTGCTTTCTATACTTTGAAGGTTTTAAAAAATGTATAAAGGTTTATGATAGTCTGCTCTTGGTGAATTGCAGTTTTTACCAACACAAAATATCTCTTTTCCTATTTAATGTTGCTTTGTATTATATTTTGTTTATATTAACATTTTAATTGTCATACATACTCTTACAAGGAGTTAGAACATGGTTAATAGATTATTCCACCTGTGTTTTGTTTTCTGTTTGTTTTTTGTGTCACTTTTGTGTGGTCATTTTATTTTAGGTCTGTACCTTGTAAACAGCAAGGCTATATATAGATTTTTAAACTGATTCAGAATATCTTTAGAATCCAAGGCAGAAAAGAATCTAGTTACATTTAATATGATTACTGGTTTCTTTTGTCTTATTTCTTCCATCTTACTGTATGTTTTCTATTTTCTAGACTTTATCATTTCCCATCCACTTTTCTTTTCCTTTGGAAAATATCACATTTGCCTAGATAATATATGTACGTGGCCTCCAAAAAAAAATCCACACAGCATAAAGAAATATATGGCGAAAATAAAGGGTATCATTTCTGTCCCCATTTTCTAGCACCTCTCAACAAAGACAACTAGTATTACCGGTTCGGGAGATGTTCTACACAAAAACAAAGAGAAGTGTACACGTCTGTTACACAGCCGGTAGTGAGCTTTCTACATCATTATGCATCACTTTTTTCATGTGACTACCTATCTTGGAGACCAGTCCACTCAGCCATGAAGATGTATGCTTCATTATTTGTTGACTGCCTAATGTTTCCTTATATGCATGTATTATGATTTATGAGCTAGTCTTCTATTAATGAACATTGGGGTGGTTCCTGATCTTTGGGCATCGTAAACATGATTGCAGGGAATACCCCTGTGTGCACATGGCTGAGTATATCTGCAGAGTACAATTTGTTGACAGGGAATTTGTGGGCCCATTTACTCTGAGAGAAGGTCTTGAGTTCATTGCTCTGATTCTGCTCCCAGGGCCTCTCTGATTTCCTGCCTTTATTTATTTTGGCCCTTAAAGGTAACTGAAATCATAATCCACTTCACAGTATATATTTTTCTCCTAAAATGATTTCCAAACCCTACTTTCTATACCTCTTTTAATATTCTAGAAATTACTCAAAATTTCTTGCCTTCTAGCACAGTATCCTTTTTCATCTCCTTCTGTGCTATGTACTATAGGTATTTGTTTCAAAACTGTATATATTTATTATTTTAGTCTTTTTTTGTCATTTGAGGGGCAGGAGGGAGATAGGCACATATATGCTCATTCTATCAGATCTCATCAATATACATTTAATAGAAAAAATATAATTAGGTAGCAGTAGAAATTATCTAGCTATTTTATTTGGTGATTTAGTAAATAAAGCGTGATTTTCCTCTATGATAAAACTGGTATTTTCAATATGAACCCTAAAAGTAATTCTTGGATTTGTTTGACATGGTTGGCTATTTTGTCAAAATGCTATGAAATATAGGAAGATTAAAGTGTTCCTCAAGATTTGAAAGAACAAACATCAAACATTTTGTTAAAAACCCTACAACCTTCCCCCAAATTCAATTTGACATTTTCTATCTTTGGCTCACTTGCGGACAAATTGCTTTGGCCCCAATGCAATTCTGATTCTCAGACTGAAGGGAAGCTAAGTCTTTCAAAATGACATGATTCTCGTATTCTCTACTCCTCAAACTTGTCTGTCTAGCGGCTCCTCTGGTTATGTTCTTGCTGTCATCTTGCACCCCATTCAAAGTCAGGAAATGGGATGTAGCGTCTTTTCCCCCCAACCCTCTGCATACAGGGGAGTCATGCATAGATTCATATCTCTGTGCTAGGCACCACTGGGGTGCTGGGGATAGAGCAAAGCTGACAGACAATTCCTGCCTTCACAGAGTCCATTTCTAGTGCATTCTACACAAGAGAGACAAAGAGAAGCCAGTAAATGTATGGTGTGTCCGGGGTGCTTCTCACTACCTCCTTCTCCCTCTGTCCTCACTGTCACAGCCACTGTTCAGCCTGTAGCCTCGTAACTAGTTAGTGGTTTCTTTACTGGTCTTCCTGATTCTGGTCCGTCCATTCTATTCTCCCTGCAGCTACCCAAGCAATCTTCCTAATTATATCACTCTCTTTACTAAAAATGTTAAGTGGTTTCCATTGCTAATAACTCTGAGCAAGGGATTCAAGGAATGCCAGTACCACACTCCTGGCTGCTATATCTTTAGTTTTATCTCTTGGTGACACATGGTCACTGCTGCACCCATGCTGCTACCCACCCTCCACCACCACAGCCACGACCCCACACTTCATGCCCGTCATGCTGAGCAACTTATTTCTTTATGTTTTTAGTTTTATATTACAATTTTTTCAATGTTTTTATTTATTTTTGAGAGAGAGAGAGAGCTGGGGAGAGGCAAAGAGAGAGGCACAGAATCCGAAGCAGGCTCCAGGCTCTGAGCTGTCAGCACAGAACCTGACCTGGGGCTCGAACTCATGAACTGTGAGTTTATGACCTGAGCAGAAGTCAGACGCTTAGCCAACCGAGCCACCCAGGTGCCCCTCCTTTATTTTTACAAAATGTTTATGTATTTGAGAGAGAGAGAGAGAGAATGTGAGCAAGAGCAGGGGAGGGACAGAGAGAGAGGGAAATAGAGGATCTGAAGATGGCTCTGTGCGAACAGCAGTAAGCCCGATGTGGGGCTTGAACTCAAGAATGATGAGATCATGACCTGAGCCTAAGTGAGACGCTTAATCAACTGAGCCACCCAGATACCTTGCAACTTGTGCCTTTCAGGGCCCCTGACGTTGTTTCTGAACTCGTAGCCTTTGTTTATTCAGTTCCCTTAAAATTTTTTTTAATGTTTATTTATTTTTGAGAGAGAGAGAGAGACAGAGCATGAGTGGGGGAGGGACAGAGACAGAAGGAGACACAGAATCTGAAGCAGGTTCCAGGCTTTGAGCTGTCAGCTCAGAGCCCGATGAGGGACTTGAACCCATAAGCAGTGAGATCATGATCTGAGCTGAAGTTGAACACTTAACTGACTGAGCCACCCAGGGGCCCCATTCTGTTCCTTTTTAAAAAATGTTTATTTTTGAGAGAGAGAGAGAGGGAGAGAGAGATGGGGACAGGGGATATGAAGCAGGCTCTCTACTGAGAATGGAGTGTCCAGTGCAGGGCTTGAACCCACGAGCTGAGCAGAAATAGGGCACTTAACTTACTGAGCCAGCCAGGCGTCTCTCAGTCCCTTTTTTTGGAGTTCCCTCTGCTTGCAGAATAAACCACAAGCCTTTCATTTGACGTGTGACACTGAGGAAGCCTTCCTGTATAAGCGGGACGGAGTCCGCACTTCTCCTTGTGACTCTCACGTGCTCCGTGAGGCTATCCAGTACACCGCTTCAGCCCTTCCTTCCCCTTAGTGGTAGACATGTCTCTTTGTACAGAAAAGAAGTCCATTTGCAGTCAGGACACCTAGCTAGTCCTTGCTCGGTATTATTTGCTGAGTGGATGAATTATTACCAAATCGCTGTGTTAAGGACACTGGTTTGGAGAAACAAAATTGAAAAAGTGGCACATTCCACACAGCATGGTAACATTAGGTTCTACACCAAGCGTGTGTTTCAAGAGTCAACCATCAATTTTAAACCAGAGCCTACTGGACACTCTATTATTGCTAAGCACTTGGTCAAATATTATGTGATAGAAACTGGGCTGCCCGAGTTTTAGAAACTGTTGGAGACTTAGTACGAACGTGACATTTTTGAGGTATAGGTAGCACCAATTAACCCAGAAGTATGCTTCACCCAAGTGTCTGAAACTTAGGTGCCATGTAGATTAAACCATAGTATAGAAAAATACTAGGGTGCCTGGGTGGCTCAGTCGGTTAAGCGTCCGATTTAGGCTCAGGTCATGATCTCATAGCTCGTGAGTTCCAGCCCCACGTTGGGCTCTGTGCCGACAGCTCAGAGCCTAGAGTCTACTTCAGATTCTGTCTCTCTCTCTCTCTCTCTCTCTCTGCCCCTCCCCTGCTCACGCTCTGCCTTTCAAAAGTGAATAAACATTAAAACAAATTTTAAAAAAAGACTCAAAGCAAGAATATATTACAGAAAAACGACAAAACCCCAGAGGTATAAAAACGATTTGAGAGAAGTAGTTTTATATTTGAAGATGGTTTGATTCATCTTCTGGACAACAAAGAAGTATATTCACCATTTAAATAATAAAATAGAGGGTATGTGGCTGAATTAATCATGGACTTGCCACTTCTAAAACCCAGCAGGTCCTGTAGTTGAACAAGTTAAGGGTACAGAAAAACATATTGGAAAAATTAAACTGAGTCCCTTTCAAAGTGTCTATTAATTAGCTTAATTTGTGACCCAGCAAGCAATGAGTTTGTGAAAAGCAACATGGAGAGTGAGGCAAGCTTTTGAAAATGAAAATAACCATGATATTAAACTGAAACACATCTGTAAGCTGCAAGGGCACTTTGGCTCCATCTATCAAAGACAGAAAGGAACATTCCATAGTCATTTCATGCTGTGTTAGATATGTGATGGTATCTGAGTTTGACAAGACGTTTGTAACACATCAGAGAATTTTAGAGAAACACCATAGCAACACAATGGATAATTAGGAAAATTCTTATGATTTTGTAGGTATTTAGAAAAGTCTATCTATAATAATGTTAACCAATAGGTTTGAGGATATTAACATGCAACATCTGAAACTTTCCTTAAAGAAACATCTCTGAAATTTCCTATTTACTCATTCAGTTTCTTAATAGGATTTGGAGATGTGTTTCCTGGGAATAAGAGCAGGGAGAGAAGGGGAGAATTAGACCCAGAAATCATTCCATCAACACAATGCAACGACTTTACAAAATCACCAGCTAAGCAGCATATTTCCCTGATGAATTGTTGATATTCAAAATAATTTGAAACAACTGAGTGATTAACAGAAATGCAAAAATCTATGTTCATCAAGATGCAGAATCATCCAAGGCCCCTAATCAGGATCTAGACAGGGATTGTGGTTGGTCATAAAAGGACCATAAGAAGATACTGGTTCAGTTTTCACTTTGGCACTTTGGCACAACCCAAGGTTGTTTCCTGGCACCGGAAAGAGAACAATGCAACTTGATGAATAGAATCCTACACACCTAAAACATACTCCTATTTTATTTCCAGCATCTGAGACAATAAACTCCCTGTGGTTGACAGAGTTCTTCGGAGTAACATTTTGCTAAAGGTACTGGCTTAGAAATGGACATGCTGATTTATGTGGAGGAGGGGAGGAGGATGTCAGAGGAAATTCAAACATGTCTGGAAATAAGCAACCCAAAGATCAGCGGAAAGTGGTATTTAAATTTTTTGTGAGAAAATTAACATCAAATAAGTGTAATCTTTTGTTATGGAGTTCCATATAAACTGTATATTGACTTTCTATGTAATCTTCTTGAACAAGACTCACAGTTTCATACTGAAGTGCTCGAATAAGAAATGATGCTCCAGGGGCGCCTGGGTGGCTTAGTCGGTTGGGCCGACTTTTGCTTAGGTCATGATCTCGCAGTTCATGGGTTCGAGCCCCGCGTTGGGCTCTATGCTGACTGCCAGCTCAGAGCCTGGAGCCTATTTCAGAGTCTGTGTCTCCCTTTCTCTCTCTCTGACCCTCCCCTGCTCACGCTGTCTCTCTCTCTCTCCTAGAAATAAATAAAAATATTAAAAAAAAAAAGAAATGATGCTCCAGAGATAGAAATTGGATGCAATTAATGTAAGTCTAGTGTGTCTTAACTTTAAGAAGACTCAGATGTATGAATTTTCAATTAGAGAAAATACATGATTATTTGACTTTTGAGTGGATATTTTATTATACATTGGATTTGCTAGTGGTTTGATTGATTGATTCAATTAGCTGGTTTATTTTATTTTATATTTTTTAATGTTTATTTTTGAGAGAGAGACAGAGAGACAGAGTGCAAGCAGAGGAGGGGCAGAGAGAGAGGGAGATACAGAATCCAAAGTAGGCTCCAGGCTCTGAGTTGACAACACAGAACCCGATCTACGGCTCAAACTGCAAGATCATGACCTGAGCTGAAGTCGGATGCTTAACTGACCGAGCCACCCAGGCGCCCCTGCTGATTTATTTTAACGGAGTCTTCTCTCTACTCTTGGGACACAATTCAGTTCAGGTTGCTTTTAGTAGATGAAAGCCCACCCACATTACCATAACCTCAAGCTTTCTCAAGGGACCTTTGTGCATGCACAACTGGGCAATTACCAGAGCGCCAGAAAATGGAGACGGTTTTGCTTTTTTGGCTGTAATCCTTGACTTCCCTTTCTCTTTTCCCAGCGTAATTAAGAACATGAGGGTTTGCTTCTCCCCTCAAGAAATGCAAATCAGAGGTCAGAAGCCCACTGGTTCCATATAAGAGATATTTTTTTTTCTTGTTATAAAAGCAATGCATGGCTGACATGAAAAATCATAGAAAGTTTAGAACAGTCACATGAGAAATAATTTCTAAAACCCCAAGTCCTAGCCAAAGACAACTACTAATGGTATCTTGGCAAATTTCCTTTGAGTCTCTCTCTCTTTCTTTTTCTTAAAATCTTCATAGGCACAGTATATATATGTGTGGGGGGCATATGTGTGAAGCACAATTTTTGTGTTCTCATTTTCTTTTCCATTAGCATTATAACTAAGCACTTTCCCGTATTATTGGGAACTCTTCAAAAGCATAACACTCAATATCTACAGAGTATCCTGTCCAAGAGGCGTGAATAACTTAATCAATACCTCTATTGCTGAACATGTATACTGTGTCTAAACGTCTGATGTAAATAACGATGCGACGAATATCTCTGCATTTAAATTCTGTTTTGTATCTGGCATTCTGTCCTGAGGAGCGATTCCCAAAAGTTTGGACCTCATGTCACAAACTGTTTCACAGGTAGAAATGCATATGTTAGTACATAAGTTAAAGTAAAAACAAAACAAAACAAAATTGTGTTGTCCTTGCACTAGATTTGCAGTAATGGCCTCCAACCTGGTTAGTTAAAGTGCTAGAAAGAGGGAGGCAGCTCCCATTCAGCTGGTTGTACCAAACGGCAGTGGGAGACAGGCACATGGGATGTCGGGAGTGTGGCTCTCACTGCTGGAGACACGGGAGCTTTGAGCAGGATCAGCTCTGACTGTTTCCACCACCACCACCATCACCGAGGAGGAGTTTAGGCTCTTGTTTTTGGCAAAAGGGGTCTTGAAAAACAGACAGACCATATATCACTTTCTCTCACTTTCAGATCAAATCAAAATCCCTGTCTGATTTTTCCTTTTAGCCCTTTGCATGCTGGTAGGTCCCAGGGCAACGCTGGCTTAAATACCCGGAAAGTGCAAATGAAATCATTTTTTGAACATGAGCTTTGCAGAGTTTTTTTTGTTTTGTTTTTTTGTTTGTTTGTTTGTTTGTTTTTTGCTTTTTTTGTTGTTGTTGTTTGTTTTGTTTTTTGCTTTTTAGCATGTTAAGTCATGTCATACATATTGTTAAATATGGGTCAGGGACTCAACCGAGGTTCCCTGCATCCTGATTGACACATCCTTCACAGTCTGAAGAACACTTTGGCATCCTAAGGTGACACATTGGGAGGAAAGAAAAAGCAGCCCGGCTGATTTTGTGATGAGAGCACAAAATGGGAACAGGCTAAGTCCCTCATTTATTAATTCTTCAGAGAAGTTTCAGCAGGGTTCTTGAGGGGGGCTGGAAAAATATGACAACCTGTCATCTCCTGTCTCCTGGTTTCAGTTCTTTTCCTGACAATTGATGTCACCTCTTTCATTTGTTATATAACTATGTGATGTACCTCACTGGCTGCCAACATGACAGATTCTACAGGTCCAACAATTAGATTTCTAGAAGCTTCTTTGTATACCTCATGGCCTTGGCTAGCAGAATCAAGAATATTTGTCATCTACCATCTTGCCAGCCAGACGGATGGGTGAAAATTCAGTTTGACCCTAAGTGTTGTTTTCTATTTTGGGAAGGACATTGCTGGATTCATGTGCATTCTCTTATATATTTTTAAAAAATAATTACACATCTCCCTGAGGAGAATATAGAAGACCACAAATGGTTCTCATAGGCCAACACCATATGGTCTTCTTATTGGGGTTGTAATAATTTCTAGGGTTTATTTTTCGTGGTTTTGTATTTTTTCATCATTACAAGACAGAATTATATCTTTTTCTGACTTCCCCTATTATGTTTATCAAGACACCACACACTTCTGTGATCTCTCCAAGAGAGAGACTGCCAAGAAAGCATGATAAGGTGCTACAGATGGTGGGGTTCTCCCGTTTCCCTTCTCAAGCCAGCCTAGTTCCCCCTGGCAATGATCTTATTGTCCATTTCCAAGGTTGGTGGACAAATGCCTTTGGTCCAGCCCGCTGAACTTCTTGGGCAGGGCGACCCTGTGGCTGAGCCAGTAAGAGAGGGCTTTGAGGGTAAGGAGACTAACATTTTGGATTCCCTTCTGACCTTCAGAAAAGATGTGTCTTGCTTCTCCTTCCCTCCCTATCCAACCACACACACACACACACACACACACACACACACACACACACACAAATACCAGAGATAAACATCTTGAAGGCAGGGCATGTAAGCTCACCGAGGATGGGGGATCTGATTCTTCCGGGCAGGCTTTCTATGCCTGCCTGGTAGAGCAGTCAGACAGAGTTGTTCATGTAGCCCTCACTTCAGAGCCTGCGAAACATTTTGCTAAGGAGATTTGGGGGAAATTATTTGGAGGAGAATACCCACTTTATCCTGTGTGAATGCTTTCAGATTCCTGGGATTTCTCTGTATGGCTGGCAGGATGAGGTTGGTGTCATACGGCAAATATGTCAACAGTATCTGTGCCAAATCACCTCACTTCTCTGAATCTTGGTTTTATCATCTACAACTCCCCCCCCCAATTTTGACTAGATGATCATTGGGGCTCCTTCTGGTCTTAGAGATCACAGAATGTCTTTCTTCATGCTCAAAATGGCAGACAATATGCATTGGGGGGCATCTAATAGGTTTGGCTTCCTACCCAGATATGTTAATTCCTCGACAGCATCCCTAAGAAGGGACCTTGATTCGCGTGGATGGTACCATATGTAAACCTTGTTTCCATTTACTGTTACATTTTCATCTGTTCATGAGATTAGGGCAAATTACCATTTTTTTAAATTTAGAGGTAATTAACATATAACGGGTTATAACTGTAAGGTGTACAGTGTGTTGATTTAGTACATTTATGTATTGCAATTTGATCGCCACTGTAGTGTTAGCTAATCTAGCAATCCCACTTCTAGTACACATGCAAGGAAATGAAAACAAGATGTCAAAAAATATCTGCACCCCCTTGTTTACCACGGCACGATTCACAATAGCTAAGATATGGAAACAACCAAAGTGCCTGTTAACAGATGAATGGCTAACACACACAATGGAATATTATTCAGCCTGGAGAAGGAAGAAAGCCCTATCATTTGTGACAACATGAAGGGGTCTTGAGGGTATTATGCTCAGTGAGGTGAGTCAGACAGAGAAAGACAAATACTGCATGATCTTGCTTACATGTAGAGTCTGAAAAAGCCAAATTCATAGAAACAAATTATCATTTTTAAAACATTCCCCTTTTACGGCGATGAGTCACAGCACCATAATCCCAGTTCCGTGCCATGAATACCAGATTGGCGCTACAGATATACCCAGCTTGAACACCTCTGGAATTAGTAATAATCCTTCCTCTGTTCAGGAAAGGCTGTTTCTCCCATGTAACACTCAAACCCCTTAATGTGAACACTGGGACTTTCCTGGTCTAGTCACTGAGTTATCTCCCATAGGCCTCCTGACACTGACATAGTTTATGCTCTGGCTCAGAGAGGACAGACTGGATCCAGAGCTGGGGCTTTAGAATCCTGCAAGCTCGGAAGTGAATCATGGCAGCTAATAGGTGTGTAACCTTAGGCTACTACTTATGCTACCGCACCTCTCTGAGCCTCAGTTCATTTCTGTGTCAAATCTCCTATGGGCTTACTAATTGTTCATGCCCTTCCTATTTGCAAACATGGGCATGTTCCCTGGGCCTCTCCCTCTTTTGCTGCAGTGGCTTTGTCCTGGGAGCTGTTAGTTAGCTTTGCCTGACTGTCTCCCCTTCTCCTCTCAGGCATAGTTGAAGCATCACCTTTAGTGCACCCATGTTGATTCAAACCATCCTTCACCGGGGTTGGGTGTTTGTCCTCTGTACTTTTACCTCCATCACAGCGCTGCCACCATGCTACAAACAATGTCACCATCTGTGACAGCAATATTCCTAAAGTTGTCTGTTGCGTATTTACAACATGCTAGCCACTCTGCAAGCAGTTCACAGATTTCAGCCAACCCCAGAAAAATCTACCATCTAGTTTCTGCGATTCTTCCCATTTCACAGCTGAAGAGCTGGAGGCCAGTGAGGTTAGATGCCACTTGGAAGGCCAGGCAGTCAGGGAGAGCTGAGGGGCACTCACACTCAGTCTGCTTTGAGGGCACAGTCTCCTGTTTGCTTGTCTCCCTTCCTCCAACAGTCTCTGATTTCTTGGAAGGCAAGGAAACTCCTTCATCTCTACATTCCCATCACCCAGGAGTGTGCTTGGCGGGTGCCTGATAAATGTGGAATGAATCCTTCATTCCAAGTTCAAATCTGGCCTGTGGTTTTCAGATGGGGGACTATGTATGACAAAGGCTCTCTCCTTGACTCAAATTTAGCCTGACTTCCCTGAACCCTCTTCTCTACTAGGCTCCAATCTTCAGGCTCCCATGTGGCATTGTGCCCTCGTAGCAAGAATCCACCACCCTCAATATCTGACGCCCTTCATATTTGACCAAAATCCTCATC
>NW_027529428.1:9866519-9895963 GCF_008692635.1 Crocuta crocuta | reverse complement strand
TCATCAAAATCCTCATCCCCCCCCACCCCCCCACCAAGTGATATCTGGTCACCCTGGCCTGCCTTTAGCAAGACTCTTGTTAGGTCTATTTTGCAAGAATCCTCCTACCCTCTTAATCATTTTCCATCTACTGTCCCTTTCCTTCTACTCTTTGATTATAAATTCCCATTTTTCTTTCTCTCTCCCACCACAAACACCCCAATGCATAGTTCCTTGAATAAAGGCTTCCTTACTATCTTTCATAAGTATCAGAATAGTGTTTTCTTTAACGTATCGGAGACTGAACTGTCCTAATTGCATTCAGGAAAGGCAGGGCTGGGGTCTTAGATGCTCAGTGTCTGGGTTTGGGTGTCTGTGTATCTCTGTGTTGTTTCTTATCCAGACACCAATCAGGTTCCCACCTGACCATCCCCAGTCTCACCAGTAAAGACAGGGTGACCTCAGTGCTATATTCTGAGGATATTCAGACCCTAAAGGATTAGGACTCACTTCACATGTACCCTTGCATGCTAATCATACTAATGATAAGCAAAACAGATGCTGCCATTTGGTCAAGAATGTCTCTCTGTGATTATAAGCATCAATATTAAAATAAATTCCTAGCCTGGGAGAGGCTAATGGAAGATAACCTTCCAGGTTGTTTTGTGGATGAGTACCCAGACCCATGTTGGAGGGACATGTTGGGCCAATGCTGGGATATCCTGGAGCATGTGTCTGAACCAAGATAATCCTGATTTAATGTGTTTGGCTGAATGTATTTGAAAGCATTTGCAAGTGGAGATGCAAGAGTATATTTTAGGATGGTGATTAGTGTCTTACACAAGGGCAATTAAGTTTTTTTAATGTTTTTTAAAAATTTATTTCTGAGAGAGAGAGAGACAGTGTGAGCAGGGGAGGGTCAGAGAGAGAGGGAGATACAGAATCTGAAGCAGGCTCCAGGCTCTGAGCTGTCAGCACAGAGCCCAACGCAGGGCTGGAACCCACGAATCGTGAGATCATGACCTGAGCTGAAGTCGGATGCTTAATTGACTGAGCCACGCAGGTGTCCCTACACAATGGCAATTAAGAGAGAAAAATCACAGGGTGCCTGGGAGGCCCAGTCAGTTAAGCATCTGACTCTTGGTTTTGGCTCAGGTCATGATCTCATGGTTCATGAGATTGAGCCCCCACATGGGCTCTGCCCTGAGTGTGGAGGCTGCTTGGGATTCTCTCTCTCTCTCTCTCTCTCTCTCTCTCAGCCCCTTGCCCCACATTTATGTGCTCACCCTGTCTGTCTGTATCTCTCTCTCAAAATAAATAAATATACATTAAAAAGAGAGAGAAGAGAGAAAATCACAAAGACCATTTACTGAGAGTCAGACCTTCCCCAGACCCTTCCTGCCTTGATGCTTGTGTGCCTGGTAGGGTCCCTTTCCTGTCCTCACTCCTGCGTGCCTAGCAGACAGTCTCAGGGGCAGAGAAAATCCCTTGTTTGTGTATACAATGCGCAGGCTGAAGATGCTGCCTTTTTTCCCCCTCTTCTATTTTACAGTTTTTGAATCAATTTGTGCTTTTGTCACAGCTTTGTTTCTAGGGCCACTCAAGAAGAGTAAGAAGCATGAGAGCTGTGTGTCGCATGACAAGAATGAAAACACAAAGGGAAACACAAAGCACCTCTGGTAGGTTTTCCCTTTAAGCCAGCTTTTGGCAAATTAAAAATAAAGCTGGTGGGAGAATGGAAGTCTTTCCCCCAAAACTGCATTATTATACTCTTGTCTACTGTCATAGTGTACCATCCTACAATGAGTCTCATTTTGAAGGGTCCTCTATGTTTTCAAACTCAGATGGGATTGATTCAAGGAAAGCACAATTCAGTTTATCAGCTCCATTGTTTCTCTCTAAACCCAAGAGTAATCCTTTTCTTTGGACCAATATGGACACATAGCCCTATATCTTCCCATTGAATGGTTGAATTTATTATCCTTATTGTTCATGGCATGAGCTATGGCTGCTAACTGTGCCAGGGTCAAAATTCTAGGCATGAAATATTGCAGGCCAAGGAAGGGTCTGACCACCACCCAGCCACCACCATTGTAAGGAAACACCATCAGAAATTCAACTGGCTTCCAAAAAAATTGCAGGCCAAGATTTTGAGACTATTGACTTTTTGGAGCATGACTGTTTAGGAGGGATAGCTTTCCTCAAGTGAAGCAATTCTTTCCTCCCTGTCTCCCTTAGACTTGCTTTACTGTTCTAGGTCATATGCATATATGTCAAATACAAAAATATTCAGGGAGAAATAGAGATTCAAACATGATCAAAACCAGGGAGCTGTAATGAAAGCCATGAGAAAATTATAATTAGGCTAAGAATGTAAGGCTAAAGAGACAAAGGTTATTTCTGTCTGGTGAGACCCAAGAAGGAGGTCAGGATTTGATCTGAACATTGTAGGGTACTTCAAATTTCAATAGGGAAATTCGGTGGTAGAGAGGGGCAGGAGGAAGAAAATGGTAAGAGAAAATAAGAGAAAAGTAAACATTAAAATATTATATACTAAACTTAATGGAGGACCATGGGGGAGAAGAAGGGGAAAACTAGTTTGGGAGAGAGAGGGAGGCAAACCATGAGAGGCTCTTGAATGCTGAGAACAAACTGAGGGCAGAGGGCATGGGGGGAGGGGAAGGAGGGTGATGGGCATGGAGGAGAGCACTTGTGGGGATGAGCACTGGGCGTTATATGGAAGCCAACTTGACAAGAAACTATTAAAAATATTATATATGAATATTCAATCTGGCTAGAGCACTGGGTAAAGGGAAGGTGACTCAGGAAGCAAGCCTAGGAAGGAAGGTTGAGGCCGAGTTGTGAATGTTCTTTGGGCTTAAGGAGTTTGGACAGAACCCAGTACACACTGGCCTGGTGCCAAGCACTGTAAATGTGTTACCTCGTTAATCCTCACGCCAGCCCTGTGAGACTCAGAGATTAAATTAATTACCCAAGAGCGCTTAGCTGGAACATGACAGTCAGGATTGGATCTCAGCTCTGTGCAGCTCTACAGGCTGTACTCACAGCCTCTCTAAGCTGAAGTCAAACGCTGTCAGATACAAATTAATCTTGGGGTGGGGATTCGATTTTGGGCCCTGCTTCAGAGCTGATGAATCAGGCTGGAGATGGACAAAGGCCTAGATTAGCAGGTGGCTGTGGGATGGAGAGGAGGCACTTATCAGGGGCATCAAGGAGAATCCCAAGGTGGGTTGACATTCAGGGGTCAAGAATTAGGAAGGAATCAAAGATGACTCTCAGTTTTTCAGCCTTGGTGCTGACAGCATGGGGCTGCTCTTAACAGGAACAGAAGCCAGGATGATTTGGGGGAAGGGGACGAGTTTATCCATAACTTCTATCCTTTTTGACTCAAAAGCTGAGTGGAGGCCCAGGGCAGACCGTGCCAGGTAGGGGGTGATGGACAGTGCTCTGCTCTGCCCTGAAACCAAAACTATTAAGTCTCTCCTGCCCACATGCACTTAAAAACCTTTGCCCTGGTGGGCAAAAAGGATGAACTCTTTGTGAAAAGTGCCCACTAGAGCTACACCACAGCCCTGGGGAGGTTTGGAAGAGTGGGGAAGGGGAAGAATTTGGCAAACCTTAGAGGCTGCCAATAGCTTTGAAGGGTATACTTGCCCCAGAGCAGTGTGTGTGTGTGTGTGTGTGTGTGTGTGTGTGTGTGTGTGTAGAACCCCAAGACTAAGAAAACAGAATCTCGCATCAAATTGCTCTCTTTCACTCTATAGAACTAGATGGCGGTTTTACACATATCAGCTTGCCTTATCATGGCAACAGGAAAATCCGTGTGCATGCACACACATACACACATACAGTGTGTTTTATGAGTCATGTGACTGGGCGATGTTAAACTGCTAACCATTGTCCCAGCAGGGAACTCTGTACAAAGCTGAGTGTGTTTCTCTTGGATGGCAGAATGCACATTTCAACCAGCACTGCCTTTCCCACAAAGAACCTTCAGAAAACTGTTCGACTTTGTGTTTACTACGTCAATCAAATGCCAGCATTTTTTCACATACCCCTATTAAATTGATTGTACCATCATACAATGATGTCTATCCTCTTGAGAGATATAAAGAATAGGAGTGGTCTATAGAAGTGAATTTTCTCATTAAGGATGGGTTATCCCTTAATGCCAAGTGAAAACACATTAATTTTCTTGGATAGAAACTTTTATAAAACAGAATAGACCCATCTGTCTTCTTAGACAACATTAAATAAAATGAAAATTCATTCTTTTCCTAGCATGATTTACTGATGTTCTTATTGACAAGCCAAGGAGGCCTATTTGGCCCTATCTAAATGGCCCAGGCTGCTCATATTTAGAGATCTTGTATCTGCTATTAATAGATTCCTGAAACTCTGTCTGGTTAACTCTTCTGACATTGCTCATTCTTTATGTCTCCCTGCTTTCTGACTGCAAAGGGCAGGAAAACCGGGCCAAACTTGAGCAGAAGAGTGGCGATTTCTATGGCATTTAGTGCCTATGACCGTGTGGGGTTTAGTGCACAGATTGTTTGATATCAATGCTGACATTCAGATGAGTCTTTTTTTTTCCCATTTCTTATTTCCTGGTTTAGAGTTGTCAAGGTTCTTGAATAAGAGATCTTTAGATGAATTAGGTATTGTCATGCTTTTTTTTAGCAGGAACATTTCCTAATTAATTTTATTTCAGCTCTTTCTGCTAATCCCCGCTTAGAGAGGAAAGAATAGAACATTTCTAGAGCCTTAAGGAGAGCAGCAGCTAAGTGAAACAAGCATGTTCTGACCAAGGTGGGAATAGAAGTAAGCTCTTTATAATAATAATGGCAGCTGTGGCATGCAGGTGTGCCTCGAGACATTGTGCATGTGGGACTTTCACAGAATCTGCCTCATGACCCTTAGTGTCAATTTTCCAGTAAAGATAGCTGAGGCTTGAAAAAGTAAAGTAACTAATTCAAAGTCACAGAGCTGGAATTCTCAGCTGTGCTCTCTGATACGACCGGGCTAAAGGGCTCCCCACTCATGAGAATTTCCCAGATCCTGTGGAGAGATGGAAGAAGAATGAATGGAAGCCACAGAAAGGTCAGAGGTGGTGTTCCCTAGGTGATGTCCATGGCCACTGCTTCTGAGCAGATAAGGTCTGCTGGAAGAAGGAGTGAGGCAGCAGAGTCCCGTGGGTCAAACTGGAAGCCAATGGCTCTCCAGCCCCCTGAGCAGCCTCTCTGTCACGGAGGCCTCATTCTCCCTTGTGGTGTGCAGTGGGCTCCTCTACTCTGTGGGCTGGAAGGGAAAGAAAAGCCCAACAGAAAGAAAGAATCATGACAGCTGGCCCATTTCCCTGGTGTCCTCTAAAGGTCAGAATTCATCTCCTCCTATTTCCTGGAAAACCATCAACTCAGAGGAGAGGGTAAGAAGAACCTGGTTACAAAGAAAGACGCGGTTACCACCCAGCCCCGAGGTTCCTCTCTGCTGCTTTGGCAAGAGCGCCTACTGTTAGGTCAGATGATCCAAACAGATTTTATCACTGATCTGCAGCTCCTTTGGACTTCGCTGTTAGAATAGAGAATTCCCTAGGTGCCCAGCAGTAGACCTAGCCTGGAATAAAGCAAGCATCTAAAGAAAGTCAAATTCCCAAAAATACGCACGGAACAACGGCTTGAAAAGGGGTATATTTTTAGCTAGCAATTATAAAACTTCTGCATTTAATTGAGGTGACAGCAGTGCAAAGCCGAATGTAATTATTTTCTGCCCAGCACCTGTCTTGGAGTCTGCCGCTTTGCTGTTCACTTCTGGACATCAGTGAGGGAGGCTTCTCTGCTTTTTCACCGCTTCCTTATCAGCCCACTGTGGCAAACGTCACTTAGTTTGAGTGTATGTATGCATGGATGCCTGGGAACATTCAAGAAACACTCAAATGCAGAGTCCCTCTCAAGCCCTGCATTTCTTTTGGTTATATTTTCAGACTCCTTCTCTCTTTCCCTCTTCATTCCTTCTTGCCTTCCTTTCAAAAATATTAAGGCACTGTGCAATGGCCTATATATATATTTAAAAGCTCCTAGTTAATATATGCACACACACATTAGTTATTAATATTTAATAACATTTAATATATTATATAGTATTAAATTATATTAGAGTGTATTAACATATAATAATTAATAATTAATTATCAGCAATTAGTTTGCATATATATACACATATTTACTAGGAGCCTTTAATCAAAATACTAACTAGAAACCTTTAAAGTGCCAGTGCACAGTCACCTGCATGGTGATCTATTTAGAGGCTACTAGTTAATATGTGTGTATTATATATTATATATGTATATATAGATATTATATATAATATATTCACACATATCTACACATACCTAGGAATATATTATCTATATCTATTGTTGTTTATGTACTGTGCCTGCCTTTAGGATTACTTGCTCTTCATCTCATGTTTTGGATATTGAATAGACACAACTTAATCAACACTTCACTAAAGTTTAGTGATACTGTGATGCTAGAGAGGTATTTGTTGCTATGGAATAGGAACTAGAGTTAGGTAAAGTTCAATTCCAAGTTTTAGAACCTTAAAAACTGCAACTTTATTAGTTAAAAATAACTATAGTTTCACAAGATAAGAAAAATGTACCCGAAAGGCATTTTTTCTGGCCATGGTACAGAACAAGAAGCAATGGAATATATTAGCAGCTAAGTAAAGCGAAATTTAGCCTTTATAAAATTAGGTACTATTCAGAGGTCCCTGAAATTCCAAACAAGAAAACGATTGGTGGGT
This sequence comes from Crocuta crocuta, assembly GCF_008692635.1. NCBI lineage: Eukaryota > Metazoa > Chordata > Mammalia > Carnivora > Hyaenidae > Crocuta > Crocuta crocuta. The sequence continues at coordinate 9,889,159 of NW_027529428.1, read as the reverse complement.
TTATACTACAGACAATGGACAGTTCTAATCCCTTGAAGGGAAACTGGGTTTTATTTTTATTTACTGTTTAGTTTTTATTAGGCAGTAGAGTCTGTTTGAGAGCATGACACCATTAGTGTTCCTTCATAATTATACTGTCAATCTGAAAGGGCAGGTAAGACCAAGTTCATGGACACCATAACTCCACGAGCCTAAGACCTCATAGAAGTCAGGCAGTCCCTAAAATAAGTTAGGCGATGGGAAAAAGAAATTTTTTTCCCAAAAGAAGAAATATCATGTGAATGACAAATCCTTCACTTACTCAAGATAATATCTTATCAAGAATGACTCATCCACTTCTAAAAAAGGCTACGAGAAGCATGACCACCAGGGCACTAGGAACGAATGAGAAAGAGAGCCTACAACCACCAGCATCCCTGATACTGCGAAGAAAGGAGGATGCCCATGAACATTATCCAGGTTGCTTGGATTTTTGAGTCCATCTGTCAGGCTAGTTCAATTTCTCTAAGAATTCCCAAATGTGACAGGCAGTCAACAGCTTTGAGGGGCATGACAAGTTTCACTTCAGGGTCCAGCTTGTAATTTCAAATAGACTGGCTGCTGGGAGAGGTCCCATCAACTCAGGTTTTGATTGCTTTCAAGCACTGCTTCATTGAGCACATTCCGCAATGACAGAACCACCCCGGGCAATGTGACAGGGGCTGGGAAAGAACTCGAAAGTTCTTAAAAGGGATAGGATATTTTAGCAACTTTCTGAAACAAGCATTCCAAACGTCCTTTTAGTAGTGATGGATCCCATATTTTCTGATATGCAAGAAGAAAGGAGATATTTCTGGAACTGGGGTGGTATCCACAGGGAAGACTTCATCTTTATCACTGGTAACTGACTTCTGGTGACTTGAAAAAAAATATTCGATGTTCTTGCTTTGACCCTGACTCAAATTTTTATTGGATTTTCCCTCCAGTTTTAAAAATATCAGGTTATTAACTTTTACAGATATATTTAACTAGATGTTAAACCAAAGAAGTGTAAAAATGGTATTTCACATTTTACACTGACACACATCAAATACATACATTGTATACACACATTAAACACATACACTAACTACACACATGGAATTTTCCATAATCATTCCTATTTCAAATATTCTGACCAGTACATAGCTCATATCTAAGACCATCTAGTCTAGATTTTAGTTTTGAAAACCTGATTTTGGGACCTATATGATCCACTATTTTGACTCTCAGGGTGAAACTCAGATTTTGATTCAGTAGATATTTTCTAAACACCTTCTCCAGATGCAAGATCATTGTTTCACTTAATCTCTACTGAAATCAGAGGACATTTATTATATGGGATATGACATATTATTTTTTCCTGATTGTTCTCAACAACACAAGAAGGATTGATCGCAACATTCTTGAGTCAAATATTCTATGCATAGAACCTTTTAGAAAAATGGATTTTCATAAGTTTAATATTATTATATAACAATTTTATTATAACATATTTTATCATAAAATAACGTGTTATAGGTAATGTAATAATACACAGCCATATAATACATTTGGCCACTTAACTGGCTCTGTGGCCTTGAGCCAGTTAAGTATAAATGATGTAAAATGTCATCTATTTTACAGACGATGACACTAACAAGATTGCCTTCATGGGTTGTTGTGAGAAGTGAATTAATATGTGTAACACAGTCAGAAAAGACCATGACATATTCTTGGAGAAGCTTACCTAGCTTGATGGATGGGCTCAAAAAACCAAGCCACCTGGAAAATGTAAGTGTTCGGTAAGTGCAGTTGCTGTTACTGTTAGTATTCAAAGTCCCAATTTCCTCATCTGAGTGCTGAATGGGTAGATTTCATCTTGATGATTCCTACCTTCTTTCTCTTGTTGCTGTGTCCTTTAACTTGCTTTTTATGTAATTAATTTTTTATTATTTTTAATGTTTATTTACTTTTGAGAGAGAGAGAGAGAGAGAAAATGAGTGGGGGAGGGGCAGAGAGAGGGAGACACAGAATCTAAAGCAGGCTCTAGTCCTGGGGCTCGATCCCACGAACCGCAAGATCATGACCTGAGCTGCAGCTGGATGGTCAACTGACTGAGCCGCCCAGGCACCCCTGTCCTTTAACTTTCTATGGAGTGACCCATATCCTAGCTGAGTGGATCTGGTTAACACTGAACATTGAACACAAATGAAAATTCATCCTGAGGTGTTAAGAACCCATGATAGCAAACAGAAACTTAAGAATAACTGCTCTGTCTCCATGTAAATAGTTTTCCTGTACTTATTATTTTTTTAAATAATGACAAAATGATGAAATGATCAGACACAGGTAATTTCCCCTGAGGGCTTAAATACTTGGCCTAAATTTGAATGCTTTGGGATCCAGAAGGAAAGAGACCCAACTCAGCCTTACTGGGGAGCAGAACAGCTTGTTGATTGGTTGTTCTAGCTCCCCGGAGGCTCATTCTGACACGGCAATTTTATGTTATAAATTCGGGAGAATGTTTGGACAGGCTGAGGGCCAGGTGTTCCAGCCACAGCTCCTGTAAATCCTTCATTCCCTAAGTAGTTGCTCTCTTTCCCACATATTTTTCTCTGTGGAATGAGTGCTAGTCATGGGCATTGTAAATGGCTTAAAATTAGGCTTTGAGTTAGTGAGTATGTCCTCTCCTGAAAAAGACATTTTTTTCTTACATTTCCCAGTATTTGGGCTCCACCAAACTTTAAGTACTATATGTCTTTCTCCCAAATGCATAGGAAAAGTGTTTTAAAAAATACTCGTGAGAGACAAAGCAGTTGAGATGATATGAACTTTTCTGTTCAGAACAGAAAAAAAATACTATTCATCAATAGCTCAACTTCAGTGGTATTTTAGAAAACTACTTGCAAAACAATTTAAAAGGAAAAGAAAGACAAAAAGAGACACAAAGCATGCATGAGAAGAACAGCAAGGAGTTCTTTCTGGTGCTTTGAGCTGGTTTCTACCACTCTCTGACCTAGCCTTCATTGCACATAAAGAATAACGCTGTACCGTGACAATTCAATAATAGGTCATTGTTTCCTTAGTCAACTGCTGGTATGGAGGTAACCTCGCTTGTTGTATTATATTCAGGAAACAGGAGACTTAACAGTGGGACTTTCTCCAGGGCCAGCATCAGAGCCACGTTCATGGAGAATGCAAATTCAATCAAGGTAAGACAGCAAGAATCTATCATTGAAAAAGGCTGCATTCATTACAGGTGTCAAGTCTAGGCTGAGTCTTCATATTTTTTTTGTCATGTAATTTCTTCTTATCCTGTGGCTCCTTCACATGGACTGTATATTCAGGAGACAAAGTTTTCTCATAGGGTTTGATTAAGGTCAAATCCACCATGTCTGACAATCCATGACACTCTCTAACTTGGTAAATTGCCCAAGAAAATGTTTAGACATTACATGAATTAAAATTAATTATATAAACTTGACAAGCGAAAAGGATCCAGTAGTAAGGGCCATTTCTGCATCATCATATTTAACAATAATCCTTTGTTCAAATGCTGGAACATTGTGCAGTTTTTAGTAGGAGTGGTTAGGAAGGCTTTGCTAAGGCAGATATGGGGTTGGCATGCTACTAAATCCAAAGTTTTTAAAGTGTTTCAATAGGGTCATAACACTGATAATTCATAATACTGATAATAGGATGACCACAAAGTTTGTTCTTGCCCCAGGAGACCCCTTACAGAAAGTGGGCTTGAGAATCATGGTGGAAACCTGGGAAGAAGCTGTTGGTAGCACTGACTCTGGTATCCTTACAACCAGACCCCTACTCTTTTCTAAAGGTATGGGGAGGCTTAGGTGCACGATCCATGTCTTTTCCGGAGTTTAAAACTCAACCTAATGCTTTTAGGGGGAATCCCACTGTGAAATAATGAATGATTTTACTTTAAAGACATATGTTTATGGGGCGCCTGGGTGGTTCAGTCAGTTGGGCTTCCGACTTCAGCTCAGGTCATGATCTCGCAGTCTGTGAGCTTGAGCCCCACGTCAGGCTCTGTGCTGACAGCTCAGAGTCTGAATACTGCTTCCGATTCTGTCTCTCTCTCTCTCTGTCTCTCTCTCTCTCTGTCCCTTCCCTGCTCATGCTCTGTCTCTCTTTCTCTCTCAAAAATAAATAAACAGTAAAAAAATTTTTTTAAATGTATGTTTATGAGTTATATGAAACAACACAAGTGTTTTAATGCTAAATGAAAAATCTCATTGTACAAATACATACATGATTATGATGGTGTTTAAAACAAATCTCAAAATTTACATATAGAAAAAAATAAACACCTTAGAAGGAAATTCAATAAAAGCTATTGGTGCTTTGGGGCTGCAGGTGACTATTTTTCCTCCTTTTATTTTTTGGTAGTCTCTAAATCCACAATAAACATATTTTTAATCAACATGTATTACTTTCACAATGGCTAAAATGAACTGGATCAAAGCTACATTCTTACTCGAGTTCGAGATGATTGTTCACTGAGAGATGTGAAATTAACCTGAAACATGGAAGAAGATTCTTACCATGTAAATGAATCATGGGGTCCAAGAAAAGCAGTGCCAGCTGGGACCCAGGGGTCATTTAAATTGTGTATTCCATCTAATCATGTCATTTGAAGGTGAGATTTTTAGGCTGGAGAGTTAAAAGCCAGTCCTTCTTACATTAGCAGAGAGAAGTGAAAAGCACTCAAGATGTTTATTCGAACAAGTCTGGAGTCAAATCTGGAGGCTACTACTTAACCCCTCCCCCCGCCCCTGTGTCCCTTGGGCAAATCACTTAACCTCTCTAAGCTTTAAAGAGGAGAGATGGTAATAATATTTTGAGAGAGAGAGAGAGAGAGAGACAGAGTATGAGCAGGGGGAGGGGCAGAGAGAGAGGGAGAGAGGGAGAATCCCAAGCAGAGCCTGATGCAGGCCTCGAACCCACGACACCACAAGATCATGACCTGACCAGAAATTAAGAGTCTGATGCCTAACCAACACAGCCACCCAGGCACCCCCAGAAATATTTTAATGCCTTTTCCCTTAGGGTTAGAAGACAGTTACTGAAATCTCTGTCCTATATCTTCCAATACTGAATAAGGGAAATATTTAATGTCATGGAACTTTTTTATGATCAAGAGTTATTGTGATATCATCCCTTAATCTCTGTTCTCCCTAGCTTCCCCATTTTTCTTTTTTTTAATTGAAGAATTTCCCCAAAACATTTTTTATCCTCACTTGTTTCTGCTCCTTGCAAATCTCATTGTCTCTTGAAGGCATTGCATTTAGGACTTTCTCCCACAACACCAACGAAACTGTACTTCTCAAAGTCACTGACAAAATCTGTCTTGCTAAATCTGGTGCATGTCTTTAATTCTAGGAGTACTTGATATATTAGCGCAAGATCATCCCCTCCTCCATTCCATATATTTGTTATTTCTTTACTATCTCTCCCCCACCGGAATGTAGGCTGTTTGAAGATTACTACGGCTATAACCCCAGCCCCTTGAATGCTGCTGGCCATATGGCAAGCACTCAAGAAGTGAATGAAAAACTGCAAAAGTGGTGTGCTGAACAGAAGACTATTGCAGGTAACAGACAGACTTTAGCTGGCTGTGTGTGATTTAGAATGGAACCCTAACTGGAACGGAAATGAATGTTCCAACCTGAAACCCATCCCATAGATGCCATTTCCTGAATACATTCTGAACTTCTGTTCAATGCTCCTGAGTGTTTGGCATGTGTGATGATGTGGCTTTAAAAAAAGATGCGATTCCTGCTTGGATTTTCCCGCAGTGAGCGTTCTGCAGATGCCCATGTTTATTTGTGTACAGCGTGTGCCTTGCCTGGCACGTGCTGTGCCCCCCGCCCCTTTGTGCGCCCATGCCCACAGGGCATCTGGGAGTTTGCCGGCATGTTATAAGGAGGTTTGGAAAATTCTCCTCTCTGAGCCCTCTGGCTCATCCTATCAGGGCTGAGAAAGCTACCAAGCACTGCTAGGCTGGCAGGGTGACAAAATCAACCCACACAAGGAGATGAAACAGCTGCAGTGGGGAGGGAGCATTTCCGAGGACCAATGAAAGAGAAAGACAGAGATTGTGGCTCATGGATGGCAGATGGTTGAGGTCTGGGTAGAAATCGGGTTGTCAAGAAACATTTTGTCTTGGGCAGAGCTGGAACATCGGCATTTAAAGCCACACACGGGCCAGTGACAAATCCTGGCAATCTCAGGCTCTACTGGTGTCAGGATGGGGTCCTCTGCTTCATCATCCCGCCCTCATTTTTGTCCACAGTGGAACTTGCAAGTTGGCTCTTGCGAGCCCCGAGTTTTGCGATGCTGACGGGTGTATTATCTGGGCACTGTGCCCTTTTCCAGAGCATTCAGCCATTGCAGGGACATCTCTCTGATGGTGCAGGGAGAGGATGGTGCATCGAAGCACTGGAAATATGGGTGTTAAGAGAGGAGATTTCCATGAGAGCCATGGAAAAGGAGTTTGCCTTTCAAAGCGATTTCCTGACTTACTGTTTCCAGAAAGCACTATCTTGGAGGGGGATCACTTGTGTGTTTCCTGCCAGTGAATGTGCATGGTTCTGGTGATGTGAAATGGGGACATGGGGAGAAGGAGTGAACAAATACAAGGGAAGGAAGAAAGATAAATGAGAAGCATTGTTGTTCGAGTCTTTGGAAAGATTACTCATCCTCCCCAATACTCTGTCTTTTTTCCCTGCAGAGAAAGTGTCACAGGGCGAGAAAAGCAAATGCTTTGGAATTGGACACATCTGTGCTTGAATCCTGGCTGTTGCAGTTATGATGTTGGCTTAGGCAAGAAACCTAATTTCTCAAGCCTTAGCTCCTTAATCTGTGAAACTGGAGAAATAACACCTATCACATGGTGTTGCTTTGAGTTTTAAGTGAAAAAATATGTGCAAAGTGCCTAGCAAAGGGCCTGAAATAGAGTCCTTCCTAAATAGTAGTTTTCAAAAAGGTCAGGGGAAAGGAGCGTCATCTGGGCGGCTCAGTCAGTTAAGTCTCTGACTTCAGCTCAGGTCATGATCTCATGGTTTGTGAGTTTGAGCCCTGCATTGGGCTCTGTGCTGACAGTCAGAGCCTGGAGCCTGCTTGGGATTCTGTGTGTGTGTGTCTCTCTCTGCTCCTCCCTGATTTGCACTCTGTCTCTGTCTCTCTCAAAAATAAATATAAAAAATTTAATAAAAAGGTAAGGGAAGAAAATACAGCATCAGATATGATAGACCTGGACTTCATTGATCAGTTTATTCAGCAGATATTTAAATGGAGCATCTACTTTGTATCTCGAGATGTGTGACATGCTGCACAAGACATATGTCTTCTTAGGGGCTAACAGTGCAGATGGACAAATACACATGCAAGCACAGACAAATGGGAGAAGTACAAAGTGTGGCAAATGCCGTCACAAAACACAGGGTGGAGTGAAGGGGGAACAGCTTTATACAGGGTGGTCAGGGAAGGCTTCCCGGAGGAGGAGATGTTGATGTTGAGAATGAAAAATGACAAGGAGATAAGCCATGTGAAGAGTGGAGGGGAAGAGTTTCAGGCAGAAGGAAGGGGACAAGCAAATGTCCAAGACCAAAGAAGCCCAGAGTGGCTAAAATGACAGACCTGTGTCAGAGCAAGGGGAGACCTACAGGTATAAGTACTGGAAGTCATTCCCAGGGAAAACCTCTCTTGGGAGTGTACCATTTCCCCCTGCCCCCCTGAAAATGCCACCTTGTAACGAGATTTCTCTCATTGGTTACCAGCCTGTCCTCCACAGTTTTGGAAACCAAATGATGCCATTTTGTTGAAGTGAAGTAGTCTACCTGCATTCGAATCGTTGGCATTTGATTGTTTGCTCCTGTTAGATGACAGAGTGGTACAGTTTTGTGAATGTTCTCTTGTTCTCCACGAGAACCAGACAGTGCCTCCAGAGGCTCCAATATGGAAGCCCTCTGGCCCTCTCCAGGGGGAAGCATGACGAAAGGACTCCCACTCTGGTCTTGGCATTCCTGCGGCACGTGCTGGAATCTACTGGTGGGATTCGTGCTTTTCCTCAGACCCAGGCGCCTGTGGAGGTTAGTATGCTGCCAGGAAAACTCAAACTTTATTTCTTTGGCTCCCACCAGAGGCTGAGAGCTGCAAGCTTCCTCTCCTCTGGGTAGAAACTGCTCTTGCTCGCACCTGGAATGAGGTGGTGGACATGGCAAGGGAGTTTTATTGCACTCACAGCGGATCTAGGGCAGTTGTCTTTGTTTTTTGTTTGTTCATATTTTTATAGGCCTTAGTTCCCTTTGTTTTCCTTGTATAAAACTATGCAGTGAGCAGAACGGGAGCCTGGGTCCTCTGCACGGAGATGGCGTGGGTCTGGACAGGGTGGCCAGTGAGTTCCTGACAGGGAGACTTGATGAACGCAGTCTCTTTCCAGAGAGGGGGGAGAGACAGGTCTTGGGAATCAGAAGTGGCCTTGGTGAAGTTGCCCGGGTGGCAGTGCCGTCCCTGGCTGACGTGTAGCGGTCGTCAGGACCGGCATCACCTGTATCTTGGGCACAGGGGCTGAGACGGCGCCGGTGTCCCTGGGGTCGAGGATGAGGCGCACCAGCAAGAGCCACAGCGGCCGGTCACCCCGATGGGACGGTGTGTGGCTTGACGATCGTGTCCCCCGAGTCACCTCGCCACACAAGTCAGTGGAGGGCTTGACGGGAATCCTGGCCTCATGGATGACAGCGGCTACCTCCCTGGAGCACTTAACACCCAGACCGACGTGTCCATTGTCCTCGCCAATGACAATAAATGCCTAGAACCTGGTCTGCTGGCCAGCACGGGTCTGCTTTTGTGCCAGCATAGTCTTCAAAACCTCATCCTTGAGGGATGCCCCCGGGAAACAGTCTGTGATCTCAGACTCCATGATGAGCAGGGAGAAGAGACAGATCTCCTCCAGGACGTGACCCTCATGTCCTTGACCAGGCAGCCCAGCTTGGTCATGGGGATCCACTCCTTGTCCTCGGCCTTGCCTCTGCGAGCTCTGTGGTCTTGGTGGCTCCAACTCCCGCCATGACCCTGACCCCCCAGTGCTGCTGCAGAAACTGCCAGCTCCACCTCCCATCACAGGACCCTCCACTGGCACTGCTGTCCTCCGCTGTTTGATGTTTTCTCAGTGAAGCAGCAGGGCAGTTGTGTTTGAATGGACGATAGTAGTGGGCGGGAGGGTAGGCGGAGGCCAGATCACACCTCTTACTAGCTGAGTGACCTCAAGTCAGTAAAAATAGGGCCCATACTCTCTGTCTCTTAATGTTGTGGGGATGATAAAATTACAAAGCAATTGGCAAGCGAGGGATTAATTTTCTCTTCTTCTACTTCCTTCCTTTTCTTCTCTTCTCTCACGGTCAGCCACATCTTTTCCCTCCTGTCTGCCTCTGATCATCGAATGGCTCATCGTGGGCATGTGTGGACCCCTTGGGGGTGGTAGTGAAGCCCCCACAGTCATTTGTGCCACTTGTTGGAAGTCATGGCCAAATGCTTGGAGGAAGAATGTGATCATAATACAGACAGTTCCCAGCTTAAGATGGCTCCAATTGCCATTTTTCATCTTTACTCGGGTGTGAAAGTGATTTACATTCAGACTTTAAATTCTGAATTTGGGAGGTGCCTGGGTGGCTCAGTCAGTTAAGCCTTCAACTTTGGCTCAGGTCATGATCTTGTGGTCCAGGAATTCAAGCCCTGCATCAGGCTCTGTGCTGCCAGCAAAAAGCCTGGAGCCTGCTTCGGATTGTGTGTCTCCCTTTCTCTGTGCCCCTCCCCCACTCATGCTCTATCTCTCAAAAATAAATAAACATTAAAAAAAATAAATTCTGAATTTGGATCATTCCCGGCTAGTGATATTTTATGACTAGGATTAGAACAGTCTCACTTGATGCGGGGGCAGTGGTGGTCTTGGTTGTCCATCATCCCCATATTCACAAGGGTCAACAACCAATGCACTGATGATCATTGAGGCATACAGCCATTCTGCTTTTCGCGCTCAGTACAGGATTCCAGAAATTACATGACAGATGTATTTACTATAAAAGAAATAGGCTTTGTGTTGGATGACTTTGTCCAACTATAGGCTAATGTGTTCTGAGCACACATAAGGTAGGGCTCCACTAAGCTATGAGTATTTAGCTGTAGTAAATGCATCTTCAACTTAATACTATTTTCATTTTATGATGGGTTTGTTGGAACATAACCCCATTGTAAGTTGAGGAAGACCTGTATTTTTTTTTAAATTTTTAATGTTCTGTTTATTTCTGACAGAGAGAGACAGCGCGAGCAGGGGAGGGTCAGAGAGAGAGGGAGACACAGAATCTGAAACAGGCTTCAGGCTCTGAGCTGGCTGTCAGCACAGAGCCTGACGTGGGGCTCGAACCCATGAACTGCGAGATCATGATCTGAGCTGAAGTCGGACGCTCAACTGATTGAGCTACCCAGGGGCCCCGAGGAAGATCTGTATTTAAAATCAAGTTGGGGGCACCTGGGTGGCTCAGTCGGCCAAGCGTCCGACTTCGGTTCAGGTCATGATCTCGTGGTTGGTGGGTTTGAGCCCCGCTTCGGGCTCTGTACTGACAGCCAGCTCAGAGCCTGGAGTCTGTTTCAGATTCTGTGTCTCCCTCTCTCTCTGACCCTCCCCCACTCATGCTGTCTCTCTCTCTCTTTCAGAAATAAATATAACTTAAAAAAAAAAAACCAAGTTGATTGTGGCCAATTTCACTTAGTTATGCTTTTTCTCTGCTCTAGCCCCCACCAGGCCTGTTGTCAATATATAATGACATTTAATTTGGTGGCATCTTTGGAAAACAGGGAGTTTAAATTTGTTTTCCAGAAACATTAATTTCATTTCCTTGTGACAAATCATACCAGATTTTCTCTAGGCTCTAAGGCACAGAAGGAAATAGAATGTGTAAGTGGTAATGGTGCAGAAGCAAGAATTTTCTTATATGAGAAAGTCCCACCTGGAGAGCTTTTAACATCCTTCACACTCAGGCCATATCCCAGGCCAATGACACCAGAGCCTCCAGGGCTGGGATCCAGGCGTCAATTGTTTTTAAAGCTCTGGGTGATTCTAATGTACAACCAATGTTGAAGCCACAGCAGTATGGTTTCTCAACGCTTCGAACCTCTATGTGTCTATGTTTCTATGAATTAAAAAGGAGAAGGAGAAGGAGAAAACTACAATCATGTGGCCACCAGAGGTCAATGTTGGGTTCCACAAGAATGGGGTGAGTAAAGTGTTAGTCAGTCACATCATTATGGAAATGAAGAAGATAGACCAGCTTCAGAGTGAGCCTGAGCACTGGCCATAGTTGATCCCAAACCATGGAACTGGGCAGGAGAATAAAGAAAATAAAGAAAATACTTTTTATCTCTTTAAAGATAAAAAGACCAGATGAGAAGGAGAAAAAAGGCAAATCATATTTAAAATAAAGGAGGCGATTGGCAGACATGACATTTAAATTCTCTTTGAGGGAGAAAATAGCCACATAAAACTGATAAAAATCTAAGATAAATGATGAAGATGATAGTGGCAGGGGTCATTTTTATGCAGTGTATGTTTGTTCTCCCCAGACAGGATAATTTTCTCTGGTCATGATTTGGATTTGGTGGAGGCAGGTAATGAGTTGGGAGAATGGTAAATTGGGGAACACATGATCAGCATTAGGCTAATGCCTGGGCTGAAACCTTGGGATGTGATGAATGTATTCATTTACTGGGCATCACACCTAATAAGAAGAAGCATAAATACTAATATAGATGGAAATGTGGGTGAATGAGTTCAAATGACAGGAGGTATTGTATACACATTGATTACCATGGAAGAGAGAGCAGAAAATATCTCGCTTTTAGACATCTGGTTACAAATAATCCATGCAAGTCAATGGCTTTTCCAGTTCCTTCCCATTTAATTTCCCCTCACCCCTCCTGTAAACTCCCCTCTTCCTCCTGCAAACACTATGGATCAAAATCACAAAAAAGCATTCAGGTTTGAATACATTCTGTAGGATCATACATTCTGTATGTATTCTGTGGAAGGAATACAATGGGGAAAAAAAGCCCTGTGTCCTCTGGAGCCATGATTTTCAAATTTTAATTCTATAGCCTTTGGTCAAATGAAGTGTTACCAGGAAGGGTTAGAGAATTAAGATATAATTAAAAGAGAGAGAGGGTAAGCCAGCATCTATTGCACTTCTTCTTGCATTAGCCATGAAGGAAATGCTGGAGGAAGCAGTTTGGATATGATTTGAAAATGAGAGTTGACATGAGATTTCCATATGAGACTGGACAATCTGTGTGGCAGCTCCGCCCTTCCAACTCCAACCCCCCCCCCCCACCAGGTTTTCCTCTTCACTCATTATACTGCCCTAGAGTCCCCTGATCAATAATTCCTTTTGTTCTCTCTCTATATATCCATCAGAAGCTCAAGTCAATTACAGAGGTCAAAGGGCTCTCAGTCTCACATCCATGAATATGAATTCAATTATACTGGCCTCCAGATTTCAAGGTAAATTCCTCTGCAGTTAGGATATGGCATTGTATGAATTAGGAGATAGGTAACACTGGAGGAATGAGGTGGGGAAATCCCATTACGGGGTCCAAAGGCTGTTTGGAAGGGGGTGGGGAGCTCTGAGAGCAATGCTACAGAGAAAGAGGAAACAGGTTCTGAAATGTTTAATACATGTACAATTTTGTCTAGGGTCAGTTCTGTCCCAGAGAAGGGGATGACAATCTTTTTCTTCTTTCCAACTATATTCCTTGGTTTCTCATTCTTAGTCTCTTTACAGCAAACCAGAATTTTGCTGAATTATTATTTTTTAAATGCTTTTATTTACTTTTGGGAGAGAGAAAGAGCACAGGCGGTTGGGGGAGGGGGGGTTGGGGCAGAAAAGGAGGGAGACACAGAATCCAAAGCAGGCTCCAGGCTCTGAGCTGTCAGCACAGAGGCTGTAAGGCTCGAACTCATGAACTGTGAGATCATAACCCGAGCAGAAGTTGGACACTTAACTGACTGAGACACCCAGGTGCCCCTTGATGAATTATTTACATTGCTTTATGAGACAATGGGTTCTGGGTTGTAAACAGAGCTTTGGGTCATAGCCCATTTACAAGCTGATGGTTTCCTGAAACGCATGACTGACTGTTGAGCATGGAAGAGAAACATGTACAAAAACTGTTAATGAGAGATATGGAGGTGTACACACTTAAAAATTGCTCAGAGATTAAATGTTTATCCAGATGGGGCATCTCTGAGGGAAAAGAAAGAATGTAAGGCAGTGTTTATGGCTTCTGTGATCCAAATTCAGTTGTTGCCATGGCAAGGCATCTACTACAGTGGTTCTTAACTCTTCAGAGTTATTCACACCTGGGAAATCTGAAAATTGAATACATTCTTTCCATAATATGCTTATACATACAAAATCTTGCTTATATTTTCAGGGGTTTCAAGATATTGCTGAAGGCTTCTAGTTGTTCTTGAACACTAGGCTAAGAATTCTCACTCTATTGAATTCAGGGAAAGCACTGGTCCATGTATTCCTATTTGGATAGAAATATTCCTATTTGGGAATAGGCTGTAAGGTAGAGGTAGAGAATCCATCCCAGTGCTTCTAGGACCTGGTGCATTTAACATTTGAAGAGATCAGTGAAGAGCTTGCACAAAATACAGAAAGGTGTAGAAGGCATGGTCTTTTCCTCAAGGAAAATTAGACTTGGTTAGACTAGAGTATATGGGATGAAAGTAGTAGTACTAGTAGTTGTGGCAGGAAATGTGGACTAGATCTAGACTAGAAAGGGCCTTGAATGTCACATGAAGGAACTGAAACTTAATCCTGAAATCCAGGGTCTTCCAGCCAGTCTTTCTTAAAGAGTCTTCATTGTTTTGCCATATCTATATGCCAATACCACAATCAGATACCCCCTTACAATTAGTGTTTATTTAGGCTTAATATTCATGGTTTTGTGTTTTATTGTCATTATTTGTAATATACATGCAAATAAAAACATGCCTCTTAAAATAAAAATATTCATTTGCCTTCTTCCTGTAACAGTCTCATAGGCAATCAGCATTCTTCACTTTGGGAAACACTGTTGAGGACAGTAGGGGTTTCTGATAAGGTAGGAGGTTACGTTATGAAGGTGGCTCTTCAAAAGGTGTCATTTGGCAGTTGACTGTCAGTGGGAGTGGACAGACTAGTGGCGGTGAGGCCAAGCAGAGACCATTGGTCAAGGCAAACGTGGTGAGACCCTGGCCTAGGAGGCAGAATGGAGGAGAGCTGTGGAGTCTCTGAAGCCCAGTCTCTAGAAAGACCAGCTTCGAATTGAAACCCACACCGATTGTCAGAGAAATTACTTAGTAATTACGTCAGCTCCTGGGGGGAGTACAATAATATGTTTATTTCTTGAGTATTTATATTTTACTTATTTTTCTTCATAAAGAGAGTATTTTCTGTGCTTTTCTATTGACTCTAATCCACTGATAATTTTTGATGAATATGGCTGAGAAAGGTCAGGGGAATCTCTGTTGCTTATGAGAGTCTGAGACTTTTTATATTTTTATTTTAAGAGCCTGAGACAGTGAGGATGAAAGTCAAGTGGGATATTTCTGTACACTCCTGTAGTCTTCTCCAATTTGTTTTTCTTGTTGGCTGAAACATAGACATAATTCTTGACCCATTGTTGTGGGCAGCTCAAATGACACATAGAATGCAACAGAGCTTTGTCTGTTATAAGGTATTATTATACATTATGTAAGATGAAAAGTGTTAGCATTGTAATTAGCTGTCTTGGCAAGGAATTGGATAAATGACATTTCCTTCATATTTCTTTTCCATTTCAATGAACATTTTGTAAGAACATAGTATGAGTTTGATCTCTAAGTGGAGGGCTTCTAGTTAGTCTGATTAAAATACTATCCTGGAAAAGAATAACTTCAGTTTGCCCTTGATGCAGAAGTACTGAATGGCCTGGATCATGTGCTTATGGTTTCCTTGTAGGTATATGATGACTGCTATGTAGGTGTTTCTTCCAGAAACACCAACCAACAACGTATTCTTTTTGTTCTGAGATTCATGAAGTCTAATAAATACTTGTTCAGATTATTCTAGAAATGAGAAAGAAAATGGGTTCTGACTTCAAAGTCACTTTGAATTTGGTTCATACCTGATATTTAGAATAAGGAATCAGCAGAAATACGGTGGAAAGTGCTTGGGCCTTGCAGAAAGATGCTCCTGGTTCAAGTCTTGAAGTTGCCCCTAGCTAGCTACATGAATCTGGGGCTCTCATGTGAGTCTCTGAGTCTTGGTTTCTCTCTCTAAAATGGAAATAGTAATAGTGACCCTAGCAAGGTTCATTGTACCACCAAATAAGGTGACTTGTAGAATAACCATAATTATAGCGAAAGTCATTGAGTGCTTCTTGGCAATCACACACTGTGCCAGCATTCTTTAGACACACTAAAATGCTTAGTTGTCTTAGTAACCCAGAGCCGTAGGGCCATGGGGGTCTTCAGGAACATCTCCTAACCTGCCAAGGAATACTCACCCACCTGCCCATAGTATTAACAGTCTGACAAGCATCTATTTTTCTTTTTTTTTTTTTTTAATGCTTATTCATTACTGAGAGAGTGAGCGAGCAGAGTAGGGGCAGGGAGAGAGAAAAGGAGACAGAGCATCTGATAGCACAGAGCCCAATTGCGGCTTGAACTCAAAAGCGGTGAGATCATGACCTGAGTTGAAACCAAGAGTTGTACACTTAACCAACTGAGCCACCCAGGCGCCCTAAGCATCTATTTTTCTAAGCAAGGAACATCTTGGACTTTGTAATCCTTTCCTGCATATAAGAGGCCTGTTCTCAAAAGGAGAAGAAAACTCTTTGTTTAGAAGTCATGTTTGCTTGGTTTTTATCAATCTGTGAAAAGGTAGGTACAGAGTTGTCCCTCAGTTTCCCAAATGTGGCAGAAGCTGTAATGGGATATCGGTGTACGTTTTAAATAAGTGCTCATTAAGAAACACATCTCCCTGTGTTGGAAGGTAGCAGAGGGGGGCCCCAGAGATTCATGGGTGAGGCACAGACAACACCCCTCTGCTGCCCTTCCCTAGCATCTAGGGGAGATTCATCAGCTCTGGAGCCCAGGATGTCAAGCAAGAACAGGAAGCTATGTGAGTGACATGTGCGTACTACTTGGCCTTGAGCCTGGCAGGGCATATAAAATCCTCGAGCCAGCCTTCACCTTTTGGTATTGATATATTTTTCTCATTGTGTGTGTGTGTGTGTGTGTGTGTGTGTGTGTGTATGTGTGTGTGTCTGTGTCTGTGTCTTAAAGAATCAAAGTATAATCT
The DNA here is from genome assembly GCF_008692635.1 of Crocuta crocuta. Classification (NCBI taxonomy): domain Eukaryota; kingdom Metazoa; phylum Chordata; class Mammalia; order Carnivora; family Hyaenidae; genus Crocuta; species Crocuta crocuta. The sequence goes on along the minus strand of NW_027529428.1, from coordinate 9,872,753 downwards.
GTACCAATAAGGAAGAAGTGTGGCAAATCCTAGAATAGATGGGTATTCTTATCATTCCCTTTTACAGTGGATGGTCCTGGGGCTTAATGGAGTTAAATCACTTGAATGATGAAGCCAGATTTAGAATCCAGGTTTGTCTGCTTCTAGAGCTTGCTCCTCATAACCACCACATTAGAATACTGCCCATAACTTAAGCAGATGGCCCTGAATCAAACCTAGGTCCATAAACCAAATCTATGACTCCCTAAGGAGATGTGACACCGTGTAAGTGGAGATTTTAAGGCACTTTATGGATACTAAATACGTATCTCTTACCACTAATGCATGTTCATCTGAATTCATTCATTTACTCATCCATTAAACAAAGATTTATTGAGTGTCTGCTACATATATACTATTCTACTAAGGGATAAGGGATAAGTGAATGCGGAAAAAACAGAATAATGAATTAGACATAGATTCTGCCCTTAAGGGCTCACATAAGTCAGAGATACATATAAATAACTTAAGGTACAAATGATAAGTACCACAAGAAAGTTGCAATAATGGAGTGATGTGCATTCTAGGTTTGTGTGTGCATGTGCATGAACGCATGCATGCACATGTGCATTTGTGTGCAAGTATGTGTTTGGCAATTGGTTATGGCTAATGAGAGAGCCTTAAGTTTGAAGAAATGCAGGGAAGCAGGCAATAAAAATAATAATTGCAAGCGGATTGGTTTAGATAGCATGAAGGGTCCATAAAAAAGCAATGGAATTTAAGACTAGAAATATAAGCAGAACATTACACTTTGCATTCAGAGAAGTGCATTCTTCTTCAGCAAGAAGACTTGGCATCACTGTGCTGCAGGGGCCACAGCTCGTGAATCAAACATGGCCCATGGCCTGTTTCCAGTGGCCAGTAAGTGGAGAATGGCGTTTTAGATTTTAGAGTGTTGTTTAAAAATAAATGAGCAAATAAACAAAGAAAATATATGACAGGGACTTTATGCAGCACACAAAACTGAAAGTTTGCCAACGCCTCAGTGCATAGAATGGATTGGTGGAAGATACTGGCTTAAGGGAGACCAGGCTTCCCCAGGGAATAGCCATAGTCTAGGAAAGAAAGAATGAGGGCATGGGTGAGAGCATGGAGTCTAGAAATGCAGGACCCTGGAGGAAGATAAGAACTGGATATTTGTGTATTTTGGAGTTGTCTCAAAATGATAACTGAAGTCAGAACAGTGCATGAAAGGGGAAAGAGCCAAGAAGTGATCTTTCATAAACATCTGTTTATAGAACAGGGAGGAAGAAGAAGGGTAAGCAAACCCAATGACCTAACATCATTGGTTCCGTTTGTTCAATTAGCATAAGCTATTATGTCCTTGGCTTTTTCTGTGCCTTAAGGTGCCCTCCCCAAGTGAGAATGTGATGATATCAAGATGCCACAGCTTCAGCTTTTAGGACAGAACAGTGACCTATCCCTTAAGTTTCGCTTCTCAGTTTACGTGTCCATCGTCTTTCAAATACAAGTAGATCCCAGGTCCCTTCAAATTCTCCCCAAGCCACCTCTTCTCTGTATCTCTGTAGAATCCCTGGATGCTTCTTGGCTGATGAGGTTTCTGGACATACCAGTTTCTTTTCCCTCCTGCACATCCAGAATTGATGGGCTGGATAAGCATACTTAATAGCCTGGCTGCAATGTTGGCTTCTAGACTTTAGAATCGTTACTGCACATGGGAACTGCTACCGGCAAGGGAGCAGGGAGGTCATGTGACCTTATCATAAACACTGTGAAATGCACTGCACAGGTCCTCAAGAGGCAGTGAGGAGATGACAATGATAAAAGTTTACCGTGATTGTAGGGGACAGGAAAGGCTTTCAACTGAAGATAAAGAAAAGATGGTTGGTGAGAACCAAATGAACTGCTTTGGGGATGATACCAAGAAGGACCAGGCCCATGGGCAGAGGGCAGAGGGGTAGCTAAGTCAGAGGACCCAGGCAAGGGAAGGGTAGAAATAGGCTGGACTCTCAACTAGGCACTGGGCAGAGAAAACCTCATGTCACTACACTATGATTCCAATTAGGTCATTTCAGGAGTTTAGACTCAGACTGTCAAATTATGGAGAAGCTGGATTTTCAAGTTCCCTAGGAATGAAATAATGGTGATGAGTGCAGGAGGGAGGGTGGTTATGTTTGGAGCAGCAAGTGGATGTTAAAGTCTCAGGTTTTGGAGCAACCTCAGTTTTGAAGGCAGACATGACTCCCAGGTGTGACTGGGAGGAGGTGGTGGTGAGGTGGACAGCCTTGGCCCCTGTGAGGCCCAGAAACTGAGAAAGGACAGCAGATGGAAGGAGGTGTCGGTATGGAAACAGAAGGTGGTGAACTAGTCTCTGGGTGGATGCCCTCCTCCACTGTGACTTGGTTAGGGCCACGCTTACCCTGGGGCTTACACTGCTGAATGCTGAGTGGGGGAAGCAAATGTAATGGAACTTAGCTCTAAGGTAGGGTTCTAGGGGGATGTATCTTCTCAAAAGGTGACAGATTTTTGAGATGTTGTTTGGACCCAAGAGGAGAAGTAAATTTAAGAACAATATGAAATGAATAGAAAATATGAACACAAGATGCCCATCAAGAAATATTTTCCATGAGGCCACACAGCTCAGAGACCCAAGTTGCACAAGCTAACTATGCATGCCTAGTGCACTTCTTTATTACAGAAGCTTCTAGGATGCTGGGATGAGAAAGATGTCAGATCAGCTCTGGAGCCAAATCCCTTCGCTGAACTTGCCCAGGGTTAGACTGACCTCAAAATATTATATCCCACTTCCTTTGTTAAGGGAATAAAGGAAACTTGAAGGATTCAAGAGTGAAGAGGAACTCCACTTGAACGTCTGTGTTGTGTGTGTGAATCTAGGCAGAGCGGAGAACAGAAGCCCCCTGGGCTCTGCAGCAGACAGCCCCATTGTGGTTCTTCCTGGCTGTATGCACGTCTCCTCCCCTCTCCCACCTCACTTCCCTCCCCAGTTCCCCTCCAAAGGGGAAAACCAGTGACTACCTCAGGTCCACATCCTTTACAAAGCATCTACTACTATCTATACATATAAACAGCCTCTCCAAAATGAAAATTATTTTAAATACATTTATGATTTTAAAAATCCCGATTTCTGCCCAGATGTGCAGGTAAGGACAATTCATTTCTTGTTAAGATTGCATTGCCTTAGCCTACCTCCAGGGACACCTCACACATCTTGAAGGAAATACCTGTCACTAAAATACATTGACCTTTTCAGCAAGAGTCATGATGAAGTGACATAGCGATTATTGGGCAGAATCCCAGTGAACAGTCCTATGAAATATCCAGAGAAGCACATTCACCTCCATTTGGTTTTATGACTTCCAAGTGGTTCCTTGAATTTTTAATCCTAACTGAGTCTCTAGGAAATTTGTAAGACTGCTGAAATGGCTAGTTCTAGTAAGATTTCACAGCCAGCACTGGAAAACTGATAGCCACAGTCAGCAGGAAACCCATCCTCTATGACGTGGGCAGGTGCTCTGGGATGCATGCACCCTCTTGAGGCTAGAGGCAGTGTTAGAACTGAACATCCTTGAGTCGCCATGTCCGAGATAGGAGATTTCCAGTAGGCAGTCGAAAGAGGCATCAGTCATTATGGCTATGAATGCCGTCTGTGTACTGGCTTCTCTATATAAGACTACCTGGGTCTACAGACACTCAAGGATTAGAGGTGGCAACTTTCACCCCAAACCTGGAAGGTGCTGAAGGTTCTCACAAAGGTCATGAGGATGCTTTCCAGTGATGGGTCTGCTTACTTGAATCAAGTCCTGTTTTTCTAAATGCTTGGCTTCTCAAACTCAGAAATTGCCTCCTTCCCTCCCTCCCCTCCCTCCTGGAAGTCTCAGTGAGCCCCTGTGTGTGTCAGCCACTGTCCTAGGCATAGGGATATCATTGTGAGCAAGGCTGCTCCAGCTCATGCCTTGAGGAGCTTGCAGTCTAGTCGGAGAGCTGGCTGAACGTGTCTCACTCCAGCCCCTCCCACCCTATCTGCCTCCATATGGTTGAACCCTTCAGGGTCTGGCCCTGATGTCCCTCTGGAGAAGAAGTGCCCCCATGAGATAATCAGCCCAGGATGCCCACGTGGCCATGAGGTGGTTCAAAATATGAGTGAGGCTTCTGTTCAGGTTTAAGATGCTCCTTTACCTGCCCTGTCAGCAGGTGGGTTTAAATGACCTCTCAGGAAAGTCTCTGCTTGCTGAGGCTTGCAGAGAATCTGCTCAGAGTGGGCGATCTACTACTTTGGCTTCAGTGAGACAGCTTCTGATACAAGCATTTCCCACAGAGAAGAGATACTACTGCTATTGAGTCCTGGTTCCTCATTTATTAATCAGGCGAGTTTGCATGTCCTCATTTGCAAGGTATGATTATTATCATACCTCTCTCATTGGGACACTTGTAAAGATCACAGGAGTTAACACATGTAAAGATTTAGCATGCTGCCTGGCACATAGCAAGTGCTCGTTAAATGTTAGCTCATGTTATTTCTGTTCACTCTAACAGAAGGTCTCTGTGATTATACCACATTTGCAAGACACTTTTGCCAGATGTAAGAAAGGTTTCAGTAGCTATTGGAGGACACTTCAGAAGTTACAGAAGTTTCCAGCATTCCATGGGCACGTCTCTCCCTTTTCTACCCATATAGGTTACCACATTTGCCTGGATCCTGTGTCATTAGGATAGCTGACAATAAGGACATCAGTGATTCCCTCCTCACAAGAAAAGTGAAACCCCAGACAGAAGTATTTTCCAGGAGGAAACCTATTTTCTCTCTTTAACTCATTTGGTTGAGGCAATCAGAAGCATTCGGGTGAGCTTCAGTAGGATGTTGAAACCCTGCTGCACACACTTCATTAAATCTGGGCAGAAAAAAATAGTGCCTTCGCTACTGAGGGAAGGAGGCTACAGGAGCCAATGGAGCCTGAGGAACACTGTGAGCTTGGCTGGAAATAAAACACAGTTGGTGTGTGATTCAAGAAAATGGTTCAACAGACGAAGGAAATATGGAGAGGGCTCTGCCGCTCATGGGGAACACTGTTTACATACCAATTCCTTCTTCTTCATGCATTCCATGAGGATGATGAACAGATGCTGAGCTTGGGTTCGGGTGTATGTGAAAGTCTTCTGGATGGTCACCAGCAGCTGGTCCCTCAGAGATTCGTTGATAAGTCTGCAATTAAAAACAATGCAAACAACAGGTCAACCCAGCTCCTATTCAGTACATGTTTCTGAGCAACAGTCTAGAAAGTGGACAAGAAATCATTGGGAGAACTAACTTTAGAGTCAAGTTATTTCTTCCTTTATTTTTCTCACAAGTTATTTTGACTGTAATAATTTTAAAAAAATGTACTTAAAAATAAATCTATTTGAATGTCTCAGAACCTAAAAGAATAAAGAAGATTAATTTGATTCTTTTTTTGTCTGTCTTTTTCTTTCTTTTGTATCGCAAGTGTCTAATACCCTCTTCCTCAAGTGCTGTTGTCAAGAAAAGCCTTAGTCAATTAGCATCTTGGTAAAGATTTACTGTATTACTTACACAAAGATTTAAATTTCAACTTTGTCTCTAATTGTGAGGGAAAAAGCTTACATCTCAGTAATTTGAGCACCAGTAAGGAGAAGTAGGACTTATGATTTCTCTAAAATCATTTCACATAGGTAGCTTATCTGGCCTATGATTCAGGTCATCATTTATGTCAAACATTGGCTCTGTTATATCCAAGAAGACTCTGATCTATAGGAGGTTTGATATGGATATTTTATTAAGAGATACTTTTCATACTATAGAGGAAAGAGGGAGAGCAAGAGAGGCACATCATGCCCAATCCCTGCTCTGTTACCTCTTGAAGATGAACCTGTTGTAACATTATCTCTGCTCTTACTAGCCTGGTGAGAACTGGGCTATCTTTACCAGCCGTCAGATGGCAGGGAATGAAAAATCACCCTACTGTTAATAGATTCTGTCCAAAATCAGGAAGATAAGACTGCTTTCAAGGGCTAATGACAAAATTATACTTTGCTTACCATTTTACAGTTTTATATTTTTCCCCATAATTGAAGTACCAGAAACTCCTATGTATAATAGTAAATATAATGATCTCATTTGGCACTTATGGAAACCCTATAAGAAAAAGTTCTGTACTATTTATTTTTTTCTTTTCTTTACTCTTTTTTTTTTTTTTTTTT
>NW_027529428.1:9723535-9866502 GCF_008692635.1 Crocuta crocuta | reverse complement strand
TATATTTTTTTTTTTTTTTTTTTTTTTTTTCTCTTTTTTTTTTTTTTTTTTTTTGAGAGAGAGAGCTCATATGCTCAAGCAGAGGAGGGGCAGAGAGGGAGGGAGAGAGAGAACTCCAAGCAGGCTCCACACCTAGAATGGAGCTCAACATGGGGCTCCATGAAGGGCTTGATCCCATGACTGTGAGATCATGACCTGAGCCAAAATCAAGAGTTAGACACAGCTGACTATTGGTTGTCCTGACCTGGAGTCCCAGGTCTATATAATTTAAAAGGGAAGGATATTTAAGTTGGAAAGAGCCAGATGCTTAAGGTCACTCAGCAAATAAATGGCAAAGTGAGAACCAGAATCTAGATATTCTGATTCCTTGTCCATTACTCTTTCCACTACACCATGCTGTCTCTTATTACACCAAGTGTACTGTATCATGGCCTCTCTTCATCACTGTGGTTCCTTGAGAAGCAAATTATAAAATTTGCTTTAATGTGAAAACATAATAAAATTTGTTGCTTAAAAGAAAGCAAGATGAGAGGCTTGAGGATATTTTCATATCTGTGGCCTGCCCCAGGATTGTGTGAGGGTCACCTGAGCCCACTAGGTTGGACATTATGATGCCCTACACTGAGGAGAGTGCATTCCTCATGACCGAATTATACCGGATTATACTGGAATGTCACTTAGCTTGATGGAAGACTGGGTTACCCCTTCTGCCCCTCAGGAAGATTTATATCATGAACATTAAAAACAAGTATTGTCCAGAAGAAGTTGAAAAATAATACCAGATCCTCTCAAGATTACTAAATTATTCTGGAAGACTCTGGCCTTAGGTGTAGACCAATCTGAAGCCATTCATTCATTCATCCATTCAATAATTGCCTAGTGATGTCTATTTAGTACCAGACACTGTGATATATGCCAGGGCTACAGAGATAGATGAGATATACACACTTCTAGCCTTCAATGAACTTATACACAGGTAGAGTAGAAAGACATGAACAAGCAATTCAAGTGTGATTGGCAACAGTAAAGAAGTAAAGAACTTGTGACAGTTGAATATAATCTAACCTAGGGGGTACAGGAAAGACCTCTCTGAAGAACTGTTGTTTAAGCTGAGACTGGAAGAATAAATGAACATTAGGATGATCAGGGATGTGGTGGAGCTGGGCAAGAGCATTCTTGGCAGCATGAACAGCCTGAACAGGAAACAGCATTAACAAGCCTAGTTTTGAGAAAATAAAAGGTGAGTATGGCTAGAAGGTGAGAGCAAAAGAAAGAGTGGAACAAGATGGCACTGCAAAAGGGGTAAGGATGAGATCATGGGGGACTTTTGGAACACTGCTGTAGATTTTGGATTTTATCCCACAGGCAATGAGAAGCCATTGGAGAGTGACACAATCACATTTGTGTTGCCAATTTTCCTGAAGAGTCAAGACATGAGCACTCATACCTGGGTATGTGTCTACTTGATAGGCAACCGATGTGGATGGGTCTAGAGAGTTCTACAATATCAAATGTACATAAATGATGTACATGATTAACAACAGAGGAAGAGACTCTCCTGATTAGCCACTTGATAGATCTAATCATTCATTTGCAGGTATTTAATTTTGATAACAACTCAAAATTTGTTTTCCACTGCTAACCATCTGTAGTGAATTCCCAGTTCCCTGAGGTCATTAACTGTTTGAAGGATCTGTCATCTGTACCTAGTGTATCATTTTGTAAAAACTGAGAAATGAAGCGCAACTTAGCTAATTGTGGGTTTTGGTGGTGAAGAGAGTGAAAGACACTAAGCATCTTATCTTTTTTTTTTTTTTTTAGCTCAATTTTAAAACTGAATGAAGTTGTGGCTTTGGTTAAATCATATAGCAAGAGCCCAGAATTCTACTACTGGAAGTATAAAGATTCTCCAGGTTGGTGTTTTCCAAAGTGTGGGATGCCAGTCACTGATGGAGCAGAGTGAGTGGTCTTAAGTGGGATGATTTGCTCTTTCCAAAACATTAAGTTTTACTCATTAAACATTAAATAACTGTTATTTTGGCTTCAGTTCTTTTTCCATCCTTCTGATTCCATCAAGAAGAAAATCACATTTTTGATGCTTCTTTGACTTTAAGAGCTCACAAACATTTGCAAACCTCCCTCTTTTGACAAAGAAATAACAGGTATCAGGTCCCATGCTTTTTGCAGAAAGAGTTTAATAACTTTTCAAAAATAAGATCCTGTATAACATTTGATGTGCTCAGAGCACATCGTGGTTTACGACACATGATGGCTACAGAGATAATATTATTTGATTTTCCTAAGAATCTGAGAGAAGCAGGTATTAATTCCACTATGCAGAAGAGGAGGCTGTGGCCCAAAGAAGCTAAATGATTTGTACAAAGTCACATAGCTTGAGTTGAGTCTGCTGAATTCAGCCTTCCTTCCTTGGTGTTGCTTTTCCTGTTTGTAACCTATAAATATGTTTTTTGGTTTCCTAATCATCTGCACTGGAAGTAGACATTTAAATATATTTGTTGTAGGAAATTGCTTTTTCTTTTTTCTGATAGAACATTGGAGGGAAATCAGAAGAGTCTGGAGAAGATAGGGAGAAAATTGAGAACAATGGCAAAGTGCATTTGTGATGCTGAAGATTCTATTTGCTTCTAATTTTTCACAAGTATTTGCTCTGCTGAATGAGATGTTTTCTATTTGGCACAAAGGCTTCCTCTGTCTTCTCTAAGGACCCTTTCTTACTTTGTGGCCATATTCCATAGGACGCTGGGAAGCCTGCTTTCTTGAAATTATTGCTTTCCTAGCTCTTCCCATTTTTTTTTCCCCTGCACAACACTGGAGTGATTTAAAAATCTTGATTGTGATATTTAAAAAAATAGAAAAAAATAGCAAAAAATAGAAATAAGCCCATTTTATGTTTCTTTTTATGGAACCAGAATAGTGATTGAAAATTTCTTGACATCAAAACATGGTCATAGTATTATATAAAATTTTAGTTTTAGAATTGGGTCTTTGACAAAGCGATGCCTATTTATAGAAGCTGTTAATTTGTGGCTCCATGTGTCCTAAAGCTATTTTTGGTATACCTCAAATTAGAACGTTTCTTGATTTAGGAAGGGTAGTCATTGAAGTGAGGAAAATCTCCATAGTATGGCATTTGTGTCTCCATTTAAATGCTGAACTTGTGATCTGGAGCTTTTTGGATGAGTCACAGAAGTATCTGAAATGGGTCAATGTTCATCCAGTCCTGTAAGTAACCCGTGGAACTTCCCATACTTTGCTATTAGCATTCTGTTCAGAGGCTAGCAGTACAAACCACGTGTTCACACTTTTCTAAGAATAACTTTAATTACCTGCAAGATGAGTCTCATTCCTAGATTTGAAAATTAGAAAATGCATTTAGAATTCAGTGGGACACGAAGAGCTAGACTTAGGTTAATGGCTCTCGAGGAGCAAAGCCCTTCTCCTGCCCTCTGCAGACACCCTCCATTAATTTATTCAGACACAATATGAGAAAACTTTACCTATACAAATAAAAAAAGATCACTAATAATACTGCAGTTTGGTACTTAAAAGGCATCATCTCCCAAGAATCTCCTAATGCTCTAAGAAAAATGAAATTTTGTCATTTGCTAAAGCCAAAGCAAATCACCAAATATAACCTTGGGAGACAAAAAGATTACGTGTTTTGCCTAAGGTCACAGAGAATGGCATTTTTCTTTTCTTCTCTGTCTCCTCTCCTCCCGCCCCCACTTCCTCCTTTCCTCTTCCTCCCTATTTTCATCCTCCTTTCCCTTTTTCTTCTTTGTTAGTAGACGTTACCCCTTCCTCCCAAATGCCATGACTCTGGGGTCACGATTCTTCCCAGAGAGGCAGGACAACATTGTATATAAATAAGCACCATGGTCACCAGGGGCAGGGTGTCCAGAGTGAAGCTGTCACTTGCTGCCCATATAATCGTGTGCAAGCTATTCAGTCTTTCTGTGTCATGTTTTTCATACATGTCAAATGAGAATTATAAGAGTTCTTATCTCACAGACTAGTGAATAGTAAACTAGTTCATCTTTGTAGAGGGTGTGATACATAGCAAGGCAAGCATTTGATATTATTAACACACAGTCCCACATGGCTCCTTGATCACTGACATTCATTCTTGTTAGGTAGCATGGCCAGTGGCTAGGGCCTTTGACTGCAATACAGAGCTCTCTCCTGAGACCAACAGTGCTCTGCACACTTGGTGAGCTCAAAAGTATGAGGCCACACCCAATCCAAGCTGGAGAAAGAACTTTTCCACTTCAGAGAAATCAGAGATCACCAGTGCTTTCTTACATGTGGGAAATAGAGATACATAGCAGATTTAGGAGGCTTAATTATCACAAAGGCTTGCAAATACTCCATGCAAACATCTCCACATCTATTTATTTGTTCATTCAACAAATAGTACCAGTGCCTACTGTGTACCAGGCACTATGCTAGAGGTATACATATGAATAATATTTAGTCCTAGCCTCAGGGAACTCATAGGGTTGATATTCTGGTAATCAATTAATAGGTACCACCCCTCCAAACTCAGTGATGTAAAAGAACATTTTTTTTATTGTGTTGATGATTTTATGGGTTGGGAATACAGGTAGAGTGGCAATGAACTCATGCCTATTCCGTGATATCTAGGTTCTCAGCTGGAGAGGATGGAATGGCTGTAAATGGCTGTAATGGCTCAATGGGCATATGTCCATTCTTTTTCCACATGGCATCTGCTGCAGATACAATGACCAAGATGACTTCTTTGCTCCTTTGTCTGGTACCTAGTCCAGGATAGCTGAGAGAACCGACGACTGGCTGGCATTGCTCTCTCTGGTGGTTGCACGGTGGATGGACTTCTTACATGGAAGCTGGCTTCTCTCAAATTGAAGATTCCAAGAGAGTGTTTGAAGAGACTTGGGCAAAAACTTTAAGACTTCTTCTGATTTAACCTCAGAAGTCCCAGAATGTCATTTTCTTACATTCAATTAATCAGGCAACTCACTGAGAGCAACCCAAATTCAAGAGGAGGGAAGAAATGGACTCCATCTCTTGGTGGAAGGAAAGCATGAATATACAGAGAAGGAATATACTGATGGTGATCATCTTGATCATCTTCACAGCATAGAGCCTGCAAATATTTCCTTTTTTTATTCAGCTGCCTATTTGTGTTTATTTAGTGTGTACTACGTGCTAGGTATCTCTTTGGGACCTTGGGCACCTGGCTGGAGCATTTTTTCCATGGGTACCACCATTGTACTGTGCCCCTGTCAAATGCAGTATGCAAGGCACATCTTCACTCAAATGGGCAAATGCCTGGGTCAACCTTAATGCCCAGGTTAAGTCACCACCAAAAACAGTGGGTATTTTCTTGGTGCCCTCATCTCACTTTGAGGTCTGTTTGAAGAAGAAAAGCAACAACATCACCTGCCAAAAGCTAGAGAGAAATCTGACTTCCTAAATAATTGGTTCAGTGTACCTTACTTCTTGATCTACCTTGGTGTGGGCCCGCCCCCTATCTCACTCAGTTGGTACCAACAGACCACTAACCGATTTCTTCTCTATCTTCTTCTAACGCACTCCGCACAGTTGGTTGAATGGTTGCTCTATGAAGGATTCCATCACAGCCTTCTTAAAACCCTACAGTAGTTTCTCATCACCAGTAAGATAACATCTCAACTTTTCGTATTTCTGGATTCTGTATGTTGGTAATCTGAAAATACAGCTGCAGAATTTGATCTTTGGGATAAAGGGATGATACAGCTTAGGAGCTGTGGTTTTACAGATGAAGAATCTGGAGCCTACAGAGGGAAACTAGCTTGCTAAAGAAACATCAGAGCCAAACTTAGAGGAGAAGAGAGTCAGGAAGAATCTCTGATAATGAACTACACTAGTGTAAATATGTAGGCTCGGCTCAGTGGTTATGCAAAGCTAGTGAATTGTTGTTTGATGACTGGATACAAGTGGGGATTTCTTCTATTTTTATCCCTGAGACAGGATTTCTGTATCTTATGTGCAAGAAGACTGAGCCTGAGTAATATGGTTTCAAGGATCCACTGCCTACCCAGAGTTACTCCCCAGCTTCTCTGAAGCCCAGAGTTCCTTTTAATTAGTTAAAAGACAAACAAACATTTTGTTGAACAATTAGAAGTCCTAAGAGCAACTCTTAGGTTAAGTGGTGTTTTATGTTAAACTCACATTCAACTGTAGCTGACTGATGCTGATGGTTTTTAGAAAGTACTAGTTGGAAAGAAAGTTGGGGAAGATGTGAAGCAAACACCTGGAAGCGACCAATAGGTGGGTAGGGAATGACTTTGCCTGACTTTCTCCTGAGGATCAACTCCCTATCCAAATGGCTTCTACCATCTAAGACCTGTTAAAATAGTACCTCTAATCTCATTTTAATACATAGCCTAGACAAACGGTTCACCTTGGCTTTTCCTGAGGGCTCTATCTAGTCACATGAGGCAGGTAGAATGATGTTAGAGAAGCTGTCTGCAATCAGGAAGGACACACCCTGGAGGATGCAATCAGTTAAAAAAAAATGTCATTTACTGCTACCCACCGAGGGAGCATTTATTTTGGTTCACTTTATCTTTACTTTTATTTTTTTCTTTTTAAAAATCCACTCTAGAGTCTTGAGCTATATATGGTAAAACAGAAGGCACAGATACACATACAAAAGGAAACAGCAGGAGGATGGTGCAGTGAGGTTGAGGGTTGTAAGAGAGGCACTTGGTATCTATTCTAAGATAAGATTTGTGCTAGGCATTTTATGTGTGGCATTTCATAAAGTCAGATTAGTCTAAGAAATTCCTAACTAGACTAACTCCTTGATGCATAGACTGCACATGCTCTTACTTATGTGTTCTCTCCTCTCAATCTTCATGAAGATGCTGAAGGCAGATTTTCCACTACCCCATTACCTTGATTCCCTTACCCTTCCCTTTCTCCATAGCATATCACTTTCTAAAATATTATACAATGTGTTTATTTATTATGTCATTACTTATTATCTACCTAACCCTGCTAAAATGTAAGTTCTGTAATCATAAAAATATTTGTTTATTTTGTTGACAGATGTGTTTTTGCCAGTGCCTAAAACAGTGCCTGGAACATAGTAGTGTTCAAAAAAATACTTGTTGAATGATTGAGTACATAATGGTGGTTGGTTAAAAGAATGTAATCAAAAAACAAAGGGGAAAATGTCGCGTAATATTGAAAATCTGTCAGACATTCAAGGGTTCCCAGTTTGGTGGAACTCAGTTACAGAAATACTAGAGCTATGTTATCTAATATGGTAGCTGTTAGCCACATGTGGCAATCTGAATTAAAATTAATTACTGCTAAATAAATTTAAAATTCAAACCCTTAGTCACACTAATCACAGTTCAAGTGCTCAGTGGCTATTTGATTGGACAGATAGAGAATATTTCCATCATCACAGATACTTCTATTGGACAGCACAGATAGAGAACATTTCCATCATCACAGTTGAGGCAGACAGGGCTGCCAAGCACTTTACCCTGGGCAGAAACTAGTGGGACATTCAAGTGAAAAACCCCAAACAGTATTGGCTATGTGCCTGTAATTTCTCTCCTTCCTTTTGCTATTGATTATGATTATGGCCAAGAGTAGAAATTGTTAAGTGTTGCCAAAGAATACAGGGACTGACACATGGTCCGGTAGCTTCTCTGCTGCCAAAATGAAAGGGAAAGACACATCTTCTGTGTTCATCCCAAGTGAAATTCTATCAGTGATTATTGCACATGGCCTGGCAATAGGAATAGTCGGACTTTTATTGTTTTAGACCCTCTATAAAGGAGCGAATCAGCTGGACTTAGATGTATGAAGTTCTTGGACAGGCAAAGACACTGGCACCTCTTTCAATGACGTGCTTTAAAGGTTGGTCCAATATTTATTCAAAGGAGAAGTTAACCAGCATGTGAGACAAAGTGGGGAAGATGGAAGCTGTTTTTCAGAATAACTCATCTCTGGGGCACCTGTGCGGCTCCGCTGGTTAAGCATCCTTCTCCTGATTTTGGCTCAGGTCATGATCTCATGGTTCATGAATTCAAGCCTGGAATCAGGCTCCACACTGAGAGTGTGGGAGTGTGGGATTCTTTTGCTCTCTGCTCCTCCCATGCATGCACTCTCTCAAAATAAATAAATAAACTTAAAAAAAAGAGAGAATAACTCAGCTCTGGGGCAAGCAAACTTCCTGCAGTTACTGGGTCTCATCTTCCTAGAGGTGATGCCCCATCTGCCTGGGCAGACCACTCCCTACCAGTGAGATACTGAGCAAACTTTGTAATCTTTCTGTCCTTAATTTCCTTATTTATAAAATGGGGATAATTATCATAGCTACCCCATAGAGTTTATGAAAGACAGTGTTTAGATCAGGCTCTTGCATGCAGAAGCTTTAAAAAATATTACCTTTACTTTTGCAAGTATGCTTTTGGGAACAGGGTCAGAGGTATGCGGAAAAGGGCAGGGTAAAAATTCTTGCTCAAGGCTTTGTCGAAGATGCCTCTAATCCCGTATCCTACTCTGTGAGATGCTGAAACAAGTATAATTTTCTTTCATTTTTTTTAGATGGATTAGTGATGGATTAATTCCTCACTGTTTTCAAATTAGTCTTTTTGGGGGTATCTGGGTGGCTCAGTCAGATGCTTAAGCCTCTGACTCTTGGTTTCAACTCAGGTCATGATCTCATGGTTGGTGAGTTCAAGTCCTGAATCAGTCTCTGACAGCACAGAGCCTGCTTGGGATTCTCTCTCTCCCTCTCTCTCAGCTCCTCCCCTGCTTGTGCATACTCTCTCTCTCTCTCTCTCAAAATAACAAATAACAATAAATTAGTGTTTCTTATCAATTATCCATAGATGACTGCTGAGTTAACTTGTCCCTCAATCCAGCTTCAAACAGAATCCCACAACAAAGAGCCTCTTGTTTTTGATATCCTATGTGTTATGTCTGTAGGGAAAGACTCATATTGTCAGGCAGTTTAGACTGATGCACTTCACAGTGTTGATTAAAGATGGACTATTTTCCAGGTATCTTTTTAGGCAGATACATTTCTTATTTTTCCCTCGGCTTCATAATTCAATGTGCTATTTGATGACTGCCTGATGGTGATATATGGGGCTATCTATAAAATGTTGTCTTCATTCTAGAATAAAAGTAGACATCCATGGCATATTGACTGTACATTTCTTTCTTTGCATCATTGTTAATCTATCACATTAATCTCTCCCCTGAGCCCCAATGTGGCCTTGGAATAATTCTCAACACATTATTCTAGGATGCCAGTACCAGTTGATTGTTGCTGACATTCAAGATGAAAACTATTTGTCATCCCTGCACCAGAGATAAGAAAATCTCAAATATACTATCAAATGGTGAACACCAGGGATATCATAGGGTTAAAGAACTCTAGATTTTAGGTCTGTCTCCAAGACACTGAATGAACTGTGCCTTCCATGAATTCAAAGGAACTGATTATTTTAGGGGTCATTGCTTATGGGTACTTGATTTGCATGGAATAGCTCCAGGAAATATAATAAATATGTGTATCAGCTATAGGACAGCTGTCCAGCAATTAGGACAATTAAAGGAAAAGCATATTGAAGCTGAGTGGAGACTTTTCTAGACAACAGTAGTACAGACTTGAGTTAACCTTGGAATACTACTTTAATGCATGTTTAATGTGTCTCTGGTGGAAGAAGCTTTTATAGCAGGTGGTCACTGCTGTATTTAGTTTTTATGAATCCTGTAGTCCATAATCAACAATGAGAATTGCATGGAGAATCTAATGGAAATCCATTAAAGACATTGCAAACATTATCTATTATTAATGATACCACAGGGTGAGATGTTAATCCACTCTATTTCTAACAGCTGTGGTTTCTAATATCAGTCGGGATGATTCAGAATTCATCTCCTCTAGGGTAAAGGAATTAAATACCAGGACATTTTATTATCTAAGTCTCCCTCAAATATATTTTAAATGTATTTGTGGATTTTAAAGCCCTCATGACTTCTTTTCATAAGAGAAAGAGACTATGTTGTAGAAGTGGGTAAGAAATGTACATGTACATCTCACACTAAGGCAGCAGTGGGAGGGGACAATTCAGTTCTGTTGTCTGGTGAATGGAAGGTTCACTGAGAAGGCCATGGAGAGAGAGAGCTGGGGCCAGAATGCAAAGGGCCTTCAGTCCAAGCATAGGAATGTGGACTTGCCCTGTGGATTATCAACTGGTTTTCACCAAGAAGTCTTGAGAATTCTGAGGAGGCATTACAAAGCCGCCTCAGAGCTGCCTTAGTGGGTGAGAGCCAGACAGAGAGAGGAGACCTGTACACCAGTGGTTCTCAGATTATGGTCCCTGGACCAACAGCTTCAGCAGTTCCTGGTTACTTCTTGGAAATGCGTATCACCTTGCCAGTCAGACTTACTGAATTAGAAAATCTAAGATGGGGCCCAGCTATTTGATTTTTCATAAGCCCTTTGGGCGATTCTGATGCAAGATAAACACTAGAGAACCACTGGTCTAGGCCTTCCACCCCAGCTTCAACACAGTGAACGTGTATCCTGTGCCTTATACATTGCACTTGTATCTGAGATTTCACATGAGGAAGGACCCACATATGGGCTTTACAAAAGTGAAAATCAATGTTACAGGCAAGTAGGAAATTGGGACTCTTGAATGGTTGCCCATTGCAATTGTAAAGTCAAAGGAAAATGAACTAATGCTGAACTTAATGACCTTGATGACCATCCATGGCATCGCCAACAGCAGAGAGACCCATCATTCAGTTTTCAGTACTTTTAGATTTCTCATCCTTTTTTTTTTTTCCTCTTTGGAAATGGGTCATATATTCTGAACTAGTAGGAAAATCATTTTCAAAAGAAATAAAAAAGTGAACTGAACGCCCTTAAGAAATCCATGTAAATAAGAATGTGAATGGAGAAATCTACCAGTCCTGTCAAAATGGGTATTTTTATGGTATAGCTTTCTCTTCAAGGGAGGCGTTTTCAAGTCTAACAGATGTTTGAAACCAAGAACAGCTGTGGTAAAGAAATAAATGAGGTGATCCACGCTAAATCAACTTCCCAAGCCAACTGGGTTCCAGGGACAAAATTTGGCAGAGGGTACAAAGTGCTTGTGGCAACAATGCTATGGCTGGTGTGAGCGGAATGCAGGCCAGGCATGGCAGGTGAGGAGGCTCTTTCTGACAACATCAGAAAGCTAATTTGTACACATTTAAAAGGAGTTTCTGAAAACGTGGTCCATGGACCACTCTGGCTGGAATCACCTGAATTTTGGTTTCACATACAGTTGCCTTCACCTCAGCCCAGGTACACCAAATCTGGATACTTAGAGAAACCTGTGTCTCCTCACACTTTCTGGGTGATTCTAAGGCATGCCAAAGTGTGATAACCACATGCCTATCTTGAATATATTCTGTGTAACAAGTGGCCCAGAAGTGAGCTGAGCTAATCTCAGAGGAACATGGTTGATCCATCCTGTACAATGATCACTTGGTATTGATGAGCTGCCTAAAAGTCCTCTGGGCAGTGGTTCTCCAAAAACGATTTCTTTACCATGATGGATTTTGCAGCTCTGTGTTCTTTCTAATGTTTGCTGCTTATGTTCATGGCCACACTTTCTCAGCTTGGAGCTGAGCAATTCTAAAGCAAATTTAATCAATTTAGAGAACTGATGGATGGGCAGAGATCAATAGAACTTTTCCCCTCACTAGTACTTTCCTCCATGAACTTTATGTAATTGTTTTTTAGTCAATGCTTCATTCTTTCCATGCTGACACAACATGGAGGGATCAAATAGCAAACTGGAAGACAAAGTATTTTCTTTTGAACTTTCCTAAATAAATTAAGCTACTCCAGCCTTGCAGAACTTGGATATAATGGTATCTATATATCTATATATCAATATCTTTATTATATTTTATATTTATATTGTCTTTATTATATTATTTGTATAGGTATCTACATATCAATATCTTTAATATATTCCACAGAGGGGAAAATTGCAATTATAGGCATTATTATATATATAAATTATATATGATTTGATTGATTTTATTGGATTAAATTCATTTGTCAATTAACTTGATTTCATTAAATTGAAATATAGAATTTCAATATGTAAATATATATTATATATAAATAATATGAAAATATATTTAAATATATGTAAATTTGAGTATATATAAATTCAGCATAATAGTATGTATACACACATACAAACACAGTATCTCACAGAATTGTCCCTTTTATCAACTTTCTTTTAATGTTCTTCAGGTTGATTCTTTTTTTTTTTCCTGTGTTAANGCTCAACTGACTAAGCCACCTGGGCGCCCCAGTTTGGATCCAGTTTTGATGAGAAAGGCGACTAGGAGCAACAGAGTCACTAAAATGCCATCTTGTGAGTAATTAACACCCAACATGGGGCTGGAACTCATGAACTTGAGATCCAGAGTCACATGTTCTACCAACTAAGCCAGTCAGGCGTCCCTGAATAGACTCTTGAGAGACATGTCACACTCAAGTAGTTGGTCCTCTGGGCTCTTATACATTTATCACAGCATACATGACCTTCTAGTTACCTGTATTCATAACTGTGTTTTTTAACCTCCATTATAAAATCTCTGACAGGGCCATGTCTTTCTCATTCTCCAACAGTTAAGCTGAATGCATATAGTAGGTACTCAATAAATGTTAACTTAGAAAACAGTTTACAAAAACAAAACCCTTTTGAAATAAAGCTCCAAGTATGCTTTGTCTATACAAGATACTTCCACATTTCTTCCCTTCCCTTATGAGAAAGTTATAAAACAGAATCAAGTTTTGATGTGCTTTCTTATCGAAAATTCTAGAAAAGAGACAAGGTAAGATGAAATTAATGGAAACTAAAATAGACACTTGAAGTCAGCATGCTTGGTATTTGTTTCCTTCTTTCTCACTTGACATTCCAATTATGTCTAAATCATACTGGGAAACAGACTACTGAGATCAATTACTTCCTTTCAGCAGATCTTCTAGAGAAAAATGACATGGCTGTGACATCCTTCAGCCTTAGATGGAAATCTCTCAAGCAGAAGAAAACATTAGTACCCAACGCACAGAGTGATATGCTGTAGGGAATATAGACTACACATGGATTTCTAAAATGGCTAGTTTTCTGGTAACTTCCTCCTGATTTTGATCATTTTGATGTATATTTGGAGAGAAGCAAACCTTTGTTATATTTGTGCTAGGACACAGTGATATAATTTGAAGCCATGTAATGTACTTTTCCTTTCTCATCTCCACTTTGTGTTCCATTTATACTTTTGCCTCAGCTAATATGCAATGAAGGGTTCTTTATTAAGCCGGCTTTAAACAGGAAAATCAGATTTTTACTTGAAATATATTATCTATTCTCATCTTCAAGAACAAGCCATTAGTGGCCCAGTGTTTCTCCATGATATCTAATACAAATTCCAGACAAATATGAATGTGAACAGTCTATTGGCATCTGCTCCTTGGTGATGCCCCAGAGTTATCAACAGACTGTGTAACGGCTTTCTGTTACCATCGGGTCTGCCTCTTGTCCTAAGTTCTCTAAAAATGCTAAGTTCAGATACTTATTTTCGGGAAAAAGATACCAAAATAAATGTAAAACTTAGCAATAAAATCCAGAAGAATGAGGAGCATCATCTCAGAATGCACATTCACTCAGATGCCAGTTTCACGCTGACATCTTTCATCTGTGTGGCACTGTCTCAATGGCTGATAAATGATGAGCTAAGCCACATTTCTCTGCAATCTGAGACTTAGTCAGTGACTTATCAAGCAAACTCATCTCTGGCTTTGACTGCAGGCACCTACCGCCTGAAAGGTGTTCTGACTGAGTTTAATTGGTCAGCTTGTTTTGTCAACATAGCAAAAAATAGAATCTTCCTATTTGAAAACTTAGGTAATCGAATCTAATGCCACTTGAGTAGCATTAATCTGTTTGCTGGCAGTGATTAGTCATTTGTGACTCAGAAAAGAAAAATTTGATAATATTTTTATGAAATGAAATTAGTTAGGGAAAGTGAGTTATGACTCATTTTAAAACTATGACAGATGAGAAATAGAATGATCTAGCCAGACATTAAGGGAAAAAGAAAGTTTAGCCATTTCTTTCTGGTAGCAGGTGCCACAGGGCAGAGAGGGAAAAAAAGGCAAATGAATTTAATTGCCGTTGCCCTCTAGTGTATCCAAACCCATTTGCTTTGGGATGGATATGCTCTGTCTTCCTTTACCTCAAGTAATCTCATCGACAAAAGTTAGTTTTGCCAATTACAATTTGCTTCCAAAGTAATGACCTTTCAAATTTATATTCTTGCAAGTTGGTTAATAACAGGGAATTTAACGGCAAAGTGCCAAGTTCACAAAAGTTAAAATACAAGGTCTGTAAATTTTATTTATTCCTTTAAGATTATAAGATGAAAAGCTTTAGAGCCAAATTTACACATTTACAGTTCTTGGACCTGTGTTGTTTAACAATCTATAAATGAGTTTAAATTTTTGAAACCATATTTAAATTACCAAAGGGATGCCAGATGGCACAGTAGATTAAGTGTCCGACTCTTGGTCTGGGCTCAGGTCGTGATCTCAGTTTGTGAGTTCGAGTCCCATATCAAGCTCTGTGCTGATAGTGCAGGGCCTGCCTGGGATTCTGTCTCTCCTCTCTGCCACTCCTCCACTTGTTCATGCATGCTCTCTGTCTCTCTCAAAATAAATAAACTTAAATTACTGAAATAACCCAAAAGTAAATATCAAGGATTTCAAATTCTGATTCAGGTTTCATAAACAAGGTGTGTATGTTTTGTATATTCAATTTTATATATACAATTACACACATTTATTTGTATAGGTTTATTTAGATGAATATAGAGTTATATATTTATATTTATTTATAGTGAAATATGCACCAACTCTGTTGGACATTTTGGAAACCAAAGAAATTCTTCTTGATGAGTGAAGTCTGAGATGGGCTTGATTTTTGTTTGCTTGTTTTTCTTTTCCTTTTGAGCATAAAGCAAAATAATGTTCTTTGGAAATGTTTTTAAATTTTTTTTCTTTAATGTTTATTCATTTTTGAGAGACAGAAACAGATTGCAAGTGAGGGTGGGGCAGAGAGAGAGGGAGACACAGAATCAGAAGCAGGCTCCAGGCTCTGAGCTGTCAGCACATAGTGAGATGCAGGGCTTGAACCCAGGAACTCTGAGAACATGACTGAGTCGAAGTTGGATGTTTAACTGATTGAGTCACCAGGCGCCCCTGGAAATGTTTTTTAAATTGGCTGCACGTATGTGGCCAGACAACTTTTTATCAAGCTAAATAAACATGATTAGTTCTGGCAGTTATTCACATGGCACAGAGAAACATCATGAATTCATTTGATCATGATAAATTTATAATTGCTTTCCTAGAGTAAGAGCATACATTTATTACAACATTGTATAAAATAAATAAATATAGATTTATATATTTGGATTGGCAATACAAAGCTTCTCTTGAAGTTTCTATTTTCTTAATAAGTGTTTCTAAATGTTTCTTAAAATTTTTAAAGTTTTAGTGTTAATAATTCCCAAGGCATGAAATCATATCTTAATCCTTTATCTCCATGCTGGTTATGTGTATGACTTCATATTCTTTGATAATCAACCATGGTTTATATGTTTGCATAGATCCCATATAGATTATGCTTTTGCATATTTTGGTCATAAAATAATCAGAACTAAAACTGAACTTTGGTTTTAAAACCAAACTTGCCAATTAAAGTTAAAAGGGCATGGTATTTCTGCCTCTTAATTTGGGTCTGGGTCAGAGGTGATTGGAGAAGAGAATTCCCGCGTTGTAGGGTTAGTCAGCTTGGGCCAACAAGTAGCTTTCTAGTATGAATGCATTGATATTATCTTCTGGGAATACATGGAATAATACAAAAAATTAAGAAATTTTAATGCAAAGGGGAAGCTGAAAGGAACTTAAGTTATTTAAGAGATGGTACCATTGAGGTACCATATAAGAAATGATGAAGGCACATGCCACAAAATTCCATTTTGGTGTATTTTTATAATAGATCAGAATCCTGACCTGGGATTGTGGGCTATGTGGCCTTGGGAAAGCACATAATTGCTCTGTGTACCTATTCCCTAGGTTAAAAAATAGAGTTCCTCTTCCCCCAGCTCTCAAATGTGTAACATTTCCCCTACATGTAAAACAGAGTCAGGAAGAGCAACTTATCAGAAATTGTAACATTTTCGCAGTAAGGAACCCACGATAGTGACACAAAGCAGGCCCCGGCCCAGAGCATCATTGTGTCCGACTTTAAAAACCTGAAATGTTCGGATGAACAGCTCACTTTTCCATGAATTTTCTGAAAAGGAAATGTGACTTCTGAATGCAAAGTTGCCTTTACCTTGAGGAAATACAATGAAATAATTACAGGCCTCAGGAAGTGAAAACGTTAGCCGAAGCTAAAAGCTGTATAAATTCTCGAGTTATTTCTGAAAAAGAAACATGTTGCTATATTTAAATTGATGAGAACGATGGCTACATTTTTAATAAAAGCAAAGCACAGTTGAGGATCCTGAACCCTGGTGGGTAACAGACACGGAGGCGTTCAGGCAAATGTTCTTTTTAGCGTCTTAGCTATAAAATGGACCAATATTTACAATGAAAGGAGAAGATAAAAGTAATCTAAATTTGCCAGGAAGCAAACTCCAACTTCATGCTTGTGAATACTGTTTTTTTTTTCTTTTTCACATCAAAAGCTTGAAGATGGTGTAAAATCACTGTCAGTGTTTGCAATGTTAGTGGGAGGGAGGCCTGTGACTCTCCCAAGTCACCTTTTCTTCCCTTATTTAGGTTAATACGCTTATCAGGGAAGGGGGTTGGTTAACGGCTCACCTGAGGCACTGCTGGGCCTCGGCACAGACAAGGAAAGGAATGGGAGAGAAGAGATGACATGGAGCTGCCCTGCGGAGCCTGTTGTAAGGAAGGCTACATGGTCATGGCCGACAGGTGGAGTAGGGAATGTCCTGCGTAACCAAGTTCATCAGCCACTCACTACTAACCATTACATGCTTATCTACTTACTAGACTTAACTATGAGGCTGTTTGACAGCAGGAAGAGTTGTTACTCTTTCTTCCCATCTCCGTGGGTGGCACCCAATAGATGCTTGGTGCATGTTTGTAAAAGGGATGAATGAAAGAGCCCATCTCCTTTGGGACTCCTTTCGCCCACCAGTTTTATGGGTTAGGAGAATTGATTCGGTTAGGAAGTTCCTTATTTAAAAATTCATTGACGAGGGGCACCTGGCTGGCTCTGTCAGAAGGGCATGCAAATCTTAATCTCGAGGTCATGGGTTTGAGCCCCACATTGCGTGTAGAGATTCCTTAAATAAATAAAAACTTAAAAAATTAAATAAAAATTCAGTGACCTCCCCCCCCCATTCATACTTTGGGGTGAGTCACTGTGATCTAATAATATCCAAGAGTGCTTGGATGCCATCACTGCCTGGGTGGGACCTCAGATTGGCAGGGAAGGCTGTGGAGGGAAGTCTTCCTAGGGGCTGAGGCTGTGGACTGATGAAAGTAGCATTAGGGAGCAGACAGACCAAGGAAAGTGCACGGCAGTGGGAGTCCAGGAGGAATTGACACTAGAACAGAGTGGTGAGAGAGTGCTTTCTGAGCCAGGCTACAGGGATTAGACAGCACCAGCCACCAGAAGTTTTTGTTAAGGTTTCGCGTTTGTGAACATGCAGCAGATTGATGAAGCTGCCGTTTGGAGGCTGAGCCTGGAAACTGCACATCCCAGCTTCTCCGAAGGTACTAACCCGATCTACACGGTCCAGGTTAGTTGCGCCTTATGTGTTAAAACCCACTTCCTGTTTCTTCTTAGTGGGAGGGACAAAAGATGAAGAAATCAATAGAAGAGAAAGGCTACCATGTCTACGACCTTTCCTTTCCCTTTGTCCTCTTCATTGGGCTAGCCCGGTGGAGATTTCATGGAATGCCTCACATCATAGAATACGTTTATGTAGAATATGTAGAATACGTTTCCCTGCTCTCTTCCCCACCACCTTCCCATACCAAACCTCTTAATTAGCCAATCAATCAATAATGTCTTTCCAAGCTTGGAAGCTTGGAACACAGGCTTCACACTCATCACCTACCCGCCTTCTTCTGAATATTTATGCCCAAAGGCCAGGATGTCAGAAGCCCGTCCACTCCCATCACAGACAACAACTGGCACAGGAGGCGTGTCTCGAAGGTACTCTAAGACGATGGAGATCACATTGGGTCCTCCTTCCACAATGAGCGCCACCACCGGAACACCTTGACCGATTCCTGCATTAAAAAAGGAAAAGAAAAGGAAAAAAAAAAAAGAGGAAAGAACACAAAGCCAGCAAACCAAAGAAACAAAAAGAGAAACAAAAAGCACAAACTAAAATTACTGAGCACGGGGGAAATAAGAACATATGAAGGGATAAAATATGGTGCAAAAATGTTACGGAGACTCCTGTGGCACCAAGGGAGTCTGTTTGGCTTTGCCCTTTCCCCAGAGCTCCTGGGGAGCTGGGGCCAGTGAAGGCACCAGTTGTCATACTTTTATTGGAGGGGGGGTGCATAGGGCAAGGAGGGAGAGAAAGGAATCGGTTAGTAGATGAAACACTGAGCCAGCAACCAAAAGATTGGAAGTGAAACGTGATCTTAAGCAAGTCTCATGTGTACCCAGTGCTTTAGCTTCTTACATGAAAAATGGGAATTTACAGCAGTCCAGAACCCTGAAGTCAACAAAACACCAAAAAAAAAAAAAAAAAAACCAAAAAAAAAAAAAAAAAAAAAAAAGCCTGAATGGTTCTCTTTATTGAAGACTATCAAAATCAAGCTAGAGGCATATTTTCACTTCTTGAGTTAACTACTGGCTACATTAGGGGTCTATCCATATCTGATCATAAATGATCAGCTTGATTATTGATTCTTAATAGCGTCACAGTCACAATAAAGTACCCAGGAGATGTGTCATCTGCCATCTGCTTACTGTGCTGTGTCCTTAACCACTGAGCAAGGTGCCAGGCTCATGATGGGTGATCTGGAAACATCTGTTGAATCCAATTGAATTCAGAGGGGTCACAGACCTTTTCCAAAGTATTTACGCTATTATCAGTGAGCTATAAGATGTAAAAGGTGCCCTAACATCAGGACTCACATATGGTTGAACCTGACATTTTAAAGGGAGGGAATAAAAATGAATGTTCACGAGAGACATCATGAAAAAGACTTGAAGTTCATTTTCAAGAGTTCTCTTAAGTGCCATCATTGTTCATTGAATAACTTCTGCTCATTTTGGTATCACACTGTATTTTCTCACTTTACCTTCCCAGAATAGTTAAGGAATTGAGCAGTACCATAAAAATGAGATGGTTTTGTACAGAGCAGTTATCTTAAAAAAGAAATAATCAAGATTCTGTGCCACTTCTGTAAATATGAACTAAAAAAAGGCCTTCAATCATCTCCATTCCCCCCTTCTCTTGCCTGCTGTTTTTTTTTTTTTCCTTTTATCAGGAAACTGCTGCCCTGTGAGAAATAATCGTTTGAGGTTTGGTTCCTTGCTCCATTAATAAGAGATTGTATTTGACTTGTGTGACCTATTATACTTCTAAAGTATATCAGTGTCCTGGGGCCTTCTCTTTTCTAAGTCAGTGTTTTTCATGGTTTGATTTTCATTTTAAAGGAAATATCCAAAATGTCAGTTACACAAAAATGGGTGCCGTTTTCCTATCAACATTTTAAAAATTTAAGAAAATGACAATCATTGGTCCCCAAATTACTTTTTGTGCTCCAGAGGGTATGTGGGGGGGGATAACTCGTGGTCCCATCTGATTCTTCTGTGGATGGAGAACTTCTGAGAATTACTCCTTCAAATCCAAGGAGAGGGAAGGGAAAGATTGTGCTTTTGACTAAAAGGCCCTTAATAATTCAGACAAAAGGGCACTTTAAAACTGTAAAACTATTTACATGTCTTTAGAGGAGACATTTTCCTTACAGCTGATTATGAGGATTAAGTAAATTCCTACTGAAAGAAACTCTGAAGATTAAGGGCTAACTTGAAATGTTAATACAGCACACTTCTTTTGGAGGAGAGGTTGCTGACATAAGAAATACCCACCCCTATGTGGGTTTGTATCTTGTTTGTTTTTTAGAGTATGGAGGGGAGGGGCAGAGAGAGAGGGAGAAAGAGAACCCCAAGGAGGCTCGGTGCTGTCAGTGTGAAGCCCAACATGGGGCTCGAACTCACAAATCGTGAGATCATGACCCGAGCCGAAATCAAGAGTCAGATGCTTAACTGGCTGAGCCACCAAGGCACCCTGGGTTTTTATTTTAATACGGCTTGGAAAAGAGTCTCTTTTCCAATGTTTAAAACTATTTTATGAGGTATTTGCCAAAGTGCTATGCTATTTAATTTTTCCCTTTGCCTTGGTTTAGCACATGCTTCCTACTGCTTCATGTCAATGAACAAAAATGTGCTGTACCTGCTGGTTTATACCTAATGATACGTTTAGACTCATTCTAGGATCTTCCAAGAGAAGACTTTGCCAAATTCTGATCTTGAGCACTGGTGTGTCAGTGGGATCTTTACTCCAACTCACAGACCAACTGTGATCCACTTAATGTTTTTATGGAGAAAGAAGTCCTAGAATGGGCCTTCTAGAATGTTCCAGTGATCAAGAATCTACCAGACAATAGGCAAGATGCCTGGAAGCCTCTCTTCCCTCTGAGAGGATACATAGGTGCAAGGATCAATTTTCATAGGATAAATTGAGAGCAATAAACAAATGATTTCCTATCAATATATTTGTCAATGTACCAAATTGCTATAACCCCTAGAAATACAGAAAGTTTAGATGATTAAGTTTCCTATATTTGAAATGAAGCTGTTACCAATTCAAAGATGAAAACAAATATATAGATTTATGTTATTATTATATTATAGTCCAGTGCTAAAAATTGTATTAAGTATCAAAATATCATCTCCCTTTTCATAAATACTAAATATATCTGGCCTCCACATTCTCACCTACTTCCTACAGTGATAATACATGGAAATTTGTTTTAGAAACAATAAAAGCCCTCATAGCCTAAAACAAAAGCAGTTTTGAATTTCTTAGTCATGAAAGGTAGAGAATGAGGCTATATCTAAAAATTCCATGCTTTGTGTAAATTAAACCAGCCAGTATATGGTAACATTGTCTTTGGGTCAGAACACACACACACACACACACACACACACACACACTGCCTTTGTTTCTGAGAAAAGAAATGATATCAAATAATCATTAATCAACTAAAGAAGTGATTCTTAGCCTGTTGCTTAGAGATAAGGATCTTTGAATACTTTTGTGAATCTGATGAAAGCTACCGACCCTTTCTCCAGAAAAATAAGTGCATATATGGATAGTCACAAAAATGTTTCTATGCAATTTCAAGGGTCTATGGATCTTTAAAAGCGATTCATGAAAAACTTGTGAATGGCCCCTTATGAAACTCCAACCCAAATTAAGCACATTGATATAGCTATAAAGAACATCAGTTTGAAGCTCACTGGGGCTTGTGAGGCAAGTTCTAGAATGGGTTTTCAAACAAAACTCTATGTCCAAGGGAACTATACCATGCTATTGCTGGCCAGTTATACTGACTGGCTCAAATTCCAGAATAAACACTATCTGTAGGGTATCACCCTCCCTCCATTCTCTCTCTCTTGTTTTTCCTTATTTCTTCTGTTCACACTTTTGTCTCCAAGTTACATTTTGGACATAGGATATTAAAAATACTTTAGAGAAAGTCACAAATGTAGAACTAAAATCTGTAGTGTATGACTTCATCAGTAAAGAAAAGGTTTCTTAAAATACCATGAACAGTACTTTTTCTATTAATGACAAAAGAAAACATTTTTAATTCTGGAATCCATTGTATGTTCAGCTGAATCCACATGGCACATTTCTATTTTATTTATGCCCGTAACAAAATTAATATAAATTCCTTTGGAGATAATCACAAATTTATACCTTGCTCAGCAGACCTACTAGCCATTAACACACAAAAAAATAGTTGTTTAGATTTACAGTTTTAAAAAATATAACATGTATTATTCAGGAAGGTTTTTTCATTTTATCTAGAGCCCTCAGGGACTTGTGTGTGTGTGTACATGTTTCCTGTGCCTTTGGGGAAAAATAGGTTAGTTCTTTAGTTGATTGCAATAATTTTCATTTTCTACCATAACCAAAGACTTCCAGCACTTCTCAGAGATTTCCATTAGAATTTAATTTTAGAGCAATGTGGAGACGCTTAAGCAGGAAGAGGTTTTGCCACACTCTTTTGCTTTTGCAGTGTTTGAACTAGAAGCATAGCCTTCAAAACTGTGGGCTTGGGCAATGGGTTTAAGAGCTACATTCTACAATGTTCCAGGTTGACCTACCACTTTCAAATTACAAACCCCACCCCAATTACTGTTCTTTGCCGAAGACAGCCTCTTGGACTTGGGTCACATTTTGTTCTGACTGCTATGTACTTTAGCTTGGTCTCCCAATAAGGTGGAAAGTGTCAAAATTGGCTTCAACAAAGACTGGGTTGGGCGCTGGGAGGAAGGAAAAGTGGCAGGAACAGGAGAATGTCTTCAAATTGCAAACAGATTCTCTCTCCCTCTCTCTCTCTCTCTCTCTCTGCTGACATGAGATAATAATCTATGATCAGTTCAGGCACTTGTGAAAATATTCAATGTTGTAGTGAAATGCCTGGATAACATGAGAGTTTTGATCAAAGTAAATTAACACTTTGGTTTCATGTCAACATCACCATATATGATCTAAAATGCCTATGGGCCTAAAAAATACTTTATTTGCTGTTGGACAATGGTTAATATTTATATGGAGATGGAACATAGAAGGTTGAGCTTAGGTAGGTCATAATGACCTAGGCCACAGATGTGATTATTACAGTAGAGGCCACTTAGAAAGGAGGGTTCGAACTTTATGTGAGAGATGACTACCCAAAGATCTTAATGCATTCAAGACTGAGTCTATTAAGGGTGGGTGGGCATTTCTGTCAATTCCCTGAAGTTGTAGAGCAATAAACATGAATATAATTAATTCATTGGCCTTGCCAGCTGGGGGATTATGGGATTCTTGATGGTTTAGAAGTTTGTGTGGAGAATTCACATGCTTTGAAACTATGCATATGGTAAGACTTTACCAGTATATTTTATATTTCACAATTTTTAATTTGCAGAATTAAGATTTGCTTAAGATTATAAAACTTTGAACATATCCCCTTCATCCAACTTCCCATTTGAACAGCCTGGCCTTTGGTTCAATGGCTGACTCTACCAACAGAACACTGGCCACCATCTCCTGTATTTGGATTACATAATGAGGTCATAAAAACTCAGCAACTCCCTAAGATCTTGCGTTTTTTGAACAGAACGTTGCACAGACTTGGGGGATATTATCAATTACTGTAGTGATGGGAAGAGAAGCAGTAAGCTATTTGCCTCATTCTAATGAACACTAATTTGCCACCTTTATTGAGAAATAATGGCTGAAATTTGCATAATACCACAACTTTCACCAGATAGTTTCAGACTGAGATTCTTCATGTTCTTATCGATCTAGTGCATCTTTTCTATGGTCTGAGAAATTGGGGGTAGATTTATGAAAAATACATAAATCTGGTAACCACTTGTGTTCAACTGACAACACTTAAAACTGTTCTTGTTTATTAAGTTTAATTGGGAAGATTCATAACACATGAATATTCAGATACAGTTACAGAATATTGTTGTCTGGAAGGAGAATATTTTTATATGCTGTATTTTATAAAAGGAAAAATGATTGGAAATCTTTAAGCTACCAAGGATCAGAGTCGCACCAAGAAAATATCTAGGGACTGACATAAAAGAATACATTTCATTTTAACGAGAATATCTTTGCAGATCTTCTATGGAAGCAGAGAGTTGGGATATTGCTTTCATGTTTTAGAGGTAGAATATAGTATCTATTCCAGACAACAGAACTATAACCAGAATGTGTCTGGCCTTACTTGGAAATGGGTAGTGAACCCAATTACGTTTTAGTGAATCCTGGTGATATAACCAATTGGTGAATGCCAAACCCACTGCAAACCTATCTTGTGTGTCATTATTATTCCTATACCTTTTTGTCACTATAATTCTGCACCTAACTTGATGCTTAGGAAAGCATCTGGGAGTATCAAGTACCACACAAACTATCAGACAGTAGAAATAAAACCACATGCAACAAGACTCTTTACTTCTGGATACTTATGGTTGTCAAGTGGGAAGGAAATCCCTTGAAAGATGGTTGGGGTCTTTCCCTAAGGTTGGGACTTCCCAATGTATAAATTTCCAACTCACTTTAGGACTAGGCAGGTGGAACGTAATGTGAATTTTTTAAACATTCTCTCCTGTTACACTGATCCCTATGGCAACTCCCTTACTGATACTTAACTTAATGGATCCCCTCCATGTACAGTCCTTCTATATTTACAGCTAACGCCAGTAGACTAGAATAAACATGTATATTTTATTTTGCCATTTAAAATCTCAGGAAATTTGTCTGGGGATAGGCAGTTGTTAAGACCCTAAAGATACAGAGTTTGAATTAATGGCAATGCCTTTCCTGGTGGTAAAAGATTAAAAACCAATGGTGTAGCATTTCTTCTCCTGGGGACAGAGAATGCTAAAGCTATTGATGAATATGGCAAACCTGTTTTTGTCCAGCTTGTTTTCAATACTGTTGAACTCATCTACTTTGTGCATTATCAATGCTACTGGTATTTTCATAGGAATCCTGTACTAGCTCCCACCAGCTGGCTTTCATTTCAGAGGTTGTCTTGCTTCGATTTTCTGTCTGGCAATCAGGGGGCCAAGGACAGACTGGGAGAGTGGATGAGTAGATTAAATGCGGTATCCCGTAAGTCATCCAAAGATGTCACTGCGGCATGTGTTCTGGAAACACTGGTCATGCCCTCCCTGTCCACACTCCCTTATCAGAGAATTGACCTTTCCAGGTCAGCCTTGTGTGGCTTCTTTTAAAGCTGGTTGGACTAGAGGTGGATTCCAGACCTGCAATGGGCCACATGTGCCTTCCTGGAATTGGAGTGGAAACCTGAGGCCTGAAGTGAGTTTCTGAAAAGTGGGTTGGTGGAGAGTGAAGCTTCTCTATTAGCTGTAACTCTGGTAGGACAAACGGTGGGTGATTAAGCAAGGGAAGAAGACCGTGTGCAGAAAGGAAGGAAGGGGACAGAGGGTACCACAGAGAAGAGATCATGTGGCCTGTGTGAGAGGAAAGGAAGGGTGTGTGTGTGCGTGTGTATGTGAGAGATTATTTATAATTATTTATATTATATTTATTATAAATATTAAANCATAATTTCTATATAAATTTATATATCATATGAATATAATTATAAATTATAATTTATATGACATATAAATGTATATAATATATATTAGAAAGTAATATATGAATATATATAATGTATAATATAGAAATACATGAATATTATAATTATAAAACACATAGAACAGAGTCTGGTACTTAAGAACGACATGGTTAAACAAACACAAATGTAAAGATTCTTATTTCTATTTATTAAGCTTATAAAAGGGTTTCAATTTAAATATGTATAAATATTCATGAGGATGACAGAAAAATAAATGTACTTCATATATTTAAACAAAACGGATGAGTCGACAAATAATTTGGAACATGTTTTTCCAAAGTTTGAATGTTCTCTCATGCAGAACGATAATAATATACTGAGGAAGACAAATTTTTTTTTATCTTGTATCCAAAAGGCTAAAACTATCTGTTTTGGGGTAGGTGATTCTGGCAGGGGATTAAGTGACTTTTTGTATCATTCCCCAAATGTCTTCTACCATGGGCCTCTCCTTGGTGCTTCAATCAGCTTGTTAAGCCTTTTGAGTTCTGTGGATTGGTCAAAGATGTAAATGCCAAATAACAAAATCCATAAACTGACTCCAAGTATATTATATGCTAATAAACTAACTTGGCTTTTGACTTAGTCAATGGGAAACAGTTATTCCCTTACGGCAAGCCAGCTCTGATTGAAATATCCTGCTATTAATCTTCATATATTACCAGGACATCCAAATAACATTCTATGTGAATCGTTTCAATAGAAAAGGAACAGCCAATCCCATGGGCTGTGGTGCAAGTATTACTTTCATAAAAGGAAAGAGCCAGCATTTTCTTTGAGGCCATTGTTTGCAGGCTGAATGTTTTAATGTAATTGATCTAAGTCTACAAGAAAACTCGCCCAAACAAAACCAAAGTCTTCTTAGTTTCTACTCTGTTCAAAACCCACATCAAAAGGCATCCTTTGCCTTCTCAAATGTAAGGTAATCAGAGTGGTTCTAACTCATTTTACTTTATAATATTTTGCCTATCCCCCCTTATAAACGTGCCAGGATCTAGATCCACAGCCCGTACAAGTTCCTTCGACTTTTTGGTAGAATTAGCAGTCAGCAGAGCAGCCCAGCGAATTATGGATTG
Organism: Crocuta crocuta; assembly: GCF_008692635.1. Taxonomy (NCBI): domain Eukaryota; kingdom Metazoa; phylum Chordata; class Mammalia; order Carnivora; family Hyaenidae; genus Crocuta; species Crocuta crocuta. Next base: position 9,839,835 of record NW_027529428.1, on the reverse strand, counting down.
AAAAACACACGGAAAGACCTAGCCCACAGTACAGGACGGAGGTGGGAGGAGAGGTAGATGGTATGGGAGAGAGAAAAATATTGCAGATAATGGCAAAATGGTTGGATGTGTATTAATTTGCCCTTCCAAAAAAAAAATCTCTTTGTATTATTTGAGAGAGACTGTAATTATGTCTTCCTCCCCCAAATGTGAAAAGTTCTTTTCTCTCCTTAAGGAATGTTTTTTTTATTTACTCTCTGTGAGCAACTTACATTCATCCTGCGTTTTCCAGGTTCAAAGCCAAATCTTCCTGAGCCCCTTCCTCTCTTTTAACCCAACCAGGCAGAATTAATGATTCTTACTTCTGCTTCCTCTTAGCATTTTCTTTTTTTTTTTTTAAAGATCATGCTAATGAATATATCTTTAAAATTCTCTATCACTTTGTTTTTTTAAAATTTTAATGTTTTATTTATTTCTGAGAAAGAGAGAGAGAGAGAGAGAGAGAGACAGCGTGAGCAAGGGAGGTTCAGAGAGAGAGGTAGACACAGAATCTGAAACAGGCTCCAGGCTCTGAGCTAGCTATCAGCACAGAGCCCAATGTGGGACTCGAACCCATGAACCGTGAGATCATGACCTGAGCCAAAGTCGGATGCTTAACCAACTGAGCCACCTTGGCGCCCCTCTATCAATTCCTTTGGCGTAAAAGGCTTAAAAACTTTCTCATAGTATGCTTCATATCTCTTAAAGTTTTTATAATCTCACTAATTATGTGTTTGGACACCTCTTTTCTTTATTAAATAGGTTTATCTTTGTATTCCCTGCATGGGATGCACATAGTTGCTACTACACATAGTAGTTGCTGACTAAAAGGAAGGCATAAAAGGAAGGTAGGATACTGAATTACCATCAAGTATACCCTGATTTCTTTTTTCCTTATTTTCTTATTTTTGTTTTTGTTTTTGAGAGAGAGAGTGAGAGAGCAGGGGAGGGCAGAGGGGAGAGGGAGAAAGAGTCTTAAGCAGACTCCACACCCAGTGAGGAGCCCGAAGCAGAGCTCCATGTCATAACTGTGAGATCACGACCATAGCTAAAATCAGGTATCAGCCACTAATCCAACTGAGCCATCCAGACACCCCAATCCTGATTTCTTGTAGGTTAAATGACAATGTAATTATTTCCACAGAAATTTTTAGGTATTTTCTAACAGAAGCAATTTCCCTTCAATCAATGGGCCTGAGGTCCAGGGCACAGAGATCCAATTTAAATTCTCATGAAATCAGGGATTTTGCCAAATGCCCAGTGTTTTATGCTCGTTCCTGTACACTGCTAGAAGTGCTTCCTGATTTCCCTGCCTCCACAGCGATCGTCACTGGCTGGTTATGATCATAAACACAGTCTTGTCTGTAGCCATCTTTAGTGGTTCTCCCTGCTTAGAGATAAAAGCCCACACTTTTCACACAACTGGCAAGGCTGCCCATGTTCTGGCCCCAACTTTCATCTGCAGCCTCATCTCCCTCCAGACCCTCTGTTCACCTTAATTCTGGTATTGTCAGATTATCATCATAATCTGCCATCTAGGATTATTTTTTACCTTGCCCCTAGCCATCCAAAATTTCAGAGGGGAGTAGCTCTCCCCACTCCCAGTTTCACGGGGAAGAGGGAGGTCTCTCAGCTTCTCCAGGAGCCCTGCTGTGTGGTGGGGCGAGGGGGGTGGCAGTGAAGCCTCACTGTGGGATTCTGCTGGATTTGGGGGAGCCATGAAACCCACTTGGCCAATGGTCTTAAAGCCACACCTGCTAACGTGTCCAATAACAAAAACCGATATTTTGAGTTTCGTCAAGTACTTTTTTTATTTCTAAAATTGTTCAGAATTTCTACGAGAAACACAGGTGCTATTTATTGTGGCCTCTCAGAGACCCCAACTCAATCTTCAAAGTCCACTTCAAAAGGTGCTAATTGCTGAGGTACTTCCTAACTCCCTTGGGTCGTATTGATCATTCATTGTTGATTTTTCTCTTTTATATATGTTTTGGCAGTAATTTTATTCTGCCTTGCTTTGATGGAAGCTTCATCCACTAAAAGTTAAGCTTCTTGAACAGACCCCTACCCTCCGTCCTTTAGTCAATATCCTGGTGTCAAAAGTGCTTTACCCGTAGAAGATAGTTTCAAGACTTGTGAAATAAAACAAAATTAAAGTGTACAATGCTTCAGGTACAATGCCTTGGGACTAGCACAGCTGAAGGGACAGGAATAAGTTGGTGGTTATAAAGGGACTGAATGCCATATCTCAATACTATTGATATGTACTGCTGACAGTAGAGATGACAGTCATTTAAGTGGTCCCATCGTGTCCTTTCGCGCACCTAAACTATCCAGCTTCAGTAGTGGTCAGAGGCCTAGAGGAGATGCTGAGTCACCTGGGGGAGGTGCTCACATTTCACTTGTCCGTTTGGATTAGGTCTAGTACAGTCCAGATTCTTAGTGACTCAAACAGCCAATTTCAGTTCAGCTGTCTTGTCCTTTTAAATTGAAGTCTCATTGTTTCTCCGAATTGGACCCAGCTGGAGTGGCAACGTGTCCTGGCCGCTGGGAGGGGAAAGATGTAAACAAAGGTTTACATTCTTCCCTTTGCTGGAACAGTATCCATGAAAGCTATTACTTCCTCCAGATAAAATGAATAGGGAACTATGTGACCGAAATGGAAACCCAGTTCTTTTCCCTCTGAGGTGATTGATATGATTCAGCCACAGCTATGGTGCTGCAGGCTAGGAGTGACCTTCATTCACCACCAAGGCGATTAAAATAATTGACTGCCATTATCATATATGAGACAAAGGAAGTGTACTGATTGTTTGACATCTAGTAATAGTATTTAGTCCAATTTCTGACCAGCAGTTGGGAGACGTGATGAATTTTTAATTGATTATCCGGGCATCTTTTCTAAAAGACAATGTGTCAAGTCCAGTCTAATCAAATCTTTTTCATGACTAAATACTTAGTGGGAAATATGGATGACGACATCATGAGGAACCTTCTTTCCTCTGGTTTCAAGTTTCTGCCCAGATGTGTTAGTGTAACACATACAGCCCCTTGTCCTTCCTTTACTGCTTTCCACATATAAAATTGAGCAACTTGATTGGTTGTGACTAATGTCTTTCTTTGTTTCTTGGTTAGATAGAGCAAATCCACTACTAGTCTCCCACTGAAGAGAACTTAGTTTCTTTCTTCCTTGTCCTCACGGACCGATGCCAGTCAGTGCTATTAGTAAAGGTATGTTTGTAGATACTAATTTCCTTTCTGGTTGGCTGTCTGGAGGTTGAAGTGAGTAGGCAAACCCATTTGGCCCTCACACTAAGTCATTATTTCCAACAACTTCACCATTAATAAAAATGATGTTATGATCTCCATCTGCCTGACTCTGGTGTCCAACTCTCAGTCAGTTCCAATCTTGTCCCATCAAGGGTGAAGTATAATGTATTAGGCTCAAGCTCGAACACCATGAATTATAATCCTGTCATTTCTCTTGCTGGTATTCACTTAGCAGCAGAACATCTAGCAAACTTGAGCCTCTTGTGAATGTGAGATCATTTTTCAAGTCCAAAGGTGGCTGTCTCCGACAGACATTTTTTAAATTTATTTTTTATCTTTTTAATGTTTACTTTTGAGAGAGAGAGAGAGAGAGCGCACATGAGTGGGGGAAGGGCAGAGAGAGAGGGAGACAGAGAATCTGAAGCAGGCTCCAGGCTCTGAGCTGTCAGCACAGAGCCCGACATGGGGCTTGAACCCATGAACCTTGAGATCATGACCTGAGCCGAGGTCAGATGCTTAATGGACTGAGCCACCCAGGTGCCCCTTCTTTATGCTTTTATAGCCCCTCAAAAGGAAATGACAATTACAATACATTTAAAAAAACCTAGTTACAAATGGTGCCAAAACAAGGCTGCTTATGATCTTTCATAGTGAAGTCTACTCCACCAAATGGCTGAAGGCAGTTTTTGTTTTTGCTTCCTCTCCAGGGAACTAGCAGTTGCTGAGTACCTGCCAGGTATTGGGCAGCAGCCAGGCGGGTGGCTCAGTTGGTTAAGCTCAGGTCATGATCTGACAGTGCCTTAATTCGAGCACCACGTCAGGCTCTGTGCTGACAGCTCAGAACCTGGAGCTTGCTTTGGGTTCTGTGTCTCCCTCTCTCTCTGCCTCTTCCCCATTTGCTCTCTGTCGGTCTCTGTCTCTCAAAAATGAATAAACGTTAAAAATTTTTTTTATAAAATCTTATATTATTATCCCCAGTTTACAGTTAAATAAACCTAGGCATAGAGAGTACATTGTGTATCTGAATTGGTCTGCACTGTTTGCACTCTTACTGGATTTTCTCTCACTAGGGTGACCATATGCTTTATCATACAAATATCCGGACACTTTTGCAAGTGAAAGGGTCATCAGTCATTAATGGTCATTCTAGGATGACAAGTATAAGGCAGATCTAGTCCTGGACAAACCAGTGCATATAGTCGCTCTATCGTTCTCATGTCTCAGAGTTCCAAACTCATTTTTGGAAAATTTTAAAAATGGATGCCAACCTCAGATATTTAGAGAGGGGCCTGAGTTTGTTCACTTTTCCCATTTTGCATCTCTTCCTGGCTTAATAAGGCCAAGACTCACGGCTGCCCCTCTCTGATTGCCTGGGAGCAGGTTTCCAGCTCCATCTAAACCACAGCTATTTATTATTGGAGATAGTCCCCTTAGGTACTCAGAAGGATGAAGCTCCAGGGAGGGATCAGATCATTAAGCAAAGGAAAGTAGCAGCTATAACACAGCAGCACCTGCATAAATCCTGGAGGGGGAGAATATCGATTTAAAGTTTTTCTCATTCTAGCATATCCTTGATGGTGCTGAAAATAAATCCCTTCTACTTTTCTCTCTTATAAATACATGCCTCGTTACGTTCTATCACTTAAACACATTGGAGGGCCGTGATGAGGAATCAGCACACAGTCATGGCCCCAGGGCATCCAATGGTACTTTGGGTCCTTAATCACTCACTCATTATCCTACTCTGTCATGTTCCTGTGAAAGAGCCATTTGGCTTATCCCTACTCCACCACCAAGAATCACTTGACTGCAATAATAAGTGCTAATACTATCATCCTAGAAGGTGGGCTCTCCTACTGGTATATATAAGAAAGTGGCAGTCTAAGGACTGTTCTTAAAACCCTAATTCTAATGTGCAAAGACCTAGCCTGTGCGTTGGACACTAGCACCAGAAGCGGTGTGCAGAAATGTCCATTGCAAGATCCTAGCTCTTCTGATCAGTGTCTGCTCTAGCACATGGCTCTTGAGTTTAGCATGCATCAGAATTGCCGGAGGAGTAGTTCAGGCACACCCTGCTGCACACCACCCCTTCCCGGAGCTTATGACAAGAAGGTCTAAAATGGGACTTGAGAATGTGCATTTCTAACAAGTTCCCAAGTGGTGCTATTGCCAGTGGCCCAACAGACCAGAACCGCCACCCCAGCATTAAGCTACAAGTATAGGAGACTTCCATGTAGGAAAAGAAGTGGAATCTAAGATGTGTCCCTTGGAGTAAATTAAGAAGAGAGCCCATGAGGTAGGACTGAAATCTCCATGTTATGTTCCCTGTGGTCTATTTTTAAATCTAAATCAGGAGTCTGCAAACTTTTTCTGCAAAAGGCCAGAGAGTATTTTCAGCTTTGCAGGCCAGACAGCCTCTGCTGTAAGTCCTCAACTCTGCCACAGTTGTTGGAAGGCCGCCATAGATGGTACACCAAAGAATGAGCAAGGACGTGGCCGTGTTCCAATAAAGCTTTATTTACAAAGACAGATGGCGGGCTGGATTTGGCCCACGGGCTATAGTTTGCCAACCTTTGGGTCTAAAAACGTGGTAAAAATGATTCCTATGAGGCAACATCTGTTAGTCTGCCAAGCCTGAGTACGTCTATGATCAATGAGAAACTAACCAAGCTGGAAAGCTGTGTAAGCCAAGCCGCGACAAGTAGTTCAGTCATATGTGATTGATATAACATTGCCCTTACTGGAAGATATATGCTTTTCTTGCAGTTCATCCCCAAGAAACAACTATTTAAAAATGAATAGCTTCCCACTTCATTCTATTTCAATAGGGCATTCACTGTACTGCTGAAAATTATTTACCTATATTTAATCTACTCTCTACTTGGTACTTGGCCTAAAAGTAAATAATGTATTTTCTGTCTAGCAGGATCATTCACTGAGTTACTAATTCATATTTTATTTCCATTTGTTTTTCCTTCTCCTTATTTTCAAAAGGGCCCACTGGGCTGTCTTTTCTCAGGGAAACTTTGCACTACTGGCCTAAAGATGAACTCTCTGAATGGCCTTTGTTAAAAACCTAAGCTCATTAATGTCTTAAAGAGAAGAAGACAAGGCAAGTGTCTCTGATGGGGACAGATAGGAGCAGATGAGACAGGGAAAAGGGACTCTCAATATCCTCTGCTGTTCCCTTTACTCTTCTCCTCACTCACTCCCTGGATGATCTCATCCATTCACACGGTTTCATACGCTGGCTAGACATGGACAACTTTATATCTCCAGACCCACTTTCTCCACTGAACTTTGGTCTTACTCACATTTCTATGGACGTCGCCATGTGCGCCATGGGCTAGCTCAGCTCAGACATGCCCAGGGTGAGCTCCTGATATTGTCTTGTACCTGCCATCCTCATCCCCATAGTCTTCCCCATCTGCATAAATATCAATGCATTCTAGCTGGTCAGCCCTTGAAAACTGGAGTCACTCTGGATTCATCTTTTCCCTCTCTCATCTTGTATCTAATTTAATGGTAAATCTTGTTGCTCTGCCTTCAAATTATAGCCTGAATTACACAACTAGTCTAAGCACTGCCACCTTTTGCCTGGATTGTTGCCATGGTCTCTTGACTGCTGTTTCTGTCTTCACACCTGCTCTGTGTATAGACTACTCAACTCAGTAGGTGAGGGGATGCTGCTGAAATGCACAAGAACACTTCCTCCTTTGCTCAAAACTCTGCAAGCTGCTATTTCACACAGGGCAAATGTAGAAGTCAAAGTTCTTACCCTCCTCACTGGATCTGGCCCTCATTCCTTCCCTAAACTCCTCCCCTACCCCTCTCCTCTCTGTTCCTTCCACATGGCCACACAGACCCCTGCTGACATTCTCCAGTCATGTAGCCCACATTCCTGCCTCAGTGCCTTTTCACTGCTATTCTCTCTGCCAGCACTGGTCTTCCCTAAGATGTCACATACCTTGCTCCCTCACTTCTAAAGTCTTCACTCAGGTCTCCCCTTCCCAGTGAGGCCTTCTCCACCACTCTGTGTAAAACTGCAGCCCCCTCTTTACACTCCCTTTTTTGGCTTCTCTGCCTTCCTTCTCACCCTAACACTTATCCCTACGCAATACACTACATATTTTACTTATTTTTGGTTTCCTTCAACCCAAATGCAAGCTCCAGGAGGGTGGGATGAGAATGGACACCTGGCCTGAGGGGGATTGCTGTGAAGTGCACCCTGGCGCTCCACTCAGCACCGGAGCACCAGAAGCTTCTGTCTGGTCTGGGGGGTGGGGACCATGCAGACTTGGGCAGTTCTGGTACCTATGGTTACCTTGGCTGAGAGAAAATAAGAGGCCTATTTCCAATTTCCCAGGTACACCATAAGCCTGAGAGAGAGAGGAGGCAGGGAGAGAGGAGAACATAGGAAAGGAGGGGGTGAAAGGGAGGGGTAGGAGGGAGGAGAGAGAGGGAGAGGGAAAAAGAGACTTAATAAACCTGAGATTGAATTCACCAAAATTAGACGGAAAGGGGGCTTGGAATGGGATTCATTTGATTGAAGGAAAATTTTTATTATGCAACATTTCTTACCTAAATTTATGAACCATAATTCATACTCACTATAACGGTTCTCATTGTCTGAATAAGGGAAACAAATTGTCAGGACCAAACAAATCCTGCTGCATGCATACTGTGCAGACAGAATCTAAGAGCGGAAATACAGGGTGAAGAGAACCTTTTACGTCTCCCCGAACTCCTGATGGCACATTAATTGTTGCTTCTTTCAGAATCCAACCCTCTCCCCCTCCACGATTTCCTAATAAATTCTGATGGGCACTCGAGTCAGTACTCACTTCCTGTGTTCTCCCTCTGGGTGGAAGAAATGCAACTAATGAGGGAAGGTTCAACTCAGATTTGTCTGATGACCAGTAAAGCTGACTCTTCAATCCTCAGTCCCCCGTTCTAGCAAAGGCACACCTATTTTTTCATCCTCCCTCATTCGAGCAGGAATTGCCCATACAACCCCATGTGGACGGGAGGACACCCAGGCTCATTAGCCAGCAAGAACTGTTGAGTCCCCTGCCTGAGATTCAGGACTGCAGCATTTGCCCGTAGGGCGCGGCAGTCTTTGGAACTTCACGCCAGTTTTGAGATCTGGTCCTGCTCATTGAACAGGGACAGCCTGTTCAGGGAGGGCAAGCGCTGCTTGCTTGTTTCAGCGTTGGGTACCAAAAAAGAAAAAAAATAGTTCACCTATTTGGCCGGTCTTAGGGCATAACATCTGTATTTTCCTCTTTTTTTGTTTTTTCTTAGAGGTTAATATCTTGAGCGGAGGGTTCAAGGTTAAAAGATTTTTATTCTGCTAAAATCTATGACAATTTTATTGCTGACATCTTGGGAGCACTGTTTCTGGTCACTCTTCAAGCCTATATGAAATATATTTCGCTTTTATAGCCATCAGTTTCAATGGTGTGAAATGATTCAAATACCATTTGAAGGGATAGGCAAAGTATTTTAAATTCTGGGAAGGGGCTTTGAAAGGTCCTGGGACAAATTCCAGGGCCTTAATCACCACAAGCAAATTAGAATCTCAGCCCACTTTTTTTTAGATTCCCGAGAAAGCGAGCTACCTTATCCTCTCTAAATATATCCCACAGTAAAATTGTTGATTATGGCAGAAAAGTACTCAGTCAGCCAGTCAGCACAAGTTCTGCCATTTATTTTGTTAGCCTAACTTTCTAAAGTTAGCTATGCATTTATACTGAATGGTTGATCCTAATCTAGTCTGAAAAGCAGCCATAGGCAATTATCACTTTAAATAAAGGGGGAGGGGAATCAATACTTATTTCTTTTTCTGTGTAAATGGAAATAGTGGAGCCATGATGGCTTTGTCCGCTACAAAAAAATACATATCCTTCAATTCTCTAAGTTCAGAAGAGGGAAACGATTTAACAAGAATTACAATTCAATAGAAACTCAGTCAAATTTCCAGAACAAATGATTTCATGCCCATGACCGAAGTATTCATGATGGTCTTTGCCTGGGCATGTTCCTATGCATTTATCTGCCCAGAGTCTATGTGTTACTGTTCTACTATGTGTCTTTCCCCTTGTAGTTTTTAACACACAAGCTCCTCTATTAAATTTTTATCAGACTGGAAACCAGAGCTAAAAATAAGGCCAGAAAAACATTTATTGATGTTTACAATAAAAATTTATTGAGCACCTATCTGCATGTATCAGGCACTGTGCTAGGTTTTCCAGATGACAAAAATGACTAAGACTCAGGCTCTGCTCACAAGGAGCTCACAATCTACAGATGATGGAAGGCAGGGCAGGCAGGTAGAGATAACCACTTGAGCAAAAGAGGCAGTTCTGCGACAGAGGCTTACACAGAGTGCTGTGGGAACATGGGTTGTACGGTGAATAACTGAGCCTACCAGAATCAGTGTGTGTGTGTGTGTGTGTGTGTGTGTGTGTGTTATAAGATTTCACAGAAGAGAAGATTTTCAAACTGAGTGTAGGCTTTTGTCCATAAGAAGAATTGGAAGAGGTTGGAATTTCAGCAAACATCAACACAGGAGAAAAACATATCTGATGAGGAATGTCATTACGTCATTTATGGGGAAATTGCAAGTAGCTTGGAAGGGGTGGAACGTAAGGTCTCCATGTATTATGGAAGAAGGGGAAACCAGAGAAATGGCAGATGAAAAGATATGGAAAGATTTTCAGTTAGCAGTGGAATAAGGAAGAGGTTGGGTCGCATCAAGAGGGTCTATGTTATCATGAGAGTAACCTATTAGAGAGCTGACCAATAACAGCAGATTTTGTTGACTGTTGAGACCAAAATGCCAAATATTTGCAACCCAACTCTTTCGAATCTGAAAAGAGATCTCAGAATTCTTCCCTGCATGTAAAAGAACCTAAGAGATCTTATCAGAATGGTGGGGGAGTGAAAAGAGATCTCAGAATTCTTCCCTGCATGTAAAAGAACCTAAGAGATCTTATCAGAATGGTGGAGAGCTCCCCCGTTGGACTCATTTGTTTACAGAATTGGCCTCAGTCCCTGAACAAAGTCATTCTAATGCAGAAAGAAGCTCTTTGCTAAAAGAGAAAGCTCTTTGCTTAGCTTGGATTGGAAAATGAATCAGATAAACAAGATAGGCAGATGCCAAGAAACAGGTTTCACTAACATGAGATCTACTCCCCCACCGTTATTCTTTTGAGTCCATTATTATCTTGATCGACAAAGTGACATTTTAGTACTAAGCATGACAAACATTTCAGGGACAGCCAACTCGTATCAGTCCATTGCAAAAGATGAAGAGAGGGCAGATGTTTAGACTGCATTATCTTCTTCACACAACCTATTCTTTTAGAGGGAAAGTTCTTTAAAGTAGAGAAAACTTCAAACAACACGTTCAGTTGAGAGCGTCTGAGAAATGGCAGGTCATCAGAGTCCAAAGTTAACTGATCATGAATTTGATATTTGTATTATGGATGGCCTTTTATTTGATCTGTTGAGTCTACAGGAAGTAGAAAGTCCAAACGATTGGGCTGAACAGGATACAGCATCCACAGAAGGCAATGCAATGTCCCTGATATACATGTCACCTGCCTAGAGGAAGTTTAACATCGTTTTCAGGTCATGTGGTTTGAACCCAGGGCTTTCAGCTATGAAAATATAAATTCATTATTTCTTACTTCCAGGTCTCCCTGGATGAAGTTCTGCTATGACCCTTAACTTACTGACTGTTAATTGGTCTCGTGGAACAGTTATGGGCCCAATGATGGAAATTTTCATGTCATGGTTATCCCAATGCATTGGAACATGGTGCAATGATCAAAAAAGATGCCAGTGATGACAATTGAACGTCCCTTTGCCTTCCCAGCCTCCTTCATATATTCTCAGGCATAGGATGACAAAGGGAAGTCCACGAGTCACATGAAGAAATACTGTAGCCATGGTTACACGATCAGGAGCTCCTCTGTTTATCTTCCCCCCCCCCCCCAAATGTCATCACCATGCCCTACTTCCTCCTTGTGTGGCTCCTGTGAACTCCTCCACCATCTTGCCACTAACCACCATCCTCTGCCCAAAGTTCTCCTGCTGATGAATTCCAGCTGATGTTCAACCCGTGTACGATGTGGAGTTTGTGTTCAAATAGTTGTTGAATGAAATAAAGACCCCCAAACCCTCCAAAGTAACAAGACTTTGGGTAGTGTCTTTTTGAATGAAATAATGCTTCCCTATGTGGAGTGAAAAGAGCAAAGGTTTGGGAAACACATCAGCCTGGTTTGTGCTATGCTGTACCACTACCTGGATTTAGAACAAGAGCTTAGTTACTCTGAAATGCTGTTTCATCAACTGTAAAAAAGGAAGATAATAATCCCTAATTTGAAGGGTCTCCGTGGATATTAAAAGAGACAATACATATGAAAATGTCTAGCATAGTGCCTGGAACACACCAGTGCCTCAAGAAATGCTCATCTCCATCCTCCCTGTTTTATGGGCGATTTTAGGATAATAAATAATAAGGAGTATAATAATAATAATCTCAGCTGTGGTTGGAGTCTTAGAAAGAGAAGCAGCAGTCATAAGGAGAGAGAGCGTTAGGAGTTTTGAAAGGAAATGAACGGCTTTATGGTTAATTTTCTTGGTTGGGGTTTAAGAGGAGATTCATGTTGTCCATTAATTATACTTACCTATTGTGTCTAATTGGCAACTACCCCAAAATGAATAAAACAAGCGGGAGTCAAGAGAGAAAAACGGCAGGCATCCTGTCAAAAAATAAAATCTTTGAAATTTCTACAACCCAATGGTTGAATATACATTTTATTAAAGCAGAGGGACTCACCCACTTTACAAATTTATACATGTGATGGCAATCCAAGTTGCACACTAAGACTTTTGCAAAGCATCAAATAGCCCTCTGTAGCAGCTAAGCCTGGTCTTCTCATTCCTTTACTTGTCTGCCTCCTTAAAATTAGCCATCCCCTTTGCTGGAGAAGCACCCCTTATTATTTGGCTTCAGCCTAGGTGAGTGCTGTGGTGCTCAAAGGGTTAAACGAGGCAATCCGTGTTGAGTACTTAGCTCTTGTAAATCCTCCAGAAATGTTAGCTGTTGGTACCGTGATTATAATAATAATTATGAATCTTTTGATTCTGTGTTTTCCAAGACCGAACAAGAACTGATTGTCCCCTCTCTCCTTTTAAAAAAGTGTTCTTTTTTGTTTTTGTTTTTAGACATATGTGTCCTGTTCTCAGATGATTAGCTACTTGTGACAAGGAATATTTTTTTTTCCTTCACTGACTAATGTACTAGTTAATTTTCTTTTTAGAGAAGAATTGAAACCAATGCCGACATATCATTCAATATCATAATATTATTTACTGAAAAGATCCCCACATTTCCCTCTCTTTTCCTTCTCTCATTGCCAATAAAATGACTAATTAGATACACAGACATATAGAAAGACATATATAAGTAGGTACACAGACATATAGAAAGATATATGTATTTATTTATTATATTATATATAATATTTACCTACATTATATATTATTATATTATATATATACTTATATATATATCTACCTATATTATATATCTTCCCCTTTCTTTCTTCCTTCCTTTGTGTATGCATACATGTATATATCTATCTACTTATTTATCCACAGAAAAAGTCATCAAAGCCACTTCATTATAATAGGTTTCCTTACCAATTTGTCTATACTATCTCAAACTGGGAGGCAAATTTAATTGTAATATCAAGACTCTGGAGTTGTTAATTTACTAAACAAGCTAGCCTGGGGTAAGATGGTCCAGTATCTCATTTCGAATCTAGGCCTCAGGGGTGAATCCCATCAAGAGTTCTGTTTCCTTTCTTTGTTCCTTCCCTGGAGGCATTTACGGAGCCCCCAGACCTTCAAATTATGTCTTCTGGTCCCAGCTTCCTAAGATCAAGCCAGACTCTTAGAGGAGCTTCAACTGGGGGCAGTGGTTGGGCAGATGGTAGCCAGTTTGTGAGAGACACAGTAGGGTCTTATCCACTTTTCAGGAACATCGCTTGGTGATTCCTCGGCGCCCACAATCTGTCAGAGCTGCCTTGTCATAAGAATGTACCCACTGGGGGAAAGACAAAGCAATATCCCTCGAAGCACAAAATGTAAGGGTTGGTTCCTATGGATTCTTAATAGTTTGTAAAATAACAAGCCAAGAGTAACTACTGTATATTTTCCAGAAAGTTACCAATTAGCGTGTTCCTGAGAACATAAATTCAGCTGGGGAGCACACAGCTCCCCAGCTCGCTCTACTGCTGTGTATGACAATTAGACTGCTTGCTAAACACTATGAGCAAAGCCCCAAATAGACAAAAACACAAACCCTCCTGGAAAATTAGCACAAGCGTTTGTTTATGGGGCCAAGGACAAAACTGGCGAGCTCTGTGTTTTGAAGAGCACACTGGTATTTTCAGTGTATTTCTTTTTTGCTTCCAGTTACCAAACCCTAATGAACAAAAGTTAAAACACCATTTTAGTGAATATGAACCAGCTTTGTTGAAGGTTTGTTGCATGGCTGCAAATGGAAATGTCTAGACATCTGGCGTCTGTTGACTGTGACCCCAGTTGTCTCGTTACTTCCTTGATTACCCTTCCGGGCATGGTGTAAAAAGTGGTCTCAAGGGGGAAAATAAAGGGCCATGGATTTTGCGTCAAATGAGGTTGATACCCTAAGAACCCTGCTTTCGTTCCTGACTGAGGTGCATGGAGAACCTTTCCTTATTTGAGTGCCTCTGGTGTTATGTTAAATACATGAAAACTGGGGCCCCTGGGTGGCTTAGTCGGTTAAGCGTCTGACTTTCGCTTAGGTCATGATCTCGCGGTTCGTGGGTTCGAGCCCTGCGTCGGGCTCTGTGCTGACTGCCAGCTCAGAGCCTGGAACCTATTTCAGAGTCTGTGTCTCCCTCTCTCTCTGACCCTCCCCTGCTCACGCTGTCTCTCTCTCTCTCCTAGAAATAAATAAAAAAATATTAAAAAAATAATAAATACATGAAAAGTACCTCCCAAACTAACTCAGTGACTATGCTGAGCAGCAGACTAGGTATGTGGCATTCTGAGCTCAGCTAAGATTTGCGCCAGCGAATGCACTGCATGAAGAGGGAGGACACCTCACCTTTTCTAGGTGGGCTTTCTCATCTGGAAAATGAAGGAAGTGACCCTGGTGAAATATATATATATATATAAAAAACATATATTATATATGTTCATATATAATAATGTATGATATATGTAAAATCCCATTTCCTAAAGAAACAAATCCCAGTTCACATGTAGACCTTGTTTATGTTGGCGGCTGAAATAATGCAATGCCGATACGTAAACAATTGAATGAAAGTACACCAAATTCAATTAGACCACATGCTGTGCGCTAAGTTTCTGGAGGTTGAAAGCTTTCACCTACATGGCTTATAATCCATTGCCCACATTCTACTCATTAAAATCTTACTTAAAATACCTCTGCCACATACCCCCTTGAATATTCCACCTAGAAATACTCTTTGTCTGAATTCCTGTTGTATTTTATGTCTTCAAAGGGCACTTAACACTTGCTGCATCTTATATTGCAGCTCTTTGTATCCTGAGCAGAAACAGCCCAGTGGTGGACGCTGATGCAGGCTGACTTCTGGGTCTGCCTCTTATCACCAGCCAGACATTGGGGCCAATACTGACCTCTTCATACTTCAGGGTTTTTCTTTTTTCTTTCTTTTTTTCTTTCTTTCTTTCTTTCTTTCTGGTCAGTGGGAATAATAAATGATACTCACTTTACAGGGTTGTTGTCATAAGGAGTAAACCACAATTTCTTGTTAAGTGTTTAGAATAGCATTCAATTAAACACTACTTATTGCTAACTTATTTGTCAAACTCTAAGTTCTTCAAGTGCACAACTATGCCTTATTTATCTTGCAACCCCTATTGTGCTTTGTATGTTGTAGGTGAACAAGCCAGTACTGGTAGAGTGATAGAAATGCTGTCAGGGAGAAATACAGCAGAGCAATCACTATTTATTTTAAATGAAAGATATTTTGAGTTCTCATTTTGCTACATTTTGAAAAGCCGAAGAGCATTCAGCCTGTGTTTTGGCTCCCCATGAAGCACCTTAAAGATATAGTGGAACAAAGCGCCACTTTGCCACAGTGAGCACCACAGACAACATCCAACAGGAAACAGCTGTTGAATGAGCTATTGTATGACCCAGCTCCATCCATCTTTCAGCTCCCAAAGGCCCCGGGAGAGCAGAGCTGGATTCTGGGGTAGCCAGGACCATAAGGAAGGGAAAATGAACACTTCCAGCTCCAAGCAACTCTACATACAGTAGAAATATAAAAGTGGGACATTTTCGGGAGCCCATTATATACTAAGGTGTCTGGTTATGGCTTTTAATTGGGGATAAATTTAGGCTGTATTGTCATTCATTAACTCCAAGTAGGGAATTTAATTTTGTTTCTGATTCCAGCTACTATCAAATATAAGCATCAAATCTGTTACACTGGTCTCATAATTTTTTATACACATCCTTTATGTATGATCGGGCAGTAGGATTCTCTATAACATGTCCTTAGCCAGCCACTTCCTTTAGGTTTCCTGACATGACTGTTTTCTCTTAGATGAAGCAGAGGATCGCCAACAGGTTGAGTGAGCAAGAGAAAACATGCCTATGCTGGCTCCTTATCCCCCAAGTCAAGAATGATACATATACACTTGAGGGAGGAAGCTTCTGAACTTGTCTAATACATGAATAGGCTGACTACTTCCAAAGGTTTTCTTCCTCTCTCCTTCTCTCCCAAGTCCTTTCCCCCCTTCCCTCTGCCCCTCCTTCTCTCCCTCCTTCCTTCCCTCCTTTTCTCCCTCTTTCCCTCTGTTCTTCCCTCTCTTTCTTCCTTTCTTTCCTTTCCTTCCCTTTCCTTCCTTTCCCTTCTCTTCCCTTCCATTCTTCCCTTCTGGCTCCTGCGCCTATCCCTTTCCTTTCTTTCCTTTGGTTTGCCTGCCTCCCTTCCAGCCCCCCCCTTCCTTCCTTTCTCCTTCCCTCCCTCCCTTCCACGACAAAATCTGTGTTTGTTCATTGTAAAAAAACAAAACAACATTGACAAGTGTTCAAAGGTATAAGTGGAACATGTTAGTTCTCATTCTACCTCCCTTACCCCAGGTTTCACATCTTACCTCCTTCACCTCCTCCTTCACCTCATGGACAACTAATAATTATTCACCTGTGTCCTTTCAGGTATTTTATAAGCATATACTCTTTCAAATTCTTATAAACATAAATGTAATCATAAGCACACAGTTGTACTGTTTTACAACAGGCTTTTTAACTTAAAAAAAAAATACCCTTGGATATCTTTGTATATGAGCCCAAATAGAGCCAGTCCATTTTTCATAGTAACTTCAGAGTATTTCACTATATGTTTACACATAATTTAATGAGTCACTTATTCATGAATCTTTGAGTTATCCCATTTTTATTATTGTAAACAAACCTGCAGTAAATATGAATAGAAAAAATTCTTAGACGTTAAAATAAATGGCCAAGGGTATGCACATTTTAAATTTGATAGAGGTAGCCAAGCTGTCTTCCAAATAAGGTTGCTCATATTTGTACATACACTAGTACATATTTCTATATACACTTATTGACAGTAGATATTTGTAAACTTTTTTTTTTTTTTGCCAACTGATAGGTTAAAACATTTCATTGTCTTAATGTTAATTTCTTTACTTTCTAGTGAGGCTGAGTATTTATTTGTACTTTCTTCCCTGTGACCTTCCTGTTTATATAGTTTGCCCATTTTCTTAGAGAATTTTTCTCTTGGATTTGTGGATGACTTTTGTTTACTATGGAAATTAGCCCTTTGTTATAGTTGCAACTAATTGCTCTGCTTTACCATTTGTTTTTTGAACTAGGATTTTCTAATGGGGTTTCTAAACATTGAATTTGTTTTCTACAGTGATGCAGCTTGTGTGAATGAAAAAGTCACAATAGCTCTGAGTTTGGTTTATGAAAAGAAGAAGGGAAAGGATACCAGGCAAAGTAGAAACAGGGAAAATAACAGTTCCATAAAGGAAGTATCCAGAGAGGAAAGGTCAGGTTTGTTCTCAAAGCACTTGCCTGTGGTTTCATTAAATTTGTAAGACATTAGATCTTCCTAGCTTTATTCCTTTAGCAAGATAGAAGAGAAATTCCACCTGTTTATAGCTCTACCTTTGGGGTTTTCCTGAAAAACACAAGCTAAAAAAAAATCAACTAGGGTTAGATGAATAAGGACACATGTATCCTGGTCTCTAAAACAAAGTGACCCAATTCACCATTTATTAAGAGAAGCTCCATAAAGTAATCCTTTTATATCTGTCAGTGTCAGCAAATACTCTCAATTTTATATTTACTGGCATTCAAAACATTTTAAGAGCCCTTCAATTGTATCTTGCCAAGTTATTAGTTACCGCCTAGGGGTTATTAAAATGTAGGAATGTCATATAGGATAATCGACAAAAGAGGGCTTTAATTCCATAAGAAATTCATCCTTTAATCAGGTCTCCTCACATATTTCCTCAACAGAGTTAGGGGATGCTCTTATTCCCTAATATAGCTAACTCCCTTGCCCTTTTCTCCCAACAGGACTCAAGTCCTGTTATAATGTTTGGAGTTGAGAGGCTGACCAATCCCGTCTTCCTGCTTATTACTAAGAATATAGTCATATATATGTCACATGAGAATTATTTTCCAGGATTTATCTTTGAAACATTTATATCAAGAGTACAGTGTCGGGTCACCTGAGTGGCTCAGTCAGTTAAGCATCCGACTTCAGCTCAGGTCACGATTTCGTGGTTCGTGAGTTTGAGCCCTGCATCAGGCTCTGTGCAGACAGCTCAGAGCCTGGAGCCTGCTTCAGATTCTGTGTGTGTGTGTGTGTGTGTGTGTGTGTGTGTGTGTGTTCCTCCCCTGCTTGTGCTCTGTCTCTCCCTCTCAAAAATAATAAAGATTAAAATATTTTTTAAAAAGGGTACAGTGTCATAGAAACACAGAATCTTTTATATTTATTTACTTATTTTTCAAAAAATTTTTTAACGTTTTATTTATTTCTGAGAGAGAGAGACAGCATGAGCAGGGGAGGGTCAGAGAGAGAGGAAGACACAGAATCTGAAGCAGGCTCCAGGCTCTGAGCTAGCCGTCAGCACAGAGACCAATGTGGGACTCGAACCCATGAACCGTGAGATCATGACAGGAGCCAAAGTTGACTGCCCCACTGACTGAATCACCCAGGCTACCCTTTATTTATTTTTAATATTTTGGGATTTAAAATGTTACCAAGTGATGTACAATAAAATATATGGCTCCATTAAGGATCCATTATGGAATGCACATGCAATATGCATAGCACAGCATATGTGATTACTTTGAGGCTTAGGGGATCCACTGAAGTTGGTTAACTTAAAAAGTTAACTAAGCCAGAATGGTCTAAAAGAATCTCTATAATTTTAGACATCTCATCTCAATCCAGTTTCAAGGGGAAATTATAATTTCCAGAGCCAGTGCAAGTCTCTTCAACCACCTATCACTAAAAATCTCACAGGTGAAGAGTGAAAGGGCATGCTACAAAGCTCATGCTACAGGAGCTATTTATGGACAAGGCTCTCCAGTGAACACATTGGAACCTATAGGCAATCTTTTTTTATGAATGGCAGATATGTTTTATCTCATGCGACCGCTCTGGCCATTTCTTAACAACAATCGGGAATGCTAAGCTGAAAAGATATGACAAAAACTGTCAGCTGTACCCTGATATCTATTCTTCCTTTCCTTCATAGTGATGGAAATTATGTAATTGTCCAGGATAAAGACTACATTTTCAAACCCCCTTTTAGGTAGGGGTAAGCATGTGACCAAATATTGGTACATGGGATGTAATCCAAAATGGTGTGTATGAATTTCTCAATGTGATTTTAAAGGGAAGGGGTATTATGACTTCTGCTCACTCCTTTTTCCTGATTCTTTCTGGCTAGAATGTAGATGTGATGGTGAACTCCCATGGGCCATGAAGACAGGGATAGGAAGAGCAAAAGGAAGAAGGGATCTGGGTCCTCACCACTGTGAGGCCACTACATTAAATCTGGACTCCTGTTTGGAATGACATATATAGAAGGAATAAACTCCATTCTCATTTAGTCATCCATTGTTTTGGGCCATTGTTACAAAAGCAGAACCTGTGTCCTAGTGAATGTGAAATTGTTCTGAGCTGAATCAAGACTCAATAGGAAAAGTGTCATGCTAGGTTTGAAATGCCAGCTATGGGCAAGGTACCCGATGGTGGTCTGCCAACTCTAACCTCTTACTGTGTGTGTAGCTAACCTACTCCAAAAATGGAAAACTTACAAAAATACCTCTCCTGTCACTCATAGGCCATTTGCTTGTTTTTTTCTCTGTGCAACGGTTGACCGTTTCTGGCTTAGCCTCTCTGTATTTGGTATAAATACAAAGAAATGAGACTGACTTTACAATCACAATAAGAATAAGATAATACATGTAGTGGGGCGCCTGGGTGGCTTAGTCGGTTAAGCGTCCGACTCTCACTTAGGTCATGATCTCGCGGTTCGTGGGTTTGAGCCCTGCCTCGGGCTCTGTGCTGACTGCCAGCGCAGAGCCTGGAGCCTATTTCAGAGTCTGTATCTCCCTCTCTCTCTGACCCTCCCCTGCTCACGCTGTCTCTCTCTCTCTCTCTCTCTCCTAGAAATAAATAAAAAATATTTAAAAAAAAGATAATACATGTAGTATTTACGATATGCCATGTATTTGTAAATGTAAATATGTAAATGACCACAATCCTTTAGAACAACCTCATGGAATACGATGTGCTTATTTCAATGACGTTGCCATTACTAAAATATTTTTGGAATTTTTTTTGAAGCTGTAAATTCACACGTTTCTTCTAATAATAGGACTGGATCAAATCGCTTATATTTCCATCATGCCAAACTGGCAACTCTTCATTGAGCACTTACTCTGCATAACATTGTTACTTTGAGTGTCAGAGAGGCTGGTAATCAATTAGGGATGTCAAGGGCACTCTTTAGATAATCTATGTTAAATTTCTAGGGTAAGATGGCTTCATAATTTAACATAGAAAAATAATACATATAAGGGGTCTACTATATGTTTGAGAGAATGAGAAATAAATACTAGAAATGAAAGGTGATTTTTTAAAAAGCTCTGCTTCATGGGATTCTATATCACAAATCTATTCATTCACTCAAGATTTATACTACTGCCCCGCTCCCTTGCTTCCCCCCAAAGTCTCAGTAATTTATAAATTAAAAATTAGAGCTCTCTTTGTATTCAATTTCAAACTCTTTATTCTACTAGCACCTTGATTTATTAAAATAGTCCCTGGATAATGCATCTGGTGAGGAGGCTCTCCAGGGGCCTATGGGTAAAGCAACCACATGTCTGCTTCTGCCCCCACATCAGCTAATAACCCTGGACTGTGGGGTTTCTCAGAGTACCAAGGACTCTGACAGGAGAGCTCCCAGTGTTAAGCAAATTTCTGGAGTCACTGAGCCTGAAACATCTAACGCGTGGTGCTCAGAGCGGGTGCTGCTGAATTAAAAATACTGATCCGATTTACTTCATGAGTCAGTTCTGCCTGTTAAGCAAGTCGGTATTTCTCTTAAATGAAAAATAACTTCCTTATGCCCATTGTGGCAGAAAGGTCAACTCAAGTCCATTTACAGTTTTCAAAAATACGTCAGGAGCTCAAACTTAGACAATGACTTTGGTCTTCACCCGGGAAAGAAGAGATTCAAAGCAAATGAAGTCAGCTATAGGGAAGAACTTCCCAACAAGTAGGATTGAAGCATGTGCCAGGGCTGACATCCAGCCTATTCTGTTGCTTTAGGAAACCAAAGTCTTCACAGGTTGTTAAATATTTTAAGTCTTACTGCTGTCTCGTTTTTGCAACTTCTTCTCTACGTCTTTAGACTAGTATTCTTATTATTATTGTTAGTTTGGGTGATAAGCATCCAATCATATATAAATACCTGTGTTGGCTTCGGGACCGCATAATAAAGCATATATTTTTTTATAGAATTCTAAATAGCAATATCCTCAAATACCAAATGTGATTATGCTTTATGAATTCTGCCATCGTCTCTGCTGCTTGTTTACTTAGAAACACCAAGTCCAATTTAATCTGCTGCTTTAGAGAAAGTGCTCTTAGTATCTTCATCAGATGAGGCTACACTCAAATGTGAGTCATTACTCTGGGTCAAAGAAAACGCAGGGAATCAAATACTCATTCAGGCAAACCCTGACAACAGCAAAAGTACTGGTTATGGAAATCTAAACTAACCCAGACATTCCCATTAATTAATACTACAAAAATAAATGTATCTATAACGACTGCCATGGGGACATAATCCCTTAGGCTGGATTTAGTCTGACATAGATTTCACTTTATAGTATGAAGATGACAAAGTCAGAAATTTCTAGCCTCATAATGAAATTTCCTACAACCTAAATTGATGTTCACAATATAATTAGGCAGTCTGAATAAAAGTTTGCATTTAGGCAAACCTAAAATAAAATTCAAACAGCAAAGGAGTAACATTTTCATCAAATAGAGCCCAAAGATAACTATATTTCTGTCCTGTTCCTTCAATCCCCTTTTTGAATAAAATGGTAACTTACAAGAAGAAAATTTAAAGTATAAGATATATTCTGGACAAATTCACATTTAGCCCAAGTTCTAACACCTCCACCAAATACAGTATTCAACAATCCTGACATTCACCATGATTGCTCCAAGACACTGGAATAGCTTGAATGTCTAAGGAAAGATTACAGTTTCTCCATCATGCTCTCTTTATTCAGACAGGAGGAACAAGTAGAGTGTAGAATGTGTTTTCAACAATACAGAAAAAAATCAAAAGAATTTTCTGGTTATTGCTGCAATGGTCAAGATTTTAAAATCAGTTACTACTTGGCAATGAGAAAGAATGAAATCTGGCCATTTGCAGCCATGTGGATGGAACTGGAGGGTATTATGCTAAGTGAAATAAGTCCGACAAAGAAAGACAGATACCATATGTTTTCAGTCATATATGGATCTTGAGAAATTTAACAGAAGACCATAGGGAAGGGGTGGAAAAAAAAAAAAAAAAAGGTACAGAGATGGAAGGAGGCAAACCATGAGATACTCTTAAATACTGAGAATAGAGGGTTGATGGGGGTTGGGGGAGAGGGGAAAGCGGGTGTTGGACACTGAGGAGGGCACTTGTTGGGATGAGCACTGGGTTTGTATGAAAACCAATTTGACAATAAAGTATGTTTAAAAAATAAGCAATAGCTGTAAAAAATAAACAAAATAAGGGTGTGTGGCTTTAGTCGGTTAGGCATCCAACTCTTGATTTTGCCTCAGGTCATGATCTCTAGGTTCATGAGATCGGGCCCTTTGTCAGACTCCGCACTGACAGCATGGAGCCTGCTTGGGATTCTCTCTCCCTTTCTCTGTGCCCTTTACTTGTGCACTTACTCACTCTCTCTCTCAAAATAAATTTTTTTAAAAAATGAGAAACACTAAAAACAGTAACAGTAACAACAACAAAAAGTTGGAATAAAATTCCTGATACTGTTATGGATTTTTAGAGTACTGTTGACTTGTTCAGTATCACTGTAATAATAAATAAAATATGTCTAAAGAACCTAAAATAAAAATAAAATAAAATCAGTTACTCTTTAACAAGGAACATCGAACAGAGGCTTGATGATATGTTCCAGAACATAATTCAGAGCCTCATTTTTCTCTCTGGACCTTTTCAGCAACTACAGAGATACAACGGCTTCTTCTTAACAATCAGAGTCAGGTTTGATGTGTGGTAAAACTACTGTGATGAACAATACCCTTGACTTTGACAGGCTTTACATGAGAGGGTCTGGTCTCAAGTTGGAATCCACTGCAGCCAGGCTCTCTAAAGATGGGACATGGATTCTCGCTGGGTGACCACTGCACCATGGAGAAGACAAAAAGGAAACAATTTCTGAAGGAAAGGAAACAGTTTTGCCACATGCCAAAATCCTTTCATATGATGACTCCTATGTTAACTCATCTACCAAGGTTCACAGATACAGAAACAAAGTCTGGAAGTGCTTTCATATTGAACATTTGTGAATGGCATGATATGCTGTCTGGATTTCCTTCAAAGTTATCCAAGGGAAGATGTAGGCGGGTATAGAGAGAGAGATTCTGCGGTTGGACATGGGTTGATAAATGTAGAGGCTGGGTGATAGTTATGGAGATTATCATAATATTCCCCAATTTTTTTTTTGGTATGTGAATATTTGTAACAATAAAAATGTGTGCAAAAAATATGCTTGGGACTTTAAAGTCCCATTAGGCTGCTTGGATGCTACTTTCTGGAGCAGGCCATGAGGGGTAGTCTTTTAGTGGATATATATTTCCTGAACAAGTACTATGTTCCCAGCAGTGTGGCAAGTTGCCTCAATGTAGGTGACTATGTGGACAGCAATAAAATAAATATGAAGAAGAGCTGATTATGTACCTTTGTTTATTTAAACAGTTCAAACTTAGTATATGGTGTTTGAAACTGTTAACCAAAGGTGTGGGTCACTTTCCATAATTCTCTTAATCACTTCCCTGAACCTCAGTCTGGTCTTGTAGATGACTGATTTTATGTTCTTGTGAATGTCAGCCACAGCGTGGCTTTCATCCACAGACTCTGGCCTCTCTCTCCCTCTTATTTGCCAGGCAAAATCCCTACAGGTGCTTAGCCCAACTTTATGTCTGTTCCACTACTCGAGCTGAACATGGCTGCAAAGAGAACACACAGCCCTGGTGATTCATGCCTCTTGAAATTCACAACCTCAAAAACTGAGTGGGACCGTGTTACTACAGAGTAAAGCTACATTTCCCTGGTCCAGTCACTCAACCTGTCTGTATATTAAGTACGGTTCTTTCCTCTCCCCAATCTCATCCACCTCCTCCCCTTCCACACTCTTTGCAAATCACCTCCTCTATGCTTTTCTGGATAAAGAAGCTATCTACAGAGAAAGTACCTGATCATCCCAGCAGAAAATATTCCAGCCTATCCAGCTCTGTGCCCATACATAATACTCTGCCTTCCCTCCTGCTGTGCAGGAAGAAACTGTCCTTGTCTTAAGGTCAAGCTCTTGATATGTGCATCGAATCTCATTGTCTCCTTCTCTCATTAAGGACTCTGTCTCAATTCCCTAGAGATTGGTCCTCAACTTCCTTGCTTTTCTGCAAAATCTTACTCTTTCGGGGTTCTCACTAGTCCCCTTGGTTTATGAATACACCAGTGTTGCTAAGAACGGCCCTGCAGCTTCCTTGATGTGTCTACTCCTTACCCTGAATGCTCAATTCATTAGTAAGTTCTCTTGAATTCTGCTTTTACAATATATCCTTAGGAACAATACTGTAGGATTTATAGGAGACACATAAAACAGGCAAATTCATAAAGATATAAAGTGGAAGAGTGGTGACTAGGGGCTGGAAGGGGGTAGTAAAGGGGAGTTAGTGTTGGATGGGTACAGAATTTCAGTTTGCAAGGATGAAAATGTTATGGGGATGGATAGTGGTGATGGTTACACACCAGTGGATATGCACCTAATGCCATTGAACTGTATGCTTAAAAATGGTCCAAATGGTAAATTTTATGTTATGTATATTTTACATGTAAAAAAAAGATCAGTTAAGAAAATATATATGCAGGGGCGCCTGGGTGGCTTAGTCGGTTAAGCGTCCGACTTTCGCTTAGGTCATGATCTCGCGGTTCGTGGGTTCGAGCCCCGCGTTGGGCTCTGTGCTGACTGCTCGCTCGGAGCCTGGAGCCTATTTCAGAGTCTGTGTCTCCCTCTCTCTCTGACCCTCCCCTGCTCATGCTGTCTCTCTCTCTCTCCTAGAAATAAATAAAAATAAAAATAAAAAAAAAAAAGAAAATATATACGCATACATTTGAATCCAACCACTTTTTACCACCTCTGTCACTACTGTTCTATTTCAAACTATGGTCATCTCCCACCTACAATATTGCAACAGCCTTCCAAAACATCTTCCTGCCTTTAACTCTGTCCCTACCTCTGTCTGACCTCTGCACACAACAGCAGAGTGATGTCTTAAGCCGTAAAAGAAATCCTGCAATTTGCCAGATTGAAATTCTGTTAGAATAAAACCCAACTCTTTATAAATGTGTTGCTCTTTATTAAACTCCCTGGGCCATTGTCTCCCTGGGCCAGCTCTCCCCAGAATGTTCTCCTTACAGTGGGCTCCCTGACTTCGTTCAGGTCTCTGCTTATATGTCACCTCCTCATAGAGGCCCTTCCTGACCACCTAATCTCCATCATCCTCCCAATGAGCACATATGCATGTGTGCAACACGTATATACTGGTCCACAGTCCTATACCTTCCTCTGCTCTCTCTAACAGTTCTTTTTACTACCAGATGTCATATATTTATTTATTTACTTATTGCTCTGTTTGCTCCTCTTGACTTAACTTCAACGAACTGTTGACAGCTGCTTTCCTTGACCTTAGCCATGACTGGTATATAACAGGAGCCCAAGAAATACCTGCATCCTAAAAGGCAGGCTTGGAACTAAGTGTTGGAGGCTTTGCATGGTAAATGTGAAGTGTAAGAAGTTGCTGATGGAAGCGTGTTCCAAAGCAGGTAACTGCTCATGTCCAAAAGGATTCTCCTTTAAAAACAAAGTCCTTAAGTAAGAATGATAGTACTTCAGAAAGGACTGCTCACAGAAGTGAGTGGAGGGTGGGGGAGAGATGAGGTAACGGCTGTTAGAGTAGAGAGAAAAATCTAAGACACTGGTGCTTGTAATACATTATCATCAATAATTGGCATTTCGATGAGAAAGGGTTTAAAGGTCTCCTGAGCAGGATTCACTTAATATTTAAGGAAAATACCTTCAGAAGATGATGCCATTTAAGTAAGAAAGAGACTTGCTGAAAGTTTGGTATGGTATGCAGGTCAGCCCTAAGAGATGAGGAAGAATGGCATTTTGATAAGAAAAATGCTGAGTGCTTTCAGACATTCCTGGTGTGATCCAAGGTGTAATGGGTGACAAATCATAATATTGTGGTCTCGTGTCAAATTTTCAAGACACCATATTGGGGCCCAAAATGGAGTTCCACCGTAGTGTTTTGGACTTCTTTAACTTTCGAAGAAGAAAATTAAAAAAGTAAATGAAAATTTTTAAAATGAGCTTACAGAACAAAGTTTTACTTAAAAGTATTTTTTTAATGTTTATTTTTAAGAGAGAGAGAGAGACAGAGCGTGAGTGGGGGAGGGGCAGAGAGAGAGGGAGACACAGAATCTGAAGCAGGCTCCAGGCTGTCAGCACAGAGCTCAAACCCATGAACCATGAGATCACGACCTGAGCTGAAGTTGGATGCTTAACCTACTGAGCCAACCAGGTGTCCCCAAGTTTTATTTTTAATAGGGGTGGAAGAACTACATTACTTCTAATTATGACATAAAGAAAAAAAAACAGTGTCCACATTAGAAAGTAGAGTTGCTATTCTTTTTTTTTTTTTTAATATTTTTATTTATTTGTAGGAGAGAGAGAGAGAGAGACAGTGTGAGCAGGGGAGGGTCAGAGAGAGAGGGAGACACAGAATCTGAAGCAGGCTCCAGGCTCTGAGCTGGCAGTCAGCACAGAGCTCGACGTGGGGCTCGAACCCACGAACTGCGAGATCATGACCTAAGTGAAAGTCGGACGCTTAACCGACTAAGCCACCCAGGCATCCCTAGAGTTGCTGTTCTAAAGTGCTGACTGGGGATAGACTGCATTAGTCACTCCTTAGCTCTAAACACGTTTCTGCTCCTTCGTGCTTAGTGGGGTAAATACAGTAAAAAGAGAAAAAGATTCATGAGTCACTCACCTGGAGGGCAACCTGCAATCGTGGTTTGTCTGGGACATGGGGACCCAGGGACATGGAACTTCAATGATAAATCTAAGTCTTAGGCAGCCAGGACAAGTCGATCACCCTCTCACGATTAAGTTTAGGGACAGAGCTGCTGTAAAGCTAACTCACGGCATCTTTCACTCCAGCTCGCAGGCAAATTGCTGACCCAGAGCCTTTTTATTTCCCGTGACCTCAGAGATCTCCCCTGGGTGTCCTGAACTTTCTCTTTCCATTTAATTATTTTCACTGAATGAGAGCCTGTGGGTTTCTACGAATCCTCAAATACAGTTCCCAAAGGAGTGAAGGAGGAAAATTATGTTTATAAATTATGATAATTCCAGTGACAATATGGCTCTCCCTGCACCCCCCACCTTGCTCCAGCTTACTGTCACTTAACCCACCTTGGGGTCTCATCCCCTACCGCAGACCTAATCCTGTTTGTGGACTCGAAGCAGTTCAGGAGTCTCTAGCCTGCTTCTCTGAACTTGTCCTCAGCTTGGTACCTGGGTGCACACCTCTCTCCTCCCTGTTTACCCTAGATCACTGATTGGGCCCCCACTTGTTAATGTTTCTGTGTGCTGCCACCTCCTTGGTGATCTAGAAGGGTCCCCTGTCTCTCTGAATGGCATGAGGCATGTGCACGGGGTCCTGGTTCTTCCAGCACGCCTGACATCATGACCAGCCTTGGCCTGCTCTTTGACTTCATGCCGCTGGGCTCTGCTCCTCATTGAGGCCAGGGCACCCACAGGGGCCTCTCTGGGCCTCCCCTGCAGAGCCATCCACACACACAGCATCTCTGTGAGCTTTCAAGAAAGGTGACCTTCTGGGCACATAAATTAGCAAATGGTGGATGACCATCTAGGATGACCAATTAGAGAAAAAGGCATCCTTTCCTTGGGCAGCCTGTAAGGTGTAAAGCTTGGTGAACAGAGCCTTGGCTGGGTTTTAACTTCCCCTGGCACCGCCTTAGCTGAGTATATACTTAGCTCTCCTCCTAACTACTGACTAACTGGCCTGGCTGCCACCGGGTCCCCGCACAATGACATGCTTTGTGTGTCTGGACAGATGTTGCCTCATTACTGAGCACTGAACCTGACTCTCAATTTGTTCTTTGTCTCTCATGCTCCTGCATCTTTAGGGCCACTCCCATTTAGATGCTTAACCTGATGGTGTATAAAAGGTACTGCTTTAGCCTATGAAAATCTAAATAGATACCACAAATGAGACAACATCTGCCCTTCCAATCAACTATCATAATACAACTCAGTTTCAGTATTACAAAACCAACTACCTACTGGTTATACTGCTTTGTTACATTTGATCTCCATGGGTTTCTGGCTTGATTTAAGACTTCTCTATTTTCTTTTTCCAAAAGATGTTGATCTTGGGAGAATCCTGTTTTCTCTTTCCAAAAAGACAGTTGGGGATTCTTAGATAGAAGACCGTTTCCTCATACAGTTTGGACTTCTGGCCTACCCCAAAATGTACAATTCCAGACTCCTCTGTGTCAAAGATAAAAATGTGAAAGCTGGCTGCTTAAACAGGCATAGCACCTAAAAGGTGGAGCCAGAAAAGAGAAGTATAAGAAAGAGAGACGATGGACATCCCAGGACTGGGAGTGAAGGTTCTGGCGAAGACAACCCATCGTGAGCAGGATGCAGACAAAAGAACAGAGAGGAGAACATCCATTTGGAGAAGCTGAATCACATCACATTGAGCTTTTGGGAACGTATTCAGCCAAAGACAATCTTTTGCTATTTGGAACTGCAGGCTCTGAAAGTTTAATCAATTAGATCCAAATTTCCCTGATGGAACCTACAATGACCCTTAAGCTTGAGACTGCCTGGAATCCTCCTCAAGTGTTACTTTGTAGAAACAAATTGAACTTTATTTTGTGAGGAGAGCCGGGAGATTATTTTCATAGCTCTGTTACTTTTAAATGCCAGCCCCTTCCTGATTTGGGGAGCACTACTGTTTTCACAATGATACCTTTTCATAGCTAATTGTGGGCACAATAAACAGCATAGAGCACTCGAGTATTGAAGAGATAATTTTAATGTAATCACTAGGTACGTATTACGGGGTGCACATAAATATGCACGTATATCTAACTACATATACTTTTAAAGATGAATAAATACATACATAAAATTAAGATACCAAATGAAAGTTTATGAAGATGGTTATACAAGATACTTTTGTTTGAAGAACATCAGTTCCCTTGAAATGCCTTCGCACAGGCAGATCTATGCTAAAGCCAAAACCTGTGTGTATGTATGTATACATATATATACTATATATATATAGTATGTGTGTATATATGTATATGTGCATGTGTGTGTGTGTATATATATATATACATATATATAGTATATTTTAGCCACCAAAAATAGCTTAATAAATAGAAACAGTTTCTCTAGGGTGCCTCCCCTCCTTAAAGTACTGTGTAAAGGATGTAGGACAACACTGGAAAGGAAAGTGCATCAGCATGCATACACCCCAGAGGGGGTTGACAAATGTCCACTTGTCCTGTGGCCACGTATCTTATGCACCCAGTCCTCTCCTCCAGATGACTTCCTCGGGATCTAACCACTGGCCCAGCAGACACATACTGATACGCACTTGAAACTTGCCCAAGCATTTATACTATTTCCACATGGTATACTTTGAGTCACTCTCACCAGGCTTCCTACGAGGCGCGACAGTGGGAACGGTAGCTACTTACTTGTGTTTATCTTCTGGAGGGAAATGTGCTTTTCCAGTTGTCTCCTCAGCTTCACCTCAGCGCCGTACTTGCCGGTGGTGCCGTTATCAGCCAGAATGAAGTGGGAATGCATGCTGTTGAGCACAGTGAGCTTGCTCATGGGGTTGGACATGGTCTGATATGGCCGCACAACCTGCAGGGTTTCAAAAAGAAGAGGCGGAAGTCAGAGAACAAAAGGGCAAAATATGAAAAGGCGAACCAGACAGAGAAGAAACAGGGAGAGAAGGAAAAATCAATTCTTCGGTACAGTGAAAATAGAGTTTATATCCTCTAATACCATGGTGGGTAGAAGCAAATGTTATGGTCCGTGTTCCCCAGTCCAAGCAAGATTATAAAGAATAATGTATGTATTTAGATGCTGAACTTATAGGGAAACTAGAGTTTGTGTTCTCTTTGGCTCAAAAACTGCCATGTGAATGACTGTTTCATGTTGACCGTCTTTTGTCTGCTGATGAACAAATAATTTTAACATTAGTTATTTTGGTTTTTTTATCTTTTCCACAATGTCCATACTCTTTTTTTATATTTATTTATTTATTTTTTTATTTTGGGAGAGAGAGAGAAAAGAGAGCGAGAAGGGAAGGGGCAGAGAGAGGAGAGAATCCCAAGCAGGCTCTGCGTTGTCAGTGCAGAGCCCAACTCAGGGCTCAAACTCACAAATCATGAGATCATGACCTGAGCTGAAATAAGGAGTTGGACGCTTAACCAACTGAGCCATCCAGGGTCCCTACAGGATGTCTGTACTCTTAATAGGCACAGCAGAGCAATCACAGTTCTGGAATCTGGGGTGGGAGGGGTCAGTCAGGGTGATCTTTTCTGTCAAGCCCATTCAGTAATCTGAAGGTCTGTTAATTCAAGAATCAACACTGTTCTTATTAGATACCTTATTTAAGTGGAAATGTTGAATGTCAAATACCTGTCTCGTGAGATGAATATGAATCAAATTGTTCATCTCTGTCTTTTTGTGTGTGTGTGGTTGCGTTATTTTAATTTCGTGATGAATTATACTCCCTAAATCAGAGTCATTCTTAGTGTGGTCTTTCAGATTTTTGATATAAAAAGAAAAGGAACACCTATTGTGAGTTTTAGCTGCTGTATCTAATTGCTTTACCTACGTTATCTATAGTCCTGGTAACAATCTTGTGCGATGCTGATGCTGATCTTGTAGATGAGAAATAGAAATGGAGGTAAAATAGGTTCTTCAAGAGTATATTACACACAAAACCAGAATTTACATCCAGGTCTGAATCTAAAATCTGTTCTAACCCCCCTTCCCCACACTGTTGAAACACAATGGAAACAAGATGATGTTCTGGAAATCTCCTAAAGTATTTAGGTAGAGACTTCACTCAAGATTATGAAATGGAACATTGAATGAGCTCATTGTTACACAGGCCCAGTACAGTTATCCCTGTACTAAATCATCAGAATTGACAGGATGGAAATAAATGCTACAGGGTTTTTATTTCCTGCCTTTGTGTACTGTGTACATTAATTACAGAGTTGAGATGCTCTTGTTCACCTTTAGTATGTAATAACTCACCATGAAAAGCTGTAGTAAGATTGAGTAGTTTGTTAAAGAAATTACAGAGTGATTTAGTAAGGGCAGTCTTCAATAGTAAAGATCTCATAAAAGGCATTTTTTAGACCTTGATGCTGATTTCAAAATCCATTTCTATGTGCCTGGCAAACAGAATCTACTTGATAAATAGTGAATGAATGAACAGGAAAACTTGAGACAGGCATGCTTTTGTTCAAAATTAGAAAAAAAAGGACCCTCTTTTCTGAATTGTTTGGGAATTGGTCTAATCTAAATTTAAAATATGTAATTTTAAGCTTCTGAAATGTCCTTCATTCCTTTTAATATATGTCTTATTTGTTAATGTAGCATTAATACAATATTAATTCATAGCTTCATTTTAGTTGACTCTTAATGATAAAGGAAGCTCATAACGTTTTGATTATTCTTTCCAGTAATGGATGGGATTTTTTCCCCTGTAATGGAACAGTATTCAATTACTCCTTTGTCTAGATGAGTGAACAAGAGTCCCCCCAAATATAGAGAGAGTGGTGTGCTGACTCCATCCTGAGTTCTTTCTCACTGGAAGAGTGGGTCACTTGTGGTTGAAATTCTCATTTTGTTGTTACTGATTTTTGATCATAAAACATTCATTCTATAGCAGAGTGCAAGTTAATAAATATTAATGCTTTGTTGAAAGAGGCTTAGCAGATGGACTTTCTCCTATTCTTAAAGTGCCTCTGCATTGTGCCTTTGGATAAAAGAAAATTCTTTCGTTACTGTTCTCTATTTTCTGAGAGCAGGTCTCCAAGGCTCCATGCCACGGAGGAGGAAGGCCCAAAGAATTTCTTTAAGAGGCAGGGGACAGTGGATTTTCTAGAGGTTAAACTACACATGATAGTGAATCCCAAACACTTGTTCCAGGTGAGACATGAGAATACATTTTCTAATTCCTGGGAATTAATTAAAGAGTATCAGTGAACATCAAGTTTTCGATTGAATAAAGTAGCAAAAATCATTCTGGGCCAACTGACACACTTACCACAATCTGAGAATAACAGAACATCATCAAATCATCTAACTATACTCTGTATGTCCGTTTCCTTCACAACAGGATTCTAAGGAGAGTGGTGCTTCAGTTTTCTGAGTTTTGACCTTTTTTACTTGTGAAACATGGTGTACCAACTCATTGGGAACACTATCCATTTGAGTCAGTCATGGCTAGAGGGTTGGATTTACAGCATCACTCATGAAGTTTAACTTCTTCGTCTAAGTGCTCTCCATTTCATTTGATCTTATCTGGAGGTAAGTTAGAGGTGCTCATATCTTGGTAGAGAGTTTTTCTGCTGCATAATAGGGGATATACATCTGAAAAATAACTAAATGCCCTAATTTATGTTCCTGTCATCACTGGAGGGAGATCTGCTGAACCCTGGAGAATCCTGAACATATGAGCCGTGGAGATCTGTTTGAATCCCCTAGTTCTGCAAAGTGGCTGTGTGAATCGGAGGCACACATTTTTAATCTGTTAAAGGGAAATGATAAAACCACTTATCTCATGTGGGTTAGATGAGATTTTAGGTGCAGAGTACCTGGCACCTTGCCTAGTTCCTGGCAGGCAGTATATAAATGTGAATTCCTTCTCAAGCTCCGATTTATTTTACCAACTGCAAACTGATTTTCCAATTGCAAGCTAGTGACCAAAATGACAGACAAATCACACCGACTTTTGTTTTACACAAGGGATTTAAATCAATCAATTTAAGTTGAGAAAAAAATTAGCAATCAGTTGGCAAAACACACAAAGTGTTTTTTACTTTGTCACCACTCTCAGGCTGCTTAAGAGGGTGACGCTCTGGAATTATTTGTGGATTAACTGCAAAGTTGGAAATAACTTCCCAAGTACTTCAAGAGAGGAATGCATCTTGGTCTAACTTGCCTACAAAATCCACTTAATATTCTTCATAACAAACATACCAGCAGGCTATTCTTGTTTGAGTTATAATTTGCATATCTCCAAAAGATTTGCTGATCTTCCTGTTATGTTTCTCAAATAGGAAAATAATAATGTCTTTGTGCCACATGAATACAGATGGATTCTTCCCTCTAACAATATTATGGAGGTAACGCACCCACTTTTATTGTTAAAGGCTCATAGAAAAGGATTTTTTTTGGAAAGTAAGTGTGTGTGTGTGTGTGTGTGTGTGTGTGTGTGTGTGTGTGTTGTGTGCATGAGAGTGCATAGCAAGAACAAGTGTGACATGTTCAGGACTTGCAGGTATATGAGATCGCTCTACCTTGTTTCTCAGCCAGTGATTTCTGAGAGAATCAAGCCCTAGTGCCTGTACATAATGGACCACTTCTCCTAAGAATATAAGATGGTCCAGGTTATGTACCATCTTTGAGAGAATGAAGAAGACATTCACTGAAACAATTTTCTCTGTTTGTGTTTCAGATGAGGAATCTGGGAGGAGAAAGGCTGAATGACATCAGAAAAGCCTACATATCAAGGGATCTTGTATGATTGGTAAATACAGGACTATGTGTACCGAGAAGGGAAATTTGCTTAGAAGTGGATTTTAGATACTTTGCACTCTTTGGGTATCATGGGCCAGGATACTCCTAGGTGATGACATTTTACCCCTCTTTCTTGTCCCTCTTGGGGAGATGAGAGAATTCTTCACTCTTTAATACACTATACACCACTTTGTGCTGGCTGATTGGTAAAATTCTCATTCCAAGGCCTCTGTATACCTTGATTCTAAAAGAGAGGCAATGAAGTGGAAGCTGTCTAAGAAGTTAATGAAGGTGAAGGCCCTTTATGTCATGAACTTGTAGGTCATTATCAATGCCAGGAGGGGATTGCTCCAGAGACACCATGGAAAATCTGAACATTCCTTATGGGCTGGTGTCAGTATGCTGCATTTCTTATCCATGGATGGGCTTAAATGTATCATTTTGGAGCTGATCTAAGATACCAGCTTACATTTTCCTAACTATTTTCAAGTGTGTTCTGGTCTTACTCAGGGGTACTTAGTGGGATGTCAGGAGATGGAGATTCTAGTTCCTTTCAGTTACTAATTTGTGACCCAATTACTAATTTGTGACTCTTTCAACTCATTCATTCCTTCATTTGTTCACTCATTAAGAATATCTTGAGGAAATGTACGTGATGAATATTGGGCTGGCTTGAGGAAACATATAATCTTGCATCTATGTAATATCTCTCACTAAGTGTTGAAATTATATGTATTGAAAGAAACCTTTTGGATGGTAGTTTCTCATCTATAAAGTAGTGGGTTTGGCTGTAATTTCTGAAGGTTTTCTACCTGTAAGATGGAGTCTGGACAGCCTTTGTTGAAAAGTACATTTGCTTCTTCCAAGTTAGTACAGAAAAATGACACAAAAGTGGGTTCTGGGATCTCTTATCTTTGGTGGTCCTTTCTTTGATGCAAGGGCAGTGTGTTTGTCTGCAACTCTTTCCTGAACAGAATTAAATTGAGCTAAATTGGATTTTTGAGTCATCAATCATAGGATTTGGGCAATCCCTAAACTTATGACCTGGAAAGGTATGTATCCACATGCCCCTGGCAAGTAGCAGGCTATCGGATATGTGGCACAATTGAATCATCCTTTCCCTCCTAATAGCACTATGGTTTCAAATTAGGCAGGAAGAAAATTAACATGCACTGATGGCTTATTATGTGCCAGGTACTGGGATACACACTTTCCCATAGATTAATCCATTACATGCTTATGTTATAGGCAAAACTATAGATGCTCAGAGAAGTAAAGTCTGGCCCAAATGTGCCTTACTAACACTCTTTCCTTTGAATCCACACAGCATGTAGATCTTAAATTCCTGTGCAGGCCAGGAGACATTTAGAGGGAAGATGGAAGACCCAGCCAGATTTTAAATTTATAAAGGATATTATGGTTGGTTTTGCTGCTGGACATTTCTAACAGTGGCTTAGCTGAGCACTAAAATCCTTCTGACAGCTGATCAGATTATTTCCAGATGGGTCATCTAGAACTGTATAGGATGCAGGGGTCAGGGGAGGCACTAGCAGGCAACAAGATGTGGTCTGTGCTTTGGAGAAAGTAAAGCAAAGGGGTGGGGCAAGGTTCTCTTAGCATCAGGCATGAGTCCCTGGGAGGGAAGAGGGGATATTGCTGTGACATGGGCAGCAGCCTCTGTGTCAGAGATTAAGGCACATGGGAGCTGGGAGGGTGAGATGAAAAACAAATAAAGGAAGGCACTGTGTGTCCTCAAATCATAGTGAGGTCTATGCTCACAGGGACACTGGGACTGTTATTTCCTAGTCAGCCAGCTCAGCTCTAAGTCTAGGGATAAAGGAGGGTCGTATGGAACCCAGATGTTGCCTCCAGCCTGGCAATCCAAAGAAGAAACCAGCAAACCCAGGGATCCATCCTCAAGAGTGCCCAGAAACCTCAGTTGTATATTTCCTACTAAAATCCATGAGATGAGCAGTTACATCGTTCTGCAGCATTTTGAACACATGTCCCTCAACTCCTGGGCTTTCAGAGGGTTACAATGTCCTCATTACAGGCTTCCCATTTGAATGGGCTCACCTCCCTTTGCCCTGTCCTGAGGGGAGCCCAGGACAGTCCACAAGAAAGGCCTACTAGCAATGGGAAAAGGCCCTTGAGTTCTAAAAGGGGTTACTTGCTTGAGAAGTCACCATGTGTCCGTGGGGTGATTTTAAAATATGTTAAAAAATTCTCTGAAAATCTTCCCTTCCAGTCTGCAGTGGATTCAGTGACTCAGTTCTAAGAAATAGAATGAAACAGAAGTGATGGTGTGTGACTTATGAAACTAGGTCATAAAAGGGTTCCTTTTAGCTCTCTTGGATCATTCACTCTGGGGGAAGCCAGCTGCCATAATAAAGCTGCCTTCTGGAGAGGTCCACATGGTGAGGAACTCATACTAACAGCCACGTGAGTGAATCATCTTGGAATAAGGTACCGTATCCCCATTCGATCCTTTAGATGATGTAGCCCCAACTGATATCTTGACTGTGACCTTAAGGGAAGCCCACACCAGAACCACACAGATAAGCTGTGACTCATAGAAACCATGAGACAAGAAGTGTTGCTTTAAGCCATAAAGTTTTGGGATACTTTGTTACAAAGCAGTAGACAACACAATAGTGTATTATTGCTATACTGAGACTTCAAAATGTATTCTCTTCTCTCTATTATGGACTCACTGGTGCATCATAATTTCATGACCTCTAGAGCCTCCCTGCATCTTCCCGGGGCTCCAGTCAGCTCTGGGGCTGTGGCTGCCATCGTCTACTGTCTCAGTGCACCTGTCTGACTCCTCACACCATCTTTCCTCACTGGGAAGACAGTCTGACTCCCGCACCTACACAACTGCTAGTTGGGTGACCCTACATGGGTTGTTACCCTCTGTGTCTCAGAGTCTCCATATGTAAATGGAGATTAATGATGAATATAACCACCTCAGTGGGGGGTACTGCGAAGATTAAATGAGATCTAAAACACATATATGAACTCAAATAAATTATTGGTATGATCATGGAGAAGTCATACTGCATCATAGGAATGGTTGTGGTCTTGGGAACTGGATGAGCAAGGCTGAAATCCCAGCTATGGGACTTACGAGTCATGTAATATTGGGCAAGTTACTTAATCATTTTGTGTTTAGTTTTACCATCAGTGACATGGAAGGACGATGTCATTATGAGAATTAAATGGCTAACTGTGATGGGTGCTGACATTTTTAACCTCCAAAAAAGTGAGCTAAATTACTGTTGTTATTTCAGGGATAAATGCTAAACCTCCAGGCTGATTCAATATCCTACCACCAACCCTTTGCATATATACTCTTTCCTCTTCTGCTTCAGTAACAAGGGTGCAGATGGCTCCTCTCCCCTTTAGCTCTGGACCCCATCACCTCAGACCACTCTAGGACATATTTCCTCAATTCTATTCTACCCTTATTTTCTCCCCTATCATCAACACATAAACAGACTCAAGTCCCTCCCTTCTCAAAGAAAAACCCCACAAATTATGGCTCCCTTCAGCTACTCATGTCACTTCTCATCATAGCTAAACTTTGAAAAGGTTAGTTTCCATTGGCTGCCTCTACTTCCCTTCTCCCTCCTCAACCCAGCGACTTGAGAACTGCCCCTTCACTGTTCTTCGGAAACAGTTTTGACTGGTGATACCAGTCACGTCTGTTTTGATGAACTGTACGAACATTTCCAAGTCCTCATCCTCCTCAATCTCCCAACTGTACCTGGCATTGACCATTGACCTTCACTCTATCTTCCTGGAGCACACTCTTACCTTGGCTTCCATAACACTCTCTAGTTTTGCTTCTACTTCTCAGCCCTTCTTTTGGTCTCCCTCTCAGGCTGTTTTTCCTCTGCCCAACCATTACATATTGGATGCCATCAGGATCCAGGTGTAGGCCCTTCTTTCCCTCACTCTACATACACTTCCTTGGTGATCCCATCCACCACAATGGCTTTAATTTTCATCTAGATGCAGACTCATTTGAGTCTGAGTGTATAGCCAGATTTTGCTCCTGAGACTCCACCTCATAAACTACTGTCTTGCTGGACATTTTCACATAGATATCTCAAAGCAACTCTGAAATCAACATATCCAGTTACAAACTCAACATTGTCATCACTGAAACTGCACTCCCTATGTCATTGAATGTAGCCCAGAATTGGAATGTGGTCCATAGTTAGTTAGCGTTAGCTCCTGATGACTGTAACACACTTGGGTGAGTCTCCTTGTCTCGGAGCTTCTCCTCTCGAATCCTCTGGATACATCTTACATAACCTAGTCATGGATGGCCAATAAATTCCATGTAAGAACCACTACTGGGAAGTTTTCTGAGCTCACAATTTGAAATCATATTTGGCTTGTCTTAGAAATAGATGACAAATGCACTATTAAACTTCATTTTTTTGGCTTGAAATCTAGAGATGGCACCAAAACAACACTTTGCAATTAAATAGAAGAACTGTTAAAGGTTATAAAATTCTGAGAATAAATCTATCTTTAGGGGGAAATAGAGGATATCATTGAAAGTCATGAAAATCTAATAACCGCATAAGATGATATGTTGGAAATCTTCCCAAATACAATTTCATCCTCAAGTTAAAATGAAAAGTGCTTTTTCTTGTGATCATGGCTGGATTTTTAATTTGGCATGGATTTTGTTAATCTAGATTTGGGAAAAGATAAATTACAAACGATTCACAAACTGTTCAATTACCTGAAACAATTTTGGTCAGACTGTTTTCTAAAGTAAGGAAATCTAAGGCTAAAATGAGTCATGTAAAAATCATAATTCAACGGAAATTCTTTTTTGACTTTACACTGGGGATACTTTTATCATCTGTTCAGATCGAGATTCTCTAAGGACAAAGAAAATGGTTCTGGTCATTCTTATAGCCTATTTTTGAGTCCAATTTACAGACGTAAGATATTTGCCAGTGTCTCAACTAATAATAAAAACATCATTAAATATTTTCTTATAGATTACTTGGCATACTATTAGTTAAGAGTATGGGCTTTGGTGGGGCACCTGGGTGGCTCAGCTGGTTGAGTATCCCACTTTAGTTCAGGACATGATCTTACAGTTTGTGAGTTTGAGCCCCACACTGGGCGTCATTACTGTCAGCCTGTCAACACAGAGCCTACCTCGGATCCTCTGTCTTCTTCTCTCTGTCCCTCCCCCACTTGTGCTTTCTCAAAAATAAATAAATATGTATTTACAAAAAAAGAGCATGGGCTTTGGAGACAGTGGATCTTGGTTCTAACTCTTAGTTTTCTTACATAATGATACATACTTCATAAGTCACATGTCAATGCCTCACATTCACACCAAATATCTTATTAGTGGTTGACAAGAAACAAAGAAAACAATTCAATCTCTATTTTTGAGGAACTTTTACCAAAATTGGGGAAAAGGAGAGCTGTAGGAGAATTATAATCATTGATATGACATTATGGGTGAAGTTAGTCATGGAAGACATCTTGGTGGAGGGGAGTCTTGAGCTTGGTTTGACTCAAGAGTAGATTATGGATTGTAAGAGAAGAATGGGGCAGTAGGAATCATATGGAGAAGTCACAGAGTAGTAAAACTTAACAGCTGAAAAATATTCACTCTCACATTTAATGGGAGACTAAAAATTATTACCATCTCCAATATTCACAGCATTATTGTTCACCAAATTCTGTTGTTTTGATCTATTAATGGGAGGTTTGGTTAAACAGAGTAGAAGATATTTAAATTTAAAGAATCAAGGCTAGTTCATTCCTCAGTTGGGTGGATCATGCATGTCTTAAAGGGTTACAGAAAGGCTTATTCTCATTCCATTCTTCTCTGCTCCCATATCCAACATGCAGAAGCTTTACCATTCACCTCCCACCTTAATTGCTACATAAGAAAATAGTTTTATATTTAGATGCGTGGTTAAAAAATGCTCTCATTATAGTTACTAAAGCATAATCAAGCCTGGGGACATAATACGGAGATGGAATTGTGGTAAGGCTGTGAACTAGGTAAGATTTATTACCATTTTTTCTACAATGTTTATTTTCCTTGTAGCCTGAATTTCATCATGCCCAATCTGTCTTCATTAATATGGTCTGAGCACCCACTACATGTGAGGCTTTAAGTTGAGCTGTGAGAATCTGAAGCTAATACCCTGTATCTTTAAAGTCTAACCTAAAATCTAGCTAAGAGATTAGACGTGGAGGGAGGTAGATGTTTCAGAACAACTAGAAGCAGACCCAAGGGTAAGTTAATCTTTCTTTTTTATGTTTAGGAATAGTCTTTGCCTTTATAGTGCCATTCCAAAGATGTAATCAATGCTGAGATGAATAGTAACTGCTGTGTCTACCACTTCTATCGATAGAATAACTATAGAACTACGTGAATGTTCAAGCTTCTGAAAGTGCTCATCTGAGAACCAGCCCCACAGAAATAAAAAGATCTATATTTTCTATCCTTTTGGAAATAAATCTACTGTAATAAAATATTTGGCATAAGAAATAGAGCCTTTCTTTTATCTTCATACTTTCATTTCATGTAAGTTTCCTAGATTTCCCTTGATAATTATTTTGTGCCACTTCAACCTTATTCTGAAATCCACACATAGACTAGACCAAAAATACAAATCTTTTTTTTTAATAAATGCATTTTTCATAGAATTCTGAAGTGGTACAGATTTTTAATACTATGTTAGTTTTTTTCCCTCTGATATCTGGTTTCTGATACTAAAAGGTTTATTTTCTGGATGTTTATTACATATAAGTTTTGTTAGATAAGAGGGAAGGAAAAGACTCAGAGGCACTAAAATAAGCTAAGCTACGGAAATTCTTATAACTACTTTAGAAGTTTATCAGACAACACTTCTACTTTGTGGGGATTTTGTGGGGACATTTCACAAGTGATCACTAACTAATATTTTATTCAAATACTTCTTTTTAGGACAACCTGGCACCATATTCCTTTTGAATCATAACATTAGAAGAGTAAACACATATACAAATTTCCCTCAAACTGTGTCATCAATCCGGTACACCAAGAGTGGCATTTCTGGTCCAAGTAATTTACAATGTGAACAACAAATTCTATTACTGTACAAGAGCCTGAGAAAGCCTATGCATATTCCAACTCCCCAGTTTTAAGGGGGAGGGTGGGAATGTACCAGAATGGTTGAAATTCAATAGATTTTGGTCAAAGATCTAGTAAGAAACTAAAATACACTGTTTTTCCGGTGTTCTTTATAATCTGTCAATGTCAATTCTTTTCTTGACGGTCTCTCTGCAGGGTTCACTTGGATTTTTGTGAGCCATGGTGTGCCTCTATTAGGCCCCTGTGAGCAGGGAGAATGAATGTGCACATTTTACTGAACATGAGTGGCTCCTTCTGTCCTGTGTGATCAAGACTATTTTTTCACTGGGAAGTCAGACAATGCAACTCACCCTCACTGGCTTAGGCTTGCGTAAGTTCCTATGGCATAATACTGGGAAGAAATACTGGGAGAAAGAGAGTAAGTACAAAGGAGGCGCACAAGAAGAGGTGAAATCAGAGGAAAGAAACTCAAATTGGAGGAAGATGAATCAGGGGTCATTTCTCCAGCCAAGAAAGGAAAGTAAATGCAACGTAAGTACTATCTTTCTGCACTCACAGAATTTACAAAACACCCAAAATGACACAAAAAGGCAGTGGCTAAATGATTAGGCAACGGAGGTAATAATTTGGTTACTCTATCTTAAATAAAGAACTAATCAGCTCTATTAATTCATAGTTCATCTGAATAAGAAAGTTCCAAAATGGTTTCCTTCCCCTCCCCCCAAATTGAATAATAGTAACTCAGGTTTACAATAAGAGATTATGAAGCAATGGACATTTAAAAACGACTTNCACTTTGGGGATGAGCACTGAGTGTTATGTGGAAACTAATTTGACAATAAACTATTGTAAAAAAAAAAAAAAAGACTTCTGAATCATCACATTTTAAATAATTAATTCATTTGTTCACCAAATGCACTATTAAATACCTTTGGTATCAAGGGCATTCAGCATATTCTAACTCTCTAAGAAATAGCTTTGCTCTAGTTCACAATCAACTTCAAAGCCAGCTTGGAATCTAAGGCAAGCATTCACGCAAGTATATTTCATCAAAGACCAGTTGTAGATACTCTGAAAAAAAATTAGTAATGCTTGTTTTTCTCATCAGTTCTGCCTACCTATCACTTGGGAAATTGCTGCTTGAGATACTCAAGGTGTGTGTGTTGTAAAACAGCCAGTAAATTTTAGTTAAGAGAATATTACACTGATAAAATGAGGATCTCATTTCTCACCCTATGTTTTCAATAAATTAGTGTTTCTACATGTAATTTGTAGCATTGCTATGGACACCCTTTATCACTTAAAGGTTCTGAAGGACTTAAAGAGTATTTGTTTACTGCATTTCATAATGTTTGATCTTTTTATTCAAAGTATTTTGCATTGCATTAAAAATTGCCTATGTTTGATTTCACTCTTATGTGAAATTTAAGAAATAAAACAGATACAAAATAAAGAGGATGGGACAGAAAAATTAAATAAGAAAAAAACAGAGAGGGAGGCAAACCTTAAGAGGCTCTTAACTCTAAAGAAAAAACTGAGGGTTGCTGGGTAGAGGGAATGGCCTAAATGGGTAATAGGCCTGAAAGAGGGCACTTGTGATGAGTACTAGGTGTTGTATATAAGTGATGAATCACTAAATTCTACTCCTGAAACCAATATTACACAATGTTAACTAACTTGAATTTAAATAAAAATTTGGAAGAAAAAATTGCTTATAATGTGTTATATTAAAATAAGATGGTTTCAGGGGTGCCTGGGTGGCTCAGTTGGTTAAGTGTCCGACTTCAGTCCAGGTCATGATCTCACAGTTCATGGGTTCGAGCCCCGCATCAAGCTCTGTGCTGACAGCTCAGAGCCTGAAGCCTACCTCAGATTCTGTGTCTTTCTCTCTCTCTGTTCCTCCCCCCACTCATGCTCTGTCTCTCTCTCTCTCTCTCAAAATTAATAAAAACATTAAAAAATTTTTAATAAGACTGTTTCAGTGTATTTCTGTACAATTCAAGAAGCAATTTAGGACCTGTTAANTTGGTTCAGATACTTGGAAAAAACTACTTAGCACATTTGTTACATTCCGTAGCAGGCCCAGATTGGGAAGAGAAGACTGTACTGATCTGATGTAGAGGTTCAGTGATCAATAATTAATTTTAAAAGTTATCAGGGAAAAAGGCAGTGAATAAAGTATGACAATTATAGTTTAAGCACAATTCCATCAGTGGAATTTTAAGAAGTGATATATGGGGGGGAAGCCTGGGGGATAGTAGGAGAGAAAGCCCTCTAAGGAGGTTGTGAATAATCTGTTTGTGGTAAACAAAGCAAAGCAAAACAAAAACAAGACCCTAGAAGAAACAGAAGAAAGATGATGACTCAGACAAAGTAAAGTAAGTTCTCTCAAAGACAAACCCTTTGACTGATCAGTCGGTGTGTGGCTCTGGACCTAAGAAAAGGAAAGAGAGGAGGCACCCTGCAGAGTTTGGTCATGGGTTTCTGAGTAGTTTCCAAGTGGAAAATCAAGAATGACACAGTGCCCACTCCTTGTACAAGCATTCAGCAAATGCAAGACCAACTAGGGAAGCCGCAGCCTGAAAGGAAAGAATCTTCCTCTGTGGCTTTCCTGAGCTGAAGGGCACTCAGATAATAAAGAAGCTGGAGACTTGGGGTGAGAGGGTCCCCATTTAATACTGCAGTCAATGAACTCATGATGCTCTACATTACCTGGTGTTACTTCATCTTAACCAAT
Source organism: Crocuta crocuta (assembly GCF_008692635.1). Lineage (NCBI taxonomy): Eukaryota > Metazoa > Chordata > Mammalia > Carnivora > Hyaenidae > Crocuta > Crocuta crocuta. Next base: position 9,795,879 of record NW_027529428.1, on the reverse strand, counting down.
AGAGCTAGCAAGATTTGACAGGTGAGGAGAGACCCTTGTTTGATTCAAACGAGGTTAGGTAGTAAACCTTTGGACCTTTTCCGATCATAAGAATTGATGCTGGAGTTCACATAGATAGATTTTAGAAAATCCATGATCTTGCAGTAAACTATTCCTAACATGAGTTTCATTTTGGGAGGTGGGAGCTAAGATAGTACTGTAATATGCATACTTTGAATTCTTATTTTATTTTACTTGTTTGCTATCACCTCTATGAGAAGTCACAGACAGGGGCAGCCTCTAGGACTTACATCTCTTCCAATGAGGTCCTCTTGATTTTCCACAATTCCCCAGGGGGCGATGCCTATGGTACATATCTTCCCTCGAGACTTAGATGCATGGTCCTTCAGGGCGTCCCCAACGTGGCGAATGACACCTACGAGGACAAAGGGAAGTATTACTCTTGTCTTTTAAAGCAATGACTCTCCATTGTTCTAAAGGAAACTGTGATAAATGTGGCTCACAAGGTTATACGCAATGAATATAAAATTTTGACACATTTCTACCCAAACTACATGTGCTCAGAAGAGAACATAAATTCACGGCTCTAATGTCAGATACATTTGCAGGACATGTATAATATGAACTCTAGCAATGCATTTCTTCTTGCTCTTTAAATTCTTTTTTTTCCCTAAGAACAAAATTAAAAAGCATCCAGTGTCTAAAAATAGAATAAAAAAAAGAGGGATGCCTAGATGGCTCAGTTGGTTAAGTGTCTGACTTCAGCTCATGATCTCACAGTTTGTGGGTTTGAGCCCTGCAGTGGGCTGTGTGCTGACAGCTCAGAGCCTGGAGCCTGCTTTGGATTCCGTGTCTCCTCTCTCTGCCCCTCTTCTGCTTGCACTATGTCTCTCTCTCTCTCTCAAAAATAAACATTAAAAATGACAAAAATAAAAATAAAGAAAGAAAATATCAAATATAATTCTTTAAACTCTGGGAGTCTTTTTCTTGTTCTATAAGCATAAGGATGTTAGTATGACTAATGATCAGTACCATGAGTATATCCTATAAAAAGCACCCATATAATATTATATTAAGTCTGTACCAGAGTTTGTGTATTAGTTAGGGTCATTCAAATAGAGTAGCTACTTAGCTCAGATCTTGTTAACCTTGATTTCATCTTCTTATTTATCAATATATAAAGTGGGGACTCTACTTCTAAAGAAAACCTTGGCATAGTCTGTGGAAGATTTATGTTGAAAATATATAAATACAGCTTTTTAGCTTCATCATTGAAATTGTTTTTGTCTCCTGTCATAAATGAACTTCCACATCACCGTGGCCTTCCCCACCGTAGTTAAAAGGAAAGAATTCAGTTTATAAAATGGGATGGAACCTATCTCTTATCTGTTAATAAAGATAAATTGCATTTAAAGAAGATGTAATTTCTAATCTATTAACCTCCCTCTCAAATAATCATTTTTTATAGAAGATATAAAATATCTTTTCTAAGAAAAGTTACTTCCACTTACCAAAATTCCACCTATTCCTCAAGGAAAAATTCACACCTTGTGCCATCTCGTATATGAAAGCTGAATTGGATTTGATTTTTTTTCTCCCTTTGAACAGGATTGCAGTTTGCATATCTTGAACAATGCACTATGTTACCTAATATATTCTTCCATGATTCACAATCACAGATGAGGCCATCTTTTCTAAGGGTAAAACTCCTTGCAGGGAAGGTTGGGCAGGGGGGTAGAGGGGTGGGGGGGCGGTCAGTATCTTACTTCATCTTTGTATGCCTCACGTGCTAGCACAGAGTAAGGGTTCTAATACTGCACTGAACTATCAAAATGCACCAGGCAATTTAATCATTGAGTGGACACATTTGTGTGAATCACTCCATTCTGAAATATTCAGAAGATCAAACAGAAAGGCCCTCCTTTAAAAAAAAAAAAAAAAAAGAAAAGAAAAGAAACTAAAACTGTGTAAATGGCACTAATCCATGTTGCAATATGCTGGCAGTGTTGATTAGAATACAATTTCACTTCTTAGTTTATCTAGGGATCTTCTAAAAGAGAGTACTTGTAAAGAAAAACAAATGCAAGAATCAAGCTGTGAATATCAGTGTTCATTTTGTTTCCCTATTTACACACAAAACTCCTTTCAGGGCCCATCCGGGGACAAGAAGTTTAACTTCCTGGTATGCCCTCCCTCAGCCACAGTTCTACTATTACCTCTTACCTAATCTGAGATGCCACCATTAGAACATCGCTTTGGGTATTGGATTGAACACTAGCCTGGAGCGAGGCAGAGATGAATTCTTCGGTTTACAGAATTCATGCTGTAACGTCTTCTTTTGATAGTGGGTGCACTTCATAGAGGAAGAAAAGTCATAAACAGTGTTCTGAGTTCCCAGAAACAGAAGGCTGTTACAAGTTTCTTTGGAACCTTTGGAAACCTTTGAGTGGGTCTGTATATAAGGTGCAGATTATGCCAGGAAAGCAAAACAGTGCATAATAACAAGTGAATGAAGCCAGCTAAACTGAATGAAAGCAGGAGCCTAAAGCCTGAACAGCCACCCAAAGCTAATTGCTCTGTAGATATTTGATTACTACAAAACAAACAGCAAAGAGCTGACGGAGCATTCTAAGATCATGTCAGTTTACAGACTGAGTCAGGATTCCATGTAACAATGCAATGCAACATTGCGTGGGCAGTGCTGAATCTTCACAAATTCTAGGTGTTGAGGAGAATGCTGAGTGCGGATCTGGTTCAAATATCACCTAAACTGCGAACAAATGAGTAAATAATATTGAGATAACTGTCTTAATTTAAAAGTCATTGGTTTGGGGTTGTGTTCCGACTGTTTCACAACTCCACGTGTGTGCGCACTGCACAGACCACACACTTGCGGCCTTGAAACAAGTCTGAGTGAACTTGCTATAGTATTACTTGTGTATTTCCAAGGGCGCTTCTGACTCAGGCTGGAGAAATATGTCAGAGCAATTTATGGGCATCTATTCCATTATCGGCTGCACATTAATAATGTGCTGCACGTAAGCACTCAACTGTAAGTGGGTGTGGGAGCACTGATTTGACGGCCTACCTGTATCACGATATAGAGAAATTCATTTGGCAGGTAGAAAAAAATTGCTTGGAATTCAGAGTGTGATGTGTCTTCTACTGGTGCAGAGTTGACTTAATAAATTATTAAAAACATTTTTTAATGCTTATTTATTTTTGAGAGCTAGAGAGACAGAGTATGAGTGAGGGAAGGGCAGAAAGAATGCGAGACACAGAATCCCAAGCAGGCTCCAGGCTCTGAGCTGTCAGCGCATTCATTGTCTGACACAGGGCTTGAACTCAGGAACTGTGAGATCCTGACCTGAGCCAAAGATGGATGCTTAACCGACAGAGCCACTCAAGTATCCCTTAGTAAACTGTTTTAAATAATAAACACATAATACTCCAGATGTCAATGTCACTATTTACATCCCAAATAAACAGGGATTTAACAAAATTCAGAGCTATTTGCATCAAACTTAAAATCACATAAAGATCAGACACAGAGCTTCCAAATTTAGAGCAAAAGTTGTTCTTTAAAAAATCACTGGATACTCAGTTGGCAACTTGAGGTACTGAAAATATCTCGTGAAATTCTACTAGTCATGTTTACAAATTCTGTAGCGTCAAGTATTAAATAGCCCAACCTGTTTCTCATGTGTAAGCAATTCTTTGTGGCTGAGAACTAACTGAATGGCTATCGTGTGGGTTCATGGAGGGCAGAAGAATCCATGAGAGGAGGGAGACCCAATGAATGTGGACGCACAGGGAAGAGAGACGGGGGGGGCGGAATATAAACATCTTTAGCCTTAGGAGAAAATGATCTTAGTTGCCACATTCTCATGGCCTTAGGTTGCCTGTCTCTGTCTGACTTCCCATTACCTGTGTTAACCCCTCCAGTGAATATCCAGGCTCCTGTCGTCATGGCTGCTTTGATGAGACCTTTCCCGAAGACTTGCTTGAGCTTTGGCTGGAGTTCAAAGTTCTGCAGGCCTCCGTGCACAGAGATGAGAAGCTTGGGAAGCTCCAGCTGCCATTCCTTGGTCATCAGGTGTAGAAGGAGATCAGGTTTCGTGTCAAAGGATACTCGAACGTACTAGAACAAGAAGGGCCACCAATTAGGGAGACAGGGCAGGGCTGGCTGCCGGGGCTTATCCTTCCTGATCACAAGGACATGTGTAGAACGAGAAGAAAACATCTCTTAAAACATCCAGTTTTTGAAAAGAGGCAAACTGTTTACCACAAGAGTCTTTGTTAGGTGAAGGGATTCGCCATTAAAAAAATTTTTTTTTAATTTTTAAAAAAATGCTTTATTTATTTCTGGGATAGAGAGAGAGAGAGAGCTAGGGAAGGTCACAGAGAGAGGGAGACACAGAATCTGAAACTGAAATCAGGCTCCAGGCTCTGAGCTGTCAGCACAGAGCCCGACATGGGGCTCGAATCCACGAACCGTGAGATCATGATCGGAGCCAAAATCCGAGGCTTAACCGACGAGCCACCCAAGCGCCCTGGGATTTGCCATTTTTAAAGGTGTTCTTGAAATTGTGAATTATTACAAACTTTAACACTGATTGATTTTCTAAAATGCAGTGCGAGCCCAGCTTTGCCTGGTTATACCGTAAGTATAGATGTTTCTGCGACCCTATCACTTTGAGAGGTTTTGAAAAATTCTGCGGTTCTACATAAAGTACTAAGAATTTTAAAACGAGATAAGAACTGGCTATATTTATTTAATTTACAAAAACTGCATACGAAGTATCTCTATGTTTTAAAGAAGACAAGTGATTGGGGCGCCTGGGTGGCTTAATCGGTTAAGCGTCTGACTTTCGCTTAGGTCATGATCTCGCGTTCATGGGTTCGAGCCCCGCGTCGGGCTCTGTGCTGACTGCCAGCTCAGAGCCTGGAGCCTCTTTCGGAGTCTGTGACTCCCTCTCTCTCTGACCCTCCCCTGCTCACGCTGTCTGTCTCTCTCTCTCTCCTAGAAATAAATAAAAAATATTTAAAAAAATAAATAAAGAAGACAAGTGACAAAAAGCATGCCAATCATTCTTGTAGAATAATCTTAAAAATGAAAGTGTATATCAGATTTCAAGGTGTTAGCAGATGCAAATGGAAATAAGTTATACTAAGTATATATATAAAGGAAATGCTGTAGATACACACAAGGATAAACATCTATATAATCATAGATATGCTCATTTAGATCTCAGTTTAATTATATAAGGACTTCCATCTTTAGCTGGAAACAACTGATATACTGTGAAAATATATTTGAAAGCCTTTTGAAATGCATTGCTGAGTGGACACTTAAAGAGCAAACAGTCAGATTCCGAAAACAGAGTAGAAGCTGGGACCTCAGAGACAAGGAACGACCAAAGCAGGCTTTGGACTTGAGAGTTCCTCCCAAACTCTACAAGATGACACCTGTTTTACTGGCATCATGCAGGATGGATGAGTCTCATGGGGAACCCCCTGTAAGCTGGGGTACTACTTCAAAGGGCTCCACCCTCAAGTGTAAGGAAGAGAAAAGTAAGTCTGATGTATAGAAAAAGAGAGGAAGGAAGGAAGTGTACCTGCTTCTACCTTCGTTCTGAGTGGATGGGGAAAGAATTCCCCCCTGATTATTTACAAACGAGGGGGCCCTCAAGGCCCCCTGGGAGGCTTAGTCAGTTAAGCATCTGACTTTTGCTCAGGTCATGATCTCACGGTTTATGAGTTCGAGCCCCACGTTGGGCTCCATGCTGACAGCTCAGAGCCTGGAGCCTGCTTAAGAATTCCCCCCTGATTATNGACAGCTCAGAGCCTGGAGCCTGCTTTGGATTCTGTGTCTCCCTCTCTCTCTGTCCCTCCCCTGCTTGCACTCTGTCTCTTTCTCTCAACAATAAAATAAACATTAAAAATTAAAAAATCAAGGAGGCCCTCTTTCACATAGACTTTGACCCACATTGACAGTATCAGTGTGGCTTGGACACCAGGGTTTTTAATTTGTTTTGTTTTTTGTTAAATGTTTTTTATTTATTTCTGAGAGAGAGAGAGGCAGTGTGAGCAGGAAAGGGTCAGAGAAAGAGAGGGAGACACAGAATCCAAAGCAGGCTCCAGGCTCTGAGCTGTCAGCACAGAACCCGATGCGGGGCTGAAACCCACAAACCATGAGATCATGACCCGAACCAAAGTCAGACGCTTAGCTGACTTAGCCACCCATGCGCCCCCAGGGTATTTAATTTGAAATGGTTCTGGCTGGGCTGTGGTTCCAGATCGCAGGAAGAAGCAAATGCAAATCATCTGTGGAGGAATGCATCCTCAGTCCTGAGCTCAGATAGTTCCCATGGGAAAATAAACATTTCAGAGTAACATAAATAAATAAAATAACGTATTTTACAAGGAAATAGAGCAGTATGAATGAGAGCCAAAAGGAATAACAGGTAGCAGAATAAGATCCTCAAAGATATTGAAATATTCAGAGAATATAAAATATTTATCTTTACTGCATTTAAAACATGAATGGGATTATTGAATGCATCAGTGAGGAGCAACAGACTATAAGGAATGACCACTACATTTGAAAAAGAATCAAAAACAACTTCTAGAAATTAAAATGCAATAAATTAAATGAAAAACACACCAGAAGAATTAAGCTACAGATTAGACACACTAACGATAGACCCGGAGAAATAAACCAGACTTAAGAGACAAAGGAATATAAAACAGAAGCAACACTGAAAACCTTAGAAGAGAGGATATGAATTCTAGACGGAAATAAAAGAGACAGGGAAGAACTAACACTTGAATAGATAATGGCTGGGAAATTTTCAGAAATGTTGAAAGATATACATTCTCAGATCCTGGAACGTCAAAGAATCCCAAGCAGGGTAAGTAAAAACAAACCCCAGTCAGAGACACCTCACAGGAAACACCAAAGGAAGGGGAAAAAACAGAAACAAAACACCTTCAAAAGCCACTAGAAAATAAGACAAATCACCTACAAGGGAACAGTCGTCATAAGACAGAAGGTCTACTCCTCAATGGCAAAAATGGGTGCCACAAACCAGTGCCTTCAATGTGCCAAGAGAAGTTATCTGTCAGTGTAAAATTCTATATTCCACAAAAATATCTTTCAAAGATGAGAGCAAATTATAGACATTTTCAGGCTACCGAAACTGAGAATTCATTTCTGGCAGACTTCACTGAGGGAAGCTTTAAGCTACATATAGCAGGGAGAAGTTACGTGATCCCCCATGGACGATCTGGGATACAAGAAAGAATAGCAAACAAGGAAATTAGCGAATGCCCTGTAAATTCAAAAAAACTTTGCTTGTATAATATAAAATGATAATAATACCTAATTGATGGTGGGAAGGGCAAGAACTAAAGCAGTGGGCATTACAGTATATAAATGAGGTGGAAGTAATCAGCATTAAACATCCTCAACTCTGTGTCGTGTGGGAGAGAAAAGAAAGGTACTGATTAACTTTGGAAATTTGTTAACTATTCCTGTTGACGTAGCATAACCACAAAAAGAGCAGACCTGCATGCAACCTCACAGACAGATGCTTTTAGATGTCTAAGTAAATAAAGTTATATAGGAGATGACAATTTATTGCCATGCTTTTCAATCTAGGAGACCCCACTGTTACCAAAAAACCCTCAAATGATGTCAATTCTTTTGTTAAAAGACTATTTTAAAAATATTTAGCTGACATGAGAGGCAAAGTAGCTGAAAAAATGAAAGGAGCTTGACAAACTACATCATCCAGAAATACCAAAGAGCTAAAGTTCCCTACATACCAATACCAGAAATCCAAAGAGGCGTTGGGATCTAATAACTGGCTCTATATTGATTTAATCTCTGTAGCAAAAATCAATTCCAGAACAGAAAGAGTAAACGTTGGCAATTTTAGCTAAGCACATTATACCAACAGAATTTAACTAGAGTTTACAATATGAGGATTGGCATATTTTCTACAAAACTTTCGTGCAGAGGGTTAGAACATTCTAAGATCTACCAACAGAAATTTTCAGAAACAATATGCATGCGTTTTTGTGCCATGCGAGGGGCTATGGGGCTGAAGAGTGGGTATTGTTGTGGTAGAAGCAAACACAGTGTTTCTTAAAGGCTATGTTATTTCTTATTATTACATTTATTAGCTCACTGAGTGACTCTAGAAAAAATATCTAGATAATAAATTCTATAAGATGAAATAAAATGTTTTCTGTCGCTGTGCACTGAATCTATGCCACTTGAGTAGTTAAAATTTGGCAGCTCTGCTGAATTGAATTTATGTCATTTTGACTAATTCCAGAAAGGGATATTTAGTGAAATAAATTAGGACTGGGATGCACAAGGCTTCCCAACTGGACAAACCAAAAACGTTTAGTGTGGGAGATGGTAAAAAAATTTGCTTTTTAAGTAACTGTTCTCTTATTCACCTTCTTATAGCTTTAAAAAAAAAGAATTAAAAAATAACCCCAGAAAAGTGACAAAAAGTTTACTGAATGTGTTAAAATTCCTTTTGAATTAGCCTAGTTAAGGAAAGTTTGCTCATGGTCACAGAGCTCTTATTAGTCTGATAAGTGCTCTAGTAGGGAATGAATGACCTTGAATCACCTTGTCCCCCACTCTGTCTTACAGATGGGGAAACAGAGGCACTCTGCGTTTCGTCTGTGTAAGGTCACATTGCTGGTGGGCCCTCTTCATATATTTCTCTCTGCTCTCCATTTCTTAACTCTACTGAAAAGAAGAAAAAAAAAAGAAAAGAAAAGAAAACAAAAAACCTTAACCCCAAACCAAGACCTTGTGTACTTACTATGTTCCTGCACAAAGATTATTTCATGGACTCCTCCCAGTAATGATGAGGTCGGTTATCATCCACATCAGGTACAACTGATAATAAGCGGTAATGACAATGTCCATAGCACAGGTCTGCTGAGTCCACAGTCCTGGCTCTTGACCTCAAAGTAAAAATGCCCTTTCCATCTTCTGTCTCCTTTTGTTTCACCTACAAGCAGTCTCAAAGTTCTAATAATCCATTTCTGAAAGGAATGTTCTCAACCAGTCCTCTCCCTCTATTCCTTCAGTTACCACTTTAGGGATACATTCTCCTCACTAGGGTGTCATATTGGATTATGGCAACAGCCTCAAAATGACTTCTCTACCCACACATCCTCAACAAGACACCAACAGACAGAGATCTTTCTCCAATTCCTTCTGATCAAACTATTTCTCAGTTCAAATTGTTACATTATGTGTAAACTCATTCTGTCGTGGTCCCCCACAATTTAGCTTGACCTCATCTAGAGGTATTTTCCACTTCTCTCTGCATTTGGCTAATGCTGTTCCCTAAATCCTAGAAAACCCAGTTCCCCTCTTTGTCATCTACAGAAATCATTCCCGTCTTTTAAAGGCTTTTACTTACTTTTCCTGAGAACGCAAGCTCATGTTGATGCAGCATAACTATCATCTTAACCCAATTGGGCTTTTATTTTTCTAGTTGTTTCTTGTATGTGTCCATTTTGTCTGCCCATGTTGCAAGATCTGTGAGGGCAGGGACCGTGTTTGACCTGACTGCGATTTTTGATCTTTCATATTGGCTATGAAATAGTCAGTCTTAGAAATCAAAGGGAACTTAGAAATATCTTGGCCACCATGGCAACTCTAAATAATCCAGTTCAAATTTTCTGCTTTACAGGGAAAGATGGGGAGACCCACATAAGGTGAACGACTGAGACTTGAGAGCTAGCTGTCTAATAATCAACCACTCATGTAATCCATTATTTAAGCTACTGCTGTGGTGGAAAACTCTCAGTTGAGCTGTGATTCTCCAATTTAACCTGCACAATTCACCTGGAGACCTTGTCAAAAATGCAGGCTGGGATTCAGTAGGTTCGGGGTGGGGTCTGAGGTTTTGCGTTTCTCACTAGCTCCTCAGGGACCACATAAGAAGCAAGGATGTCAACTCTTCCCCAGATGAAAGATTCTAAGTGGTGTCTTGTGTTTATCATTGGTACAAAGGGAAGAAAGAACACTCAATATTTTACATGAACATCACAGAGAAGAATGGAGGAAATGCTGGAGGAATTATTCAGGTGACAATAAATAGGAAAGTGCAGCCATTTTCAGGCTACCCAAATTATCTCGAACTACCTTGTACTTGGAGAAAGTATTTTTTTAAGGATTTTTTTTTAAGGAAGAATTTAAATGAATCAATTAATTTGCTTTTTGTCATTGTTATTGTTTAGTAACTCAGTAAGTGGTTTGGGAGATAAGAGGCTAATTAAAATGAAGGGATAAAGGGACACTGTATGAATATCTGAAGATGTCAATTTTTTTTTAATGTTTTTATTTATTTCTGAGAGAGACACACACACACAGCGTGAGCAGGGGTGGGTCAGAGAGAGAGAGGGAGATACAGGATCTGAAGCAGGCTCCAGGCTCTGAGCTAGCTGTCAGCACAGAGCCTGACATGGGGCTCAAACCCATGAGATCATGACCGTGAGATCATGACCTGAGCTGAAGTCAAACACTTAACCGACTAAGCCACCCAGGCACCCCTGAAGATGTCAATTTTTAAACTGTATTCTTACACCCATAAAAAGCAAGTTAGTCAGTGAATTCTCCAGGTGCTTGTAATATAACACTAACTCATGTGCTGAATCAGCAGCTTCAAGGTCATAAATGGTTGTTCCCAGAGCAATTAATAAACAGTCAATGTGATTTGAAATAAGGAGCTATTTTGGTCTTCAAGATAAGCAATTTTGACTGTCCACATGTGAGCTCATTAATTGCTAAGGGATCACCTTACAAATAATAAGAAATCTTCCTGATGGGTATACTAAATCTGGTCACCTGGGCATTACTCTGATGTGGTGAGTGATATGTGCTTCCATTTATAGATCATGGGCAGCACCACACTCTAGCATCAGGCACTGGCGCTGTAAGACATTTGGCCAATCTGAGCACTTTCTCTTGTGAAATGGGGGTGATCCTGACCACCTCACAGGACGCTATAAAGATTAAATTGTGGAAAATCACCTGGTGGGGCAGAAAAACCAATACATGTAAATTGAATAAAGGTTATAAACACTCGCCTTTTAAATTACTTCTGCATACAACGGGATCCAAATAACTTGCCTCTAGCTCTTTAGTGGATATGTTAAAGTAGCACTTTGTTTCTCCACTCGGAGTTAACTGGGGAGTGACTGGGACAGCTGTTTATCTATCTATATAAAACTAAAATGTACTTTGAGAGCAAAAATACCACCTCTTCTCTAGGCTACCTCACCCATCCTTCGCCCACACACCCTTAGTTCCTCACTTTACAATTTCTAGAGATAAGCTAAGCTCAAGTCAGTTGCCCATGCCCAGAATAATCTTCTCCTTTTCCTTTCTATCATTAGTGTGCGTGCCTGGCTGATGCGTGATGAGCGGATGACATCCAGGCCAGCACCTCAAGAAAGCTCTGAATTAAATAGTTTTGCTCTAGTTGAAATTGTACTATTTGATCTGTTCTTAGGTGCATTGGAGAAAAATGCATACAGCATGATTTTCATAAAAAACACATGTTTTGAATAACAAACCACAAACTTATAAATTAAATTGTGTGGGACTATCATCAAAAACTACAGATCCCAGGGGTACCTGGGTGGCTCAGTCGGTTAAGCGTCTGACTTTGGCTCAGGTCATGATTTCACGGTTCGTGGGTTTGACCCCTGCATCGGGCTCTGTGCTGACAGCTCAGAGACTGGAGCCTGTTTCAGATTCTGTGTCTCCCTCTCTCTCTGCCCCTCCCCTGCTCACGCTCTCTCTCTCTCTCTCTCTCTCAGAAATAAATAAAACGTTAAAAGAAAACTATTAAAATTGTTTTTAAAAAAACTACGGATTCCGTTTGTTGGAAAGGCACAGGGCTTTGGTAACTGACACTTGAGTTTTTGTTCTTGATTCTAAAGGTCTTTTTGGTTAGCAGGTGACTTCATGGCAGTTTTTTCTAAAGCCACTCTTACTGCTTCATCATTAGAAATGTTAACTATTCATGCACCAGAACAGGACTCCACTTTATTATGCTCCTCCCTCCACACTAAAAGTGGAACTCATAGACATGTCACAAACTATACAGCATTGTTCTTTCTTTAAAATGCCCAGGGTGGGCAGAGACGGGGTATGTGTTGTATGTGTGTGGGGAGAGAAATAGTTATTACTACTTAGAGAAGGCTGGGGCTGTTTAATTAAAATATAATACTTTTCCTTTGGTATTCTGAACTTGAGAGTTGGTGGAACAATTTGGCTCCGACAATGGATGAGGGACCTCTTTAGCCCTAAGGTTTCACTCACGTAACTTTGCCTAGTTTTCTAAATGAAAACGTAAAAGCTTGAGAATGCTAAATCTGGTTATACTCCTGGAAACGGCAAATGACAAATCCTCTCGCTAGTACCGCAAAGCCATCTTTAATTATCAATTGATACTTGTGAGTAACGCTCGTTCCGAGTAATGGAATTACCATTGCTAACTCTACTTGAATGCTTATTTTTAACGTTTTTCTTTCCAGGCTGTAAGGAGAAATTTGGCCCATTTTTCCTTTCTGTTGAGAAATGAGGTAAGCATCATATTATCTTTTTAATTCGTTGTAGCCACATTTTTAAACGAGTACTTTCAATTATCGCTGAGTCCAAGGAGACCGTGTTGTATCAGACTGCTAAGATAATTTTGCTGATACCTGCTCTCGAAGTGTCTGTAGTTGTTAGTTTTGCAGTAAGAGATTCATACTGATGGTGGTTCCATGTATGTACAAGTTCTCTAGAAAGAAAATACTTGGAGAGCAAATGTGTAGTCACTGGTTACTGTATTCCTAGTTTGATGACCCACAAAACGTTGGAAATGAAAACGTCATTGTAATTTATTCTGTATTGTTTTTGTGATCTCTCAATGTTAGATACCAGGTATTTCCAGGTGACTGGTGCTGGCTGATAAGCCAAAGCCAAAGGTTTAGAAATATAAAACTTCACTGAGCTATAGATAGGTCTCAAGGGGATATTCTCTGCATTTCCTGCCAGAATAATATAGCATAAAATTTTGTAGAGGCAAGGAGATGGGAATTTTCTAGAGGCAAGATGGGTTTTAGAATTAGCTCTTTTGTTTTGTGAATTGGGATTCATTTAATTTCATATTTGGTATGTGTCAATCAGTGATGATTCCCAGGTTAAATTTGCATAATGCAAAGAAAGACATTTAAAGAAAATCAAATTTAATCCTAAAGTATTTAAAGGTATAAGATTGTAGATGCCTTGCTGTTGACAGAGTCCTCACCCCCTGGGGCATCATCAGCAAACACCCTCCCCCCCCCCAACTCCCTCTCACCCTCCCTCCTACTGCCAATGCTCAGAGAATAAGTTTTTCATCCTGGCACACTCAACAGTTAGAGCTTTAAGTGTGACAAGGAGGCATAGGAATAATTATCTAAATTATATAAAAATTATAACAAGGGGCTCAACCTGATCTAATAAGCAGAGTAACTAGCAAGGGAAAACCTGAAGATAATTATGCAAAAGACTTGAGAGGTTTAAATACAAGTCCTTAATTAGGTGATACTTACCTGCTCCACAAGACGGCTCAGCATTAATTGGACGAGATGATTAAGTAGCAAATAAGATTCTGTATAATCAAGTCCAGCACTGTCATCTTTTCTAAATAACTTACAGCCCAAGATAAAGTAGTCTCTGAGAGAACCCAATATCTCTTTTGGGGCCATCTTGCTACTGCTCCCTAAGTTAGTTTTAAAAAGCTGCCTGACGCTCACTCAAGTAAGACAATGTCTAACCCAGAGTTTTACTATCTCACTATCTTCTTCCTTGGTCCTCACGTTCTGACTTTTAGGAGATATTTGAATGAACTGCCAGGGAGGGGCATGCAATTTGGTAGGATGTGGCTTGGTGCCAAGAAGAAAGAGCGTAAGGATCCTTCACTCGCTGTCAGCTATGAGTGCCTCCTTCCTGGGTCACAATTTCTCTGCAAAAGGAGAGAGATACTGGATTCATTGCTATTGTACTTTCCCAGGATTGACAACCCTGGGAATTGAGGACAGAACACCACAAAGTGCTGGGAAAGGCTCAGAAAATGGTTCTATTAACCTAGGATGTACTGTTCCAAAGACCTTCTCCTGCTCATAGCTTTTCAGTTTAACTAACCTCATCAAATAAGAGTAATTTTATAATCCGACTACAAAGTTTTCAACACCCTTATAAAAGAGCTAGAAATATAATAGTTATTAGATTCCTTCAAAACATCTCCTACAGTCTTTACCCAGCATACATGACAGAGAAAAAACAGAACTGAAGGGGAATCCTGAGCAGCCCAGGTTTGAGAATTATCTTTGTCATTGAATAAGTGAATAGCTCTCAGAAAAAATTTAACTTCTCTGGGCACAAGTTGCCTTGTCTATAATACTGGTAGAATGACAGAGATTATTTAGCAACTTTTAAGCCTCACTGAAGAGAATAACTAGGCTAGCTTTTCAAATACTTCAGATGCTCAAGTTCTATCCGCGACCAATGAGGGCGACCCTCTGGGCATGATTCTAGGCCATTGGGCATTGGTAGTAGCCCATAGGCTACCGGGATCCTCCAAGCAGCGAGCCACTGCATCGATCCCCTCAAGCATCTTTGGTGACCAGAGCTCCTTGACATCATGCTGTACTGCTTATGTGATAACACACATACATAATGTTCCTGAGAAGATATGGTTCCCACATGGCCCACAACATGTTGATAAGGATTCCTTCTCTCCAATTGAAACTTCTACCAGATGCTGGAAGATTCTGCCTCACAGTGTGTCCCGACTACAATGGCATTTTGAAGACCCAAGTGCCTCATCCTGGGCTGTCTTGAAGAAAAAAAATTCATGGCATATCTTTTTATTTTTTTTAAATAATAAAGGTCAAAGTTAATCTGCTCTCTAGAGGTTTTAAGCTTCAAAATCATCTCAACCTTCAAATATTCTTGTCAGGAACAGGGACCAAAGACGTTAAGTTAGTTGACCTGTTTCATTTCAATCGTGGTGAATATTTAACCATGCCTTCCCCATATGAAGACTAACATTCTTTAACAGAGAGTAGTTGCTGATTTTTCCCTTTGTCTGAACTGCATGCTGGTTTGTTGGGGAGGGGAAACAGGAAAGAAGGCACAGGTTGGCACAAAGCAACCATCCTGCCTGATAAAACAAGACATCTGACCGGCTGTCGGCTCCACCCCTTTGTCTAGACAAGAGACTCAGAATAATTCAACGGCAAGAATGAGTATTCATTCAAAGCAGACAAAATGCTCATTGTGTCTGAATAGCGGGGGACTCCCACTTGTTAAATATTTGGTTGTAAAAAAAAAAAAAGGAAGAAAACTGGCCCTCATTTGGCTGATTAGACTCTGAAAGAAAGGCTTTGCCTCACAATGACTGTTGTGACACCATCTAGGATAGGCGAGACCTAGCCTCAGTGTTATGGTCATACTGCTCAGAAAGGCAGTGCTTAGGGTGTAGTGCTCTGTGCTTGCTTCCTTGGAATTCTTAACAACGTTAGCCCGGAGTTTGTGTTCTGTAGTCTGATGGGGCAGTGGAGCACGTGCAGAGGGCTCAGAGCCTCTGCTCACATGTGGTCCACTGTCCCACATCCCACCTCCTGCTCCTTCCCTGGGACAAGGGATCTTGGCCACCCACTCCCACCTATGGTGTCCTGGCCAGTCTAGCCTTCCCTCCACAATGTCGCTTGGGGCAGCAACAGGGTTTTGTTCCATCATTGCCTTCCATCCCAGACTGAGACGTGAGTGCAGGCAAGGGGAGAGGTGGGTGGGGTGTATTCCCTGCAGCATTTCAGGAAAGAGCAAGGATGTAGCTGTCCCTGCCTTAGGCCGTCAGTGCCATGGTGTTTCACAGGTGATTTGGTGGCAAGTCTCACCCACACCAGATACTGAGCATACCCCACTATGGGACAGGAATTCCTTGGACTGTCACCTGTCTACTGTGTGTTGGGGTTGTTGGCCATGGGAAGGGGGTACTGATTTCCCTGCTTCTGTCGGGAGCCTACATTTTCATTTTAACTGGGTTCCACAACTCATGTAGCTGACCGTGCCTAACCAGATTGCCAACAGATAGTTCTGGGTTTCAGAGAGCTACGTGGGGCTTGGGGAGGGGATCTCAAAGTTCAATGTCATATGTGTTCACACTTCAAGAGCAGAGTGAAAGATGTGCCTCTTCAAGTTTTTAGTCTGCCACGAAATATCATAATACACACATATCTTATGGGGCACCTGGGTGGCTCAGTCAGCTAAGCATCTGACTTTGGCACAGGTCATGATCTCACAGTTTATAAGTTCAAGCCCCATGTCAGGCTGATAGTGAAGAGCCTGCTTGGGATTCTCTTTCTCTCCCTGTATCTCTGCCCCTCCCCTACATTCTCCCTCTCTCTCAAAACAAATAAACTTAAAAAACTCCCACATATATCAGCTGTGTGACATGGGGCACAAAGCCTCTGGTCACCATTCAAGCACCCTATGATATCACTGGTGGCGCCACCCTATGGTGATATTGCCTGCTAAGCCACTTCCCCATCTACAGCACTTGGCCTTTTGGGCGGGGGGGAGTGGTGGTGGAGGGGGTGGCTAGTCACTTCATTCTCAACATTATCATATTGTATCTCCAGTGATGACCTCTGGCCTTCTGGATCCATTTCCATCCCTTTGCTCTCCTTCTCCTTCTCCTTCTCCTTCTCCTTCTCCTTCTTCCCCTCCCCTCCCCTCCCCTCCCCTCTCCTCTCCTTTCTTTTTTGGTGCCCTTTTCTTATAGGATGAACTTGCATGACTTTTAATTAATGCATGGTTCCAGAGGAACCATGGTGGATAAGGTTCCATCCTGTACTGTGAATGGGAATTATGCTGAGTTGGGGACCCTTCATGGCTTTGTGTAGGTGGAAATATCCCTTGGGCAGATGAGGAAGTTGGCGAATCTCCGTTGCCCTTGGTTCTACATTGGCCAAGGCCAAGCCTCCACCCCCCACTTTTTCCCCAGGCTGCACGTAGCCTCCTCTTCTTCCCGATACATTGCTCAAAATTGTTTTTACTCTAACGTATAGCTCAGAATTGATTTTCTTGAGGAAGTACTGTGAGAACAGTGCAGTCAGCCATTCTTGGGGAAGAAAATCTTGCAAGAGTGAGGAAAGATGGAAGGGGGAGGAGGGAGGCGAGAAGAGAGAGGGCGGAGAGGTGGCTCTCCTGCCCATTTTTAGACTAGAACTAGTGTGAAGTGACTTCCCTTGCATTTTGCAGTATGCTTCTCTAAGCACAAATTCCTCTCCAAACTCGGAAAACTTCGTGGTGAGCCTGAGAGCAGCCACCTCCAATGTGCCACCCTCAACCAACTCTCTGTTAGAAGCAAGCTTGTTGAATTATAGCACTTCTAGAATTTCCAAAAACATATGGTACACTTTTCTCCTGGCAAAATCTGCCAGCCAAGTAGGGAGAGGTTCATGATGAAAGCTGAAATTTAGGAGCAACAACTCTTAGAAGTAAAATTTGTATTGTTTCCTAAAGCCTCTGTTCCAAATAAAATGCCTTTCATATGGAGTTCTTCTACTGGGAACATTATTGAACACAGCTGCTTAGAGCAAAAAGCACTCACTTTAGGTGGCAAGATCTCTGTTAGAACAGGGAAGGAAATAGTCTGGGATGATCATTTCTACCTTGAATTGAGAGAAATGCTAGTTACCAAGAGAACAAAACAGAGACTTAAAGGAAAGATTTTTTTTTTTTTTTTTTTTTTAACTGAAAGAGATAGAAAAACATGCCTAATGGATGACACCCAGAAAGTAAGTAATAAACAGTGGATCACTATAGAAAGCTTCTTGTTACTATTAATAATAGCAATAATCACTGTCTGATATTGCACTGTTTTTAAAATCCTGCGAGGAAGGTTTTCTTTCCCCTATTCTACAGAGGAGAGCAGAAATGCACAGGGGCAAGGTCATGAGAGCTGACGGCCCAGCCAAGCCCAGAAGAGGTGGGATTAAGCCAAAAGACGAAATCTCCAGCTCCTCACCAAACCTCTGCAGGACCTGAGATGGAACTTGAGAAGCAAGTGAATGATTTTCTGATTACCATGGCTTTGTTGGAATGACCGCCTCCTTGAAACTCAATGGTCCCAAAAGCATCCGTGGGACTGAGTTGAGTGTGCTTGCTGATGGACCACTTCTCGGACTGGATGTCATTTCGGGAGAGGCGACTTTGATTTTTCTCATTCTGAAGAACAGAGACGCTGGGAGTGAGGCCCACATGCTGGCCAATCAGACGCCCGCAGCAACACCTACAACATAAGAGGTCAAAGTGAGCCCCTTGGGTCAGCCATTCCTGGAACACCCACCTGAGGTGACCTCCCAGAGAAATCTACAAACCATAGTGAGCTCGTCCATTCTCAGGCAGAATCCCACAACGTGGCTGTATCAGGCAAATAGTGAACCCAAGATTTACTTGACATATATCTTTTTTTTCTGCCCCTTTTTGTTTTCCGTTAGCTGTAGAAGTTGTAACATGCCTGCTGGCCTTCTCCACCCATCCCTTCCACACCTGCCATATGGTTTACGATTGAAGCCTGCAAACAAAAGCCCTATAGATTTTTCTACTTCTCACTCCTCCTATCTATCAAATCTTGCACCAAGGCCACTGCGCAGTTTTGAGGGAAGAATTTTAACATGCACATTTAAATAAGGACTCTCACTCATATGTGAGTCACAACCTAACTCATCTTTCCCCAATTGACATTCACTGTCAAATATCCAATTTTGAGAATAAAAACCTACAGCTTAAGTGTTCCTTCCTGAAGGAACAATGAAAATATTATTTACAAGATCTTTGAAAACAAAATTCACTCCTTACGTCATGAAAATATCCTTCCTACTTTTCTACCACTGTTATAATACTGATACACATGCTTTATGTTTTACTTGTACCACGATTATAACTATTAATGACAATGCTGACATAGGATTATCATTTATTAAATACTAATAATGTATCATTCCTTTTGTGAGTAAAAATAGTGTAGTTTTGAAGGTAAGAGAATTTGCTCAAGGTTACATAGCCAGTCAATAGGGGTTTCTAGTCTTTATTTTAATTTGATTATATTACCTTTTCTCAAAGGCATTTCCAGACATTCATATGTTATTTCATCCCAAACGCTTCCTACCTAATATGCTGTTAATCTTTAAGGCAAAATCAGGAAGGTAAGTAGGATAGCTAAAGGTAAGGTCGGTAGGATATTAAAAATGTACTTGGACAGGAATCTGAGGGTCTGCAGTCTAATTAGTAATCTGCTAGGAGTCTTTTATTTAAAAATGCCTTTTCATTATGGCAGGGAATATTGCTACAAATGAAACATTTTGATGAAATGCTTAAAAGGGAAAACCAGTAACCACACTAAAAATGTATTGAGTCCACTCAGAGACAGTGATTATTTCCTTCCCAATGAAGTGCCTGTTATTTTGTACAGGCTCTTAGAGAATTAACTGCAGACACGACGTATTATATGGTGTATACATATAAGATCGCTTCAGAGATGTCCAGCAGAGATTAAGAAATGATCTTTAACTTGACTTTGGCTCCCTTGTAATGCATGGTGATTACTATCATGGTTTTGTTCCCTTAATTGCAATTCTGTGTTCTCACTTTATTATACAGACAGAAAGATTACCTATGGGGGTCTTTGGTGCTGGGTATGATGTGAACACATTCTCTTTTATAAAATGCTCTTTCTATCCAGGATTTCTGAGCCTAAAAAAAAAAAAAAAAAAGAGGAAAGGTGAATATAACCTTCAAGTATTTTTGATTAGAAAGCAAAAATTTCAGAATCACATAATAGACTAGTATCTCATGAATTGAATTGAAATTGTAGTTTCTTCAAACATAAACACTGTTTATAACAAAACCAATGACCACCAGAACATTTTGATTAGGTTAACATTGTAATATTGATTCAAAGAAAAGAACCATAATAAAAAAAATGTTAGTGATGGAATCCTATACAGATTCTTAATGTTTTTTTGAAGAACAGAAGAACAATGCTATTTATGGAGATAATGAATAACACAGAGCAGTATGCTTATATTCCCGTACATAACAAATATTCAGTGATGGGAAGAAATATGTGTAAATAAGTATGAGGTTCTCATGGCTAACACTTCCCTTAGATTTTCCTTATAGAAACAAAGAGAAATGGCAAGAGAATTATATAACTCAAGAGCCCTAATCCATCATGATGTTTTCCCTAAAATCCAAATGAGCAGTGCTTAAATACAGAATGGAGAAAAGGAAATGGAAACATAAGGAAGATAAATGTCTTTATCACAGTCGGAAATTTCACAGGTAATGCCTTTTGCAGGAAGAAAGATAACACTTTTTCTTTTCTTTTTATTTTCATTATGTCTTTAAGTACAGGAAATACAGCTTCTTAGAACGGGCAGTGTTGGGACTGTCCGCCCACAAGTCCGGACACTGAGATTGGGCTCCCAGAGTATAAAGGAAGTTCTAGAAAACTGTACCATCTTTGTTCCCACAGTGTCCATCCTGCAGCTCTTTACCAGCACTGGAAATAGTAGAGGAGATCTATTAAGATATTTACAAGATTCCTTCTCTAAGCATTTAGGACAGAAGTTAGCACATCCTGTAATGTTATTTTACATGGCATCATCTTTTCTCTAACACAGTATCAGTGCAACTTAGCAATTTACTCGGCTCAGTGACCAGTGCTGACTGTTACAAGCCACCATGTGTTGGTCATAATTGATACTGACTCTGCCAAGGACCCAGGCATCTGTATAAACTGTGCAAAGTTCTGGTTTGCTGTCAACCCTTAGTCTCCCATCTCCCTCCTCTCTCATGATGGAGTCTATGTAGACATGCGGCACTGAAGGCCATGGTTACTTCGTATGACAAAGCCCATTGTGAAAGTGGCAACATGGGGGATGCCTGTGGGTACAAAGAGCTGCATCCTGTTCCAATCATGGTCACAATTGGGTCGCATCATTTCTCAGTGTTTCTGCACTGTTTACACAAAGAGAAGCACCTGTCCTGTCTCAGAGACCTCCGGGTCCAGTGGCCCTCTGCACCCTCACATCATGAAGGTAACATTTGCAGTTCTGTCTGTCAGCTGGGCATGAGAAAGGCCTCAGTGTCTGTTCGTAGAGATTTTTCTTCTCAAAAATATAGGAATAGCTAGTGGCTGCATCTTTGCAACAGAAATGAGCTGAAGAGCGTAGATAACCACGCTTTATCTTTGTGAAAAGCCTGTAAGTTAAACTACTCATAGGCTGTGATTTTTCCTAGACACTGAATACTTTCACTGATAACATCTCTTGGCAGACAGACGGTAAAAATATTCCTCACTGGACATTTGAAACCAATGTTCTCTACACCTCGGGGAACAGAAAAGGGAGAGTGTATTTTCCTTTCTTCTTTATGGACCACTTTGGCTAGAATTCAGAAGGACCTTTTGGGGAAGCTTCTGCAAATTTGGAGGGAGTGCTAATCAATACTCTCTGAGAGAAAGAATCAAGGGCAGTATCATGGATACAAGGTGAGGTTTGCTGTTAGAAAAAGTGGCATGCGTGGGATTCTAAAGCATGGACAAAGTCACATAATTTTTGTGGTCCACGGTTTTTCTTATCTATAAAATGGGCACAATAATAATAGCTAACACTCTGAGTCGTTATCGTTATTATTTGGGTACCATGTTTCCCTTCAAGAAAAGGGACTACAGGGTTGGTTCTGGTACTAAAAGTTCTGATGCAGGTTCAGATAAGAGCATTATGAGTCTTTTCTATAACATGAAGGTTAATTATAGCTACTTCAGAGCATTGTTGTATTTACCAAAGCACATGATTCAGGAGGAGCACCTGGAACTCAGTAGGCACTCGATGCCTAACATTACGAAGGGCTCACCATGAACCTGGAATTGTGCTATACATGAATTAGCTCCACAGATCCTCATAAGAATCCCATGAGGGACGTACTACTATTTTATGCATTTTACCATTGAAGAAACTGAGGCAGAGAGTTGTCCCAAGTGCAGTTTAAAGCCAGAGTTTGAACTTGGACAGTCTGGCTCCAGAATTCATACTCTTCTTACCGAAGCTGCTGAACCGTCTTTCCAAATTACACAGTATTGGTACTAAATACCCTTGATCTGGGCAGTGCCATCTGGGCATGTCTGGGAGTGCCCTGGTATTTGGACAGTGTTGGACCCCTAGAAGCATGCCTTAGAACCAGCTCATACTTGGACTTTTCCCTCTTTCTGTCCTCACATGTACAGTAATAAACACTCTCCTTAGGATAAGGACTGGGGTAGGAGATTAGGAAGACCGTGTAATAGGAGCAAGAAGTAAAAGAAGGAAGATCATTATAACAAATGGTCCTCTAACAAACAAATGTAATTACAGCAGGATTCCCAACTTGAGAAGGGGGGAAGCATGACAGATGAATTAGACTTTTCAAGGACACTTTGATTATTTCTCTCACTCATGGATCCCAGTTTCAACTTGGATGGCCCTGAACGTTCTACTCAGAATTACTATAGAGAGAGTTGCCAATGCTAGTTAGTTCCTAAAAATAAAGTTACTTGCCTCGTTGCAGTTTAGCACCTTAATAACTTTTTCAAAGGTGAAAAACCCACCTCACTCTTTAGCATAAGGAACGAAGATCAGTTCCCGGTTTATTACTAGCAGATTAACCATTTCCCTTGTAAAGGCATGGAAAAAGGGAGGGTGGGGGGAAGAAATGTAATATAAAAAAATCTCTCCAACATTCATAATTGAATTGGCTTCTCCTTTTTGAGAAGAAAGATATAATACATAATAGAACAAGTGCATGTAAAACACATGAATTCGGAATTCTACAAAGTATCTGCATAATTGACTCTGCTCTACTGTGGGCTTTGCTCTATTGTGCTTTTATTCAGGTCTTCAGTGTGGGTAGATCTTAGATTTTTAAAGTTATTTTTTTGGAGAGGGCAAATTTGAGTATAATCATGGTTTAACTTGTTCCCTAAACTAATTCTCTTTTCTTTTGTCCCAAAGCTTTGAACTGCTCTGTGTGAGTTTCATACTTGGCTTCAGGATCTGAGTTAGTCAGCTCAGAATGGCTATCCTTGTTGTTAGAAAGCATGAAATAGTTTTGACATGCCACATTTCTCACTGACCCTTTAATTCTCTCCTAATGCAAAACTTCAATGGACAGTATGTCCGAAAGTCTTTTCTTTTTAAATATCCCTCAGAAGCCTCATGTACTCTTAGAAAAGATGGATGGCTTCTACCAGACCTTAGAAAACCACTGTGTACATTCTTTTCTAAAGGTAAAATGGTCACATCGCCATGACTGAGCTTGTGAAGGACTATTTTCTTTCTTGTCTTTCTGCATTACCAGTCATGTGTGATGTGTAATAGGGAAGTGATTCCAAAGGCTAATAATTAAAGGAAATGGAATTGAAAACAAAAATGAGGACATTCACATTTTCAACAAAGTATAATGATTACCCCCGAAGAATAAAGTACAAACGTTGAAAGTAAAATGTACAGTCAATAAGGGATAAAAATGATAGAAACAAACAAAAGCTGTAAATATTGCTTTCAAAAGAAAAAAAAAGATTAAGTAATTTTCACAAAGGCTCCGCTACAAACATTAATTCCCCCGAATTACTCTGATGCTTCTTACTCCTGACTCCCCACCAGCTCCAGAATCAAGAACTTCTCTAGGCAGGAATGTTTTACGAGCACATACATCGAGAATGTACCAAATGTGTTTCCAGAAGGTCTTGGAAAGTGCTACGGCAATCCACCCTTTAGCAGAAGAACTTAACAAAACGGCAACAATCCAGACCAGTAATCACAAGATTAGAAAAAAAAAAAAATAAATCCACTAACTTTAGAGGAACAAATTACAAGTGAAAGGTCACTATGTTCCTCTTTTCTGAGACTCTCCTGTTTCAAATGTACACTCTGTCCTGATCAGAACAAAGCCCCAAAGACCCAAAGGTACTGAGTGCCTAGGTTCATTTTTGACTTTTGCTTTCCTTTAGCATCTCCCTGGACATTCCTGTGGTCTTTCTGCAGCACCCTCCACCCCCATTCACTCCTGGGAGGCTGAACAAGAAGAAAACGAGCCGAAATCATTTTACCTGAGCACTGACTCTTGGGTGGCGGCAGAGAGAGTCTCAGGAGCAGAGCCTGTTGCTTTCATTTTGCTGCGTCTGGGGCTGGTCATCCCGTTAATAATGCTCTTCTGACCGCCCACTAGAAAAAAAGCCACTTGCCCAGCTCTTCCCCCAAGAGACGTTTCAAGTAAGCAATGAACTTGGGCAGATTAGCCCCTTGGAATGTGCCGCTTTGGGATTAGCCTCACTAAGAATCCCATGGACATTCCCTTGCAGCCCTCAAATACGGCTTGATTTGAACATCTAATCTGACGCCAGAAGAAAAACAAACCCCCAGAGAGATCGGATTTAACTGGCACAGGTCCTGACAGGCTCTCCCCCCTTGGCTTTTTCCATTTTCAGAGAGAAGCTTTCTGAAAGTGTGATAAGGTGTTCTGAGTTCTGAAAAGTTCAACTTGGGAAAGCAAATCCTTCTAAAGAAACAGTGTGTTAATGCTCTGAGTGGTTCAAACACACAGGGGCATTGTTCATTCCTCCCCAAAGAATGGAATGATAGCATTTCTTTAAAGAGGAACTGCTACAAACTCTGAATGTTTCAAAGGAATAGCTTGGTCCCTGAATGGGAGCCCAAGTAGAATGAAGTTAGACTTTCTCAGTGTCTTTCCACAGCTTCTAAAATGTCAATAAAATGATAAGACTTGTCTGATCACACTTCTCATCCTTGCCCCCTCCCTTACGATCACAAATGTGTGACCGGAAACCTACACTCTGCTGTTTCCCTGTGAAAAAGAGATTAGCTGGGACCCTTCCAGCACACAGATGCAGACTGAAGGCAGGATGGGGTTTACCTGGAGTGGCCCAACTGGGAGCTTCTGGCTCACACTACAAGGTCTCTCTCTCTCTCTCTCCCTCTCTCTCTTTAATTTCTGAGAGAGAGAGAGAGATAGAGAGAGAGAGAGAGAGAGAGAGAGAGAGTAGGGGAGGGTCAGAGAGAGAGGGAGACACAGAATCTGAAGCAGGCTCCAGGCTCTGAGCTGGCTGTCAGCACAGAGCCCGACGCAGGGCTCGAACCCACAAACCGCGAGATCATGATGACCTGAGCCGAAGTCAGATGCTTAACCAACTGAGCCACTCAGGTGCCCCAACAAAGTCTCTTTCAAACATCATCCAAGAGTTCTTAACTAGATAAGTGAACAAATTGGGAGAGAAAAGAGCTCCAATTTCAACGAGGCAAAAATATTTTTAAGTAAGTAAGTATATGAGCATTTCATCCCCAAAGGACTTATTTCCTCCCACAGAGGGAAGTCAGAACAGAGGGGCACCTGGTATCGGGTCCTGAGTCAGGATCTGCACTGACAGTGCAGAGTCAGCTTGCGATTCTCTCCCTCTCTCTGCTCCTTCCCAGTTCTTGCATGCCCTCTTTTGCACGTGCTCTCTCTCTCTCTCAAAAGTAACAAATAAAATTAAAAAACAACAACAGGTCAGAGCAGAGAGTTGGTATTTATGGTCAACAATATGGACTGTAAATCTGTGAGGGCAGTGCCACTTTGATCTTTTATTTCCCTGCAAAGACCTCGTATGTGTTAAAAGAACATTCACTGGGAGTCACAGTGTGAACTGGATGACTTGTTCTGAAGTTGGAAGGAATACTAAGTCTTCTCCTCACCTCTCTGCTGTCTCTAGAATTGATCTCCTTCAAACTCTGGTCTCTCACTTACCAAGTTTCCCCCAAACACAAAAATCAATAAACTACCTAATGACCTTCAACTGAGGAAGCAGTACAGTGAGCAAGACGTGCAAGTGAAACATCAGACAGCTTTAGCGTTAAAGGTGTGTTGGAGAAGTCCCTTCGCTTGTCTTCAGGAGTGGGCTACAGAATAGTGTGGAGGGACAGCCTTAATAATGTGTATCTCCTCCTTTTTATATATATATATTTTTTTATTTATTTCTAGGAGAGAGAGAGAGACAGCGTGAGCAGGGGAGGGTCAGAGAGAGAGGGAGACAAAGACTCTGAAACAGGCTCCAGGCTCCGAGCTGGCAGTCAGCACAGAGCCCGACGCAGGGCTCGAACCCATGAAGCACGAGATCATGACCTAAGCGAAAGTCGGACGCTTAACCGACTAAGCCACCCAGGTGCCCCGTGCATCTCCTCCTTTAACGCACTGGTAACACTCCCATGCATTTTGTTCCCAGGGAATCACCAGAGATGTAAGCACACAGAGATGTTCACTGCATCTTTATTTATAATACAGAAAAACTGGAAAAAAAGTTCAGCAATGGGAGGTTAATTAAACTATGGCTCATGCTGTCTGATGATGATCATAATCTAGTTTCAGAAGACTAATTACATAGAGAAATACATATATTCACATTCTTGTATGAGACAAGAAGGCATAAAATAGGAAGTGAGGAATAATTATAAATTTTAAATACAGACAGACATGATAGGTAGGAAATACACTAAAAGGGAAACTGTGCCTAATTTTTATTTGCTTCCTTTTGGTTTTCTAGATTTTCCAAAGTGTTTTCCTCTAACGATATATTTGTAGTCATAAAACTATATTCTTTGTGGATGGAAGATTTCCAGATTTTTAAAAATTTCAACTGTTAAGCTTAAGACAACAGGAATTCACTAGGAAGAGTAGTTCAGGAAGTGACTTAGGAAGAATTCAGTCAAAAGAGAGGGTTGTTGGCTGGCTCACTCGGTAGAGTGGACAACTCTTGATCTTGGGGGTCTTGAGTTTCAGCTGCGTTTTGAGTGTAGAGATTACTTTAAAAAATATAGAGGGGTGCCTGGGTAGTTTAGTCAAGTAAGCATCTAACTTTGGCTCAAATCATGATCTTATGGTTCATGAGTTCAAGCCCTGCATAGGGCTCTGTGCTGACAGCTCAGAGCCTGCTTCCGCTTCTGTCTCCCTTTCTTTCTCTCTCCTCAGTCATGCTCTGACTCTCTCCCTCTCTCTCTCAAAAATAAGTAAACATCAAAAAAGAAAGAAAATACGGAGGGCTTAGTGGGCACTAGTTGGAAAGAATATTTCTATAAGGTGCTGGGTGAGTCTTCTAGAGTTTAAAGGAGGTGGGGAAAGGAAGGAATCGGAGAAGAAAAGGAAAAAAACAAGAAATGGGAAGGAGAGAAATGGGGTGAGTAGAGGAGGAGGAGGGTTGGTGGGCAGACAAACACCTGAGAGACAAGGATCTGGTAGGCTGTAGACTATCTGGGTGATTAAATTGGTTACTAGACAATCCCTCCAATATAAGAAATATTTTAAAAATTCAGCTTTCTTTCAACCCCCTTCATCATTAGATGCTACTTCAAACCTTCATCTGACTCACTTTAAATCTTGAATTCCCTCACATTCATAATGAGCCTTTTAAACACTGCCCTTGGTTTTCTTAACTCTATTCTCTCTAGTCTTACTTATTTTTCTTTTTACTTACTTTTCCTTTGTAGAGGGAAATGTTTGATAGGGACCAGAACACGTGGCCTCTTCCAAGAACTTTATACCAAAGACAAAAACATTATCTCTAGAACCACAAGCGCTTTTGTTTAAGAGAAAGGGAAGCCCCAGGTAAAGTCGGCACCGAGATGCTTTCACAAGAAGCTGCAGATGATCTTCAGGACCCTTTGATTTGAGAAGGTAATTAGTTCCACAGAGACTGTAGCTCTGGGCCACACTGTCCATGTGGATCTTTTTAGAATCTCTTGTGCATCACCCAACAATGCAGCTCCTGACAGGGTATATTTCTAGCCTGTTTCAGAAGTAGTTTACGGAGAATATAATTTGAATACTAACAAGAGGAAACCACAAGGGTAATGCTAACCGTGGTTGTTCTTTATGTAGAGGCAGAGTACCTTATTCTAATTCCTCATTAAAGAAAAAAATCATGCTCAAATAGAATATACTAAAAACTTTCCACTGGTACCTAAACCAATTTTAAAAATGGAAATCAGATTTCCTACAAGCAGCAACTAGATTTTGACATGAAAATAAAAATGCCTATTTCACTGCTATAAAGATGTCCAAAGCATTTTTCCCCTGTGATGCCCACATCTGACAACAGCAACAAAAAGAGCATAATGTAGAGTGGGAGTCAGCAAACATTTTCTGTAAGGGGTCAGATGGTTAGTAATTTAGGCTCTCCGTGGTACCATATAACTTCACCATTGTAACAGCAGAGCCGCCATAGTTGTGACGTCGACCAGCGAGCACGGCTGTGTTCCACTAAAACAGGTAGCAGGCTGGGATTGACTTGTGCTGGTCAACCCTTGGTATAGGAAAAGGGGTCTGTGTGATGGGGCTGCAGGGGAGGGAGTGGGGGTCTGCGTCTTCCTCAGCTGTGTTAGGTAAGTTCTCACCCAGGTGCCTTCCCTCTTGTTTCTTCTACCTGGACAGTGCCATCCTCAGAACACAGAGGGGACTACTGAGACCCTTTACCTGCCCAGCTATCTACAGGCACACTGTGTCCTTCTCTATTCCCTTACTTTCCTCTGTATTTCACATAGCACTTCACGTCACCTGGCAGTACACCATGTCCTTACGTGATTGTCTTGTGTCTGTGTCCCTCACTAGAATGTGAGTTCTTGAGGACAGTGATTCTGTGTTGTGATTTCTGTTGACTCAGCACCTAGAACTAGGTTTGGGGCCTTGTAGACATACATAGGGGATTTAGGCATATCATTCGACGTACTTGCTCATCAGTTCCTCACCTATAAGATGATAGAAGTAGATGGACCTGTGTTTCCTAAAGGGAGATTTTAGGGTGAGACCTTGGTGGCGGTTAAAAAAACTTTTTTAATGTTTTTTTTATTTTTGAGAGAGAGAAACACAGTGTGAGTGGGGGAGGGGCAGAGAAAGGGGGACACAGAATTCGAGGTAGTCTTCAGGCTCGAGCTGTCAGCACAGAGCCCAAAGCTGGGCTTGAAGTCATAAACCACAAGATCATGACCTGAGCTGAAGTTGGACACTTAACTGACTAGACCAACCAGGCACTCCTCGATGGGAACTTTTAATAGCAGGGTTTATGTTACTATATAACATATATATATATACAATGGCTAAACCTGTACCTTAACAAATGCTATCTCCTGGGAACATACATTTTCACTTTTGGAGTTGAGAAAAAAAATGAGTCCATTAAAAATATTTAAGAAATTAGAATAAAAATCATTTGTAGATCAGAGAAAAATCGTGCCGTATCACAAAACTGACTGGAGTTTGGGAAACACAGGACCAATCCTTCTTAAATGTTCCTTGTGTTTATTCTAATGCTTGACAATAAATATACTGTGGTCTCTAATATTTACAGTTGCAGTTGACCTATAAAGTAAAAATAATGCCAGAGAAACATCACAAAGTCAACTTCCTCTAAAGCATGCTGCCACCAGCACATTCTCGCTAAAGCAAGTGATTAGAACACCCCTCGGTCAGCCCCTTTCATGGCTCCCCATCCCCAGCCTGATCATATCAGGTCAGAAATTAAAACCTTTAGGAAACAGCTTTGGAGGTTTCTTTATGGAAATCTCTCCATTTTCCTCCAAATCTTTGACCACATTGTGCCCCAGTAAACTAAATGATTGATTGGTCCCCTAATGCACCATGTTATTTATTCCACACTGCCCAGCCTCTCAATATGCTGCCCCATTTGCCTGGAAACGCTAAGTTCTGGCTTCTGTCCTAAGTCAATGCCTCTTCGTTCTTCCAGACCCCGTATGAAATACCGTGTTCTCTAACAGGCTCGGCTGCCTGCTGCCAGACACGATGAATCACCACAACTACTATTGCACTTCTGTACCTTGCCCCACTTCCATTAGGTAAAAAGGCATACAGTATTATAATTACTGATGTTCGTGTCCAAACTGATAATCGTTCATTGTCAAATTCCACTGTAAATACTCAGTACTCCAGGTCTGTTATGGTACTGCCTCAGCTACATCAGGTCTCTTCATTCTATTTTTGAACCTGGTTTCTATGGGAATATCAATTCCTCATTTAAAATTTATTTTAATGTTTATTTATCTTTGAGAGAGAGAGAGAGACAGAGTGCGAGCAGGGGAGGGACAGAGAGAGAGGGAGACACAGAATCCAAAGCAGGCTCCAGGCTCTGAGCTGTCAGCACAGAGCCCAAAGCAGGGCTCGAACTCACAAACCATGAGATCATGACCTGAGCCAAAGTCAGACACGTAACCAACTGGACCCCAATTTCTCATTTTTAAAAAGTCATCATTGGGGGAGAATTCTTTGTGGCCTGAAATTACTTACATTAAAATTCACTTCATAGCCTCTACCACTTAGATCATAGACACCTTAACATAAAGTTAAATTATATTTTTATCACCAGATTGGGAAACGATTCAATAAGTTATGCTTTACAATTATAAATGAAACTTATTTTTTATCAATAGGTCATGCTGTGTAAATTATACTTAAACACATTCAAAATTTTTACGTAGAAGTTAATATGAATATATATAAGACTGTTAATCTCATGGGCATTTTCATAAGCCACTTAAAATATATTTCCATGTTTCTTTGGAAAATTGTTTCCTCATCATAAAGCAGCTAATCACTGTTTGGCAATAATACATCATATTTATAAAGAATTCTACAGTTCACAGAATGCTTTCACAAATAACGTTTCATGAAATATTCCCAGGAACTCTCTAAGGCAGGTATTATAAAATTTCATTACCCAAGTAAAAAGCTGGGGCTTACAGAGGTTAAGTATTGTGCCAAAGTTATACATCAGCCACTGGCTTAGCCTGAGACTCAAATTCCTTGTGCTCCCACTGGGGTACAGCGAACCCAGCCAGCATCTTCATACTTTGTGACTGATTTTAGGGGGTGCTGAACGATCCTTTTCTCCTCTGTAGTGTAATCAGTGGATTGTTATCATCCTGATCTTAAAAAAAGTATACATACTGCTATGTGTGTATCAAGCCTAACAGACTGCTGAAAATTTGAATGAGGATGTAGTTCTCTATTTCAAAAAGTATCCCATTTATAGTCAAGGATCTGTTTGAAAGTAATAGCTGTGTTCATACCTGGTAACATAAACACTTACAAGCCATACACATACTCTCAGCGACCTGAACGCCTCCATGGATGGAAAAACTGAACTACAGTAGTGCCGACCCTGTAAAACTGTTGTACATCTTTAAGAGATAGTGACAGGGGAAACTTCACTCAGAGAAGGAGAAAATGAAAGAAAAAATCATGATCAAGAAAACTAGGAAAATGACACACTCCACAAGAGCTACATTGTTTAAAATCATGAGCCATTCGTTGGAAAGAAGTATCTGTGTTATAGTGTGGGTGCACAACTTGTGGCCGGGGCGGGGGGGGTTTTGTTTTCATGGGGGCTGCCCGCATGGGAAATACATCAAGTAAATGATGGCAGGGGCGAGGTGAGGTCCTCCTGTACGCCCTTGATTCTGTTTACCTTACTACTCATTCCTGAACTGTCCTGACTTTGTCAGGAGCCAAAGAAATAGGCTGAGTTGTGAAATGGAAGCATTTTGTGCTATGTAGAAATGTGGAATTTATGTAACAAATAATATCATAGATTCAGAGACTAATTTCTATTTTGTGAACCTCTTCTGCCCTGGGAGGACCAAAAACTTTGAGAAGAGGGTGAGGATGGATATGCAGCTGTATTTGTATCTGTAGTAGAATTCCCACATCAGGATTCACTGCTAGGGAAGCCAGTGACGCCACCCTCTCTTCTTCCCTTCCTCCCTCTCTCTGTATGTGTATATATATGTATATATATATATGTACATATATACATATATATGTATTTGCATATACATATATATGTATATATGATATAGACATACATACATAGATACATGAGGTTTAATATATATACAGATAGGTGCACCTGGGTCGCTCAGTCAGTTGTGTGTCCTACTCTTGATTTCTGCTAAGGTCATGATCCCGTGGTTGTGGAATCAATCAATCCCTGCATCAGGCTCTGTGCTGTATTTGGAACCTGGTTAAGATTCTCCCTCTCTCATGGGGCACCTGGGTGGCTTAGTCGGTTAAGCGTCCGACTTTCGCTTAGGTCATGATCTCGCGGTTCGTGGGTTCGAGCCCCGCGTCGGGCTCTGTGCTGACTGCCAGCTCGGAGCCTGGAGCCTGTTTCAGCCTGTGACTCCCTCTCTCTCTGACCCTCCCCTGCTCAAGCTCTCTCTCTCTCTCTCTCTCTCTCTCCTAGAAATAAATAAAACATATAAAAAATTTAAAAGATTCTCTCTCTCTCTGTTCCTCTCATACTGCCCTTCTCCCCTGCTCACACTTTCTCTCTCTCAAAATAAATAAACATTAAAATATGTATACAAATATATACTCATATTTCTATATTTATATTTATACGACCTGATATATTCTATATTACATATTACTGTTTTACATTGTATTCATATTTTTATATTACATTTGGTTTTAATTTTACATATTGTGTTTTAAAAATATATTTTAAAATAAATTATTAAATCCATTTCTAATTCTATAATATTTACATATATTTATTTATAAATATTTTTATATATACATTTAAAGTTATTTTTAGTTTTCTTATCATTGGTCCCAACTACTTAAAAGCACTTTGATTTGTCTGAGATACTGATTTATCTTCATCAATGAGTTATTTCTCAGGTCAAACGCTTTATCCTCACAAGGGAAAGACCTAAATCTGGCTGTGGGATTTTCTTTCTGAAACCCGGACTGTCTTTATCCATTCAAAGCTGTCGTAAGGCGGAGCCCGGTGGAAGCATGACTGACCAGGAGTCCCAAAATACGCATCCCAGCCATGGCTTGTTGGTGACTGTGCGTGTGGTCTTGGGGAAGTGACTTCATCTTGGTGATGTCTTAGGTCAATCTCAGTTCTTAGAGCTGGAGACTCGGGGAATCAGAACATGACAATTTTGCCGTTAGTCCCTCGTTAGTGTGTATGGAGTACGTATAGAGGCATTTTGAAGATGAGGGTTTTTGTAGTTTTAATTTTTACAAATTCGGGAACCATTATTCTTTTGATAACAAAAATGTAGCAGGGCACAAGGTTTTGTGCCTACCGAGACCAAGTACGTAAGGAGATTTGAATTAATAAATAATCCCTTAAAGAATTCTCACTAGATGCCAACTGTTCTTAAGAATGCCCTGGTTTAGCAATCCGACACACACAAGAATCTTATGCTGTCTCAGTAAGATTCCAAGTATTATTAAGACATTATTACAATTAATTAATACTTGACATTTCTGGTTCTGCCATTGAGAGAGTTTTCAAGACCAATTCTCTTGCCTCATCCACAACCAAATGATAAATCAAATCAGGTCAGAAAATGCAGAGACTGCCCATGATTGGTACTTTTTTTAAAACCTAACAATCAAGCATTATTTAACTGGAGAGACTGAGATCAAATCAATCTCATTTCAAGCATCAGAAGTAAGTTATAAGCAAACAGATCCAGCAATATCAATGTAAAACTATTCCTATTACTCTCTGGAAATAAAAAATTATTAGGTATTAAGTTAATGCAGCATGAGTATATTTCTGTCTGATAGCCATCTTTCTCTGTCAACTTACTAGATTGTTAGGTAGAAAATAAAACCATCATAAATTCAGCCTTTGCTTATGTGGCACTAAAGTTTTAAGGTGCTTCAAGTTTATTAGGCACTGTCCATGTCTTCCCTTACATACTCACTATCAAAGCTTGTAGCTTTTTTATTTATTCTTATCTTTGTATAATATGAAATCTCTATGGAAGATTTTAGGACCTGGAAGATATAAATACATATATTAGCTTTCTCTAAATACATTAATTTAAATTTGGTGTGCATAGAAATGAACACAAATTCAAAAGTAGGTATAAAAAATGACCACTACAGAAATATAGATTTAATCTCCAATCTGTGTTCCACTGGATGGCAGCGTGATTTTTTTTCTCCTCTATTTTCTCAGCACCTCACCTTACTCTAATGGCGAGAATTCTGATCTTTGAGTATTTGATACCGGAATGAATGTCTGAGAGCAAATTCTTTTGAAAGAAGCTATGCTAATAAAGATATTTTTAAGAATACACTGTGCTGGCTTCCTAATTTGTCCCCTTCATTGTCCATCTAGCATAAATCTCTTTTTCCCTCTTAATTAAGAGAATTTCTTAGAGCATTTTATGTTTGAGGAGAAATTGAACAGAAGTACAGAATTCTCATTTATTCCCCATCCTCCATGATTTCCAACTTATTTAATATCTTGTACCAGTGTGCTACATCTGTTCCAATTTATGAACTGATATTGATACATTTTCATTAACAAAATCCACAGTTTTATATCAGGGGTCATGCTTTGTTTTGTATAGTTCTCTGGGTTTTTGCCACAAGCATAGCATCATGACTCCATCATCGCGGTATCATGTGTAACAGTTTTAGCAATGGCCGTTTAGAATAATGAATTGGCTCATGTCATTCCCTGGTCCCCAAAATCATTCAGTGGCTTGTCACTACTAGAAGAAAATCTAGGTCCTCAACTGGTCTTTAGTCTTTTTTTTTTTTTTTTTAATATTTTTATTTATTTCTAGGAGAGAGAGAGAGAGACAGCGTGAGCAGGGGAGGGTCAGAGAGAGAGGGAGACACAGACTGAAACAGCCTCCAGGCTCTGAGCTGGCAGTCAGCACAGAGCCCGACGCGGGGCTCGAACCCACGAACCACGAGATCATGACCTAAGCGAAAGTCGGGCGCTTAACCGACTAAGCCACCCAGGCGCCCCAACTGGTCTTTAGTCTTGCATGGTTCTCTCATCCCCGCTCACTCCTTCCAGCCACATCAACCTCCTTTCAAATCCGTGACTGCTCCAAATAAAAAGACAGGAGTAAAAATGTCATTGGTCTTTAATTCAAACACTACTTTCTGAGGAAACATGAACAGATAATATTCATCACCTGGGTAAAGGGGGTTGTGGACAGTTTGATGTTTCAAATGTCAATTTTCATAAGTAGCAATTCTTTACAGATTTATTTAATAATGTGATCTAAGATTCCTATTGGCACACAAGGGATAAGTATAATAAGTATTTCATAAGTAAAGTCAGGTCAATAATCACCAGGAAATTGTGGAGAAGAGATGAAGTACTTGATTCACCTACCAACTTCACCTCCAAACTCTAAGTTTGCAAGAGATCTTAGGTCCTTTCCCAATATTTAGTAAAAAAGTAACTTCTTTCTTGTGAACCGCTTTTTTCTAGCTCATGATATAACTGTAAAGGTAAGTCATAAAATAAACACACACACACACACATATACACATATATGAAATTTCTGACTCTGGGATGCTACCTCCTGTGTTAAAATACTATATGTGACCATTTATTAAAACTGTCACTGCAGGTAAAGGTATCTAATTGACTGTAGTACCAGTTGACTTTCACACACACACACACGGAGTTTCTTTTATTAAAACAAGTATTCCTTTTTCCTTTTCCTTTTTGTTTGGAGTACCACATGTCATAATGATGTGGACATGATTGCTAAATACTGACTCCACCTGAGGTCACATTAAATGAAGAGTAATAATAAACTATGGGATGCATATAAATGCACACGTATGCATTGTGTTCCATTTGGGATCCCAGAATTTGTTATTTGAAAGTGAATTATTATAAGAGAGGGTATGCATTTCATAAATGTACAAATCCAATATTTCATAAGAGAACCAGGTAGAGAAAACTGTTCTCTGTGCTTACAGTTCTAATGCAGAAGTCTTTAAATAACCATTAAGAATATAAACGTAGGGGTGCCTGGGTGGCTCAGTCGGTTGAGAGTCCAACTTCAGCTCCGGTCATGATCTCATGGTTCATGGGTTTGAGCCCAGCATTGGGCTCTCTGCTGGTGGTGCAGAGTCTGCTTCTGAACCTCTGTCTCCCTCTCTCTGCCCCTCCACTGCTCATACACTCTCTCAAAAATAAACAAACATTAAAAGAATAAAAAGAACAAAATGTGAACAAAAGCTTAGTTGTGGAGCTAATTATATTTTATTAAAGTTGATGCCACCTGGAGCCTGACTCTGACCATTACAGGAAAAATTTGAACACCAGCCATCAGAGCTGCATTCACCTACTTTTTAAATAATTCACATCAGCATTCAAGAATACTTGTTGAATGCTAAATCACGTGCAAATTATTTTTATGTTGCAGAGGAAGAGCAAAAGTTTTGAAGAACCTTTATCTGCTTTCCAGTTCATACTGTGTTCCAGAGCAATGCTTTTCAGATGATTTGTGGGGAAGGATCACTTAAAATAAGTATTCAATCCACTGAAAACTGATCATTTTATAAAATGCCATAAAATGATGATGCACGTGGACTTTGTGGCAGTGGCGCATTGCTGTAGAAAGTTCTAAATGTTTCTTCTCAATTTTCGCCCTTCTCTCATTATTCACATACAGATTGTGGGTGGCATCAGCTCATGGACCCTAAGGCACCCCCAGTTTTGGCCAGAAGAGGGGCCTGAGCTCAGTCTGGAAGAGAACTGGTGCTCTTAGCAGAGTAGGCACGTAAGTGATTTTTGTTGTGTTTCTTTGAATGAATTGAATTTGTCCTTCATGATTTCCATGATTTCAGGGAGGTGGTTTCAATTTAATTACCTGTTCCCATGCTTTCTACCTCTTAAGAGTTAGCTTTAATTTTCCTTTATTCTCTTCTTTCCATCTCCACGATGGAAAATGTCTCCTCCCTTGAGCTTTCAAGTACGTACTTTTCTTTCCCTGCCTGTTACCACTTTCTATCCTTACTGATGATACACAGTTAGTTATTCTATATCCTCATGCCCGTTTAGGGCAGGGACCAGATCTATTTACCTTTTTACTCTCTTCCCTTACCCCAGTGCCTGGTCCCTAATAGACCCTTAAGAAACATTTGTTAAAATAGTGGATAATATTATACAGTTATCAAGAAAATAGATCATGCAACTGTGGACGGAGCATTCTTTAAGATGTTCATCAATGGAACACTTTACTCCTCTATTTTCCCAACATGCTCTGCACCTGTGCAACTGTCAAATCTTAAAATACTGGGCAAACTGAACCTGTCAGTCTTAAAGTATTGCCACTGAAATGACTGAGTGATTTACTGGGTCACATGTTCACGCACAGCACACATGTGCACACACATACACACGCATGTGGGTTTTTTTTTAATGTTGTTGTTGGGATCTGGTAGACACATTCCAAGCTCTGCTTTCACCAGTTCTACATTACAGAAAACATTCTGAAAAGCACTGAAAAGAGAGAAACATATAAAAATGTATTAAATCTCCACCCTTCCTTTTGGATGGTATTATAGCTTACTAACATATTTGAAGAACAATGGGTCCATAGCATTCTTGAATGCCTGGACATCATATTTTTGGAGTCTAAGGGAAAAAAATCTTAGGAAATATTTTTATTGCAATGTTATTTTGAAGGTACAAAAAGTCTTTTCTTAATGTTAGATGCCAGTATTTAAATTCAATCGTTTGTTAAGTAGAATAATTGCCCATCAATTATGTTTTCCCACTGAATTTAGACCATGTTATACCACGGTTTGGCTCAAAAATTTTCAAGTCATAGAAAACAGAGGCTGATGTAGATGATCCAAAAATAATTTTCGTCGTGTAATTCAAAATAACAGAGAAGATCAGAACTTTTGTTTCTCAGATAAACTTTAAGTGATGGTCCTTGCTAGCCCTCTGTTGTATTCAAATAGAAAGTTCAGTATTTTCTATGTAAAATGAAACGGTGCCAAGAGAATCTGAAATAGCTGGATGTTAGTTGGTATCTGCATATGCGTGGAGTTCTGTGTGCCCTGGACAGGCTTATATGATTAGTTAGTTCAAATGATTGAGGACAAAATCTTGAAGTGCTCTGTTCAGCTTAATTCTAGGACTCTCTTTCTTTGTGTTCTTAGAGTCACAGATTTCCCCACATTTGTACTCCTCTGCTCATGATTCAACATTTAAGACCTAATTGATGCATTTCTCAGACACTGTTGCTATCAACGTGAGCCTTGGTGTTAGGCATCGATACAACTCATTTGGAGACTATCTACATGAAGGCTAAACCATTCAGTTAGAGAGTTTGCTTATAGTCCATTCTTTCCTAGAATGCTTAGAGGGGAAAAAAAGAGAGAGAGATGAAGCGATAGCCTGTTTGTGTTTCCAATTATCCTTGGCTGCAAGCCATTCCATTGCCTCAGTTTCTCCTTCGGCAAACCTAAGCATACTGCCCATCTCTTGTTATCCCCCAAGGGACTGTGGTCTGGATCGATAACACGATGACAACCCGGATACTTTGCGTATCGTATGAGGACTTGTTTTCTACCATGCTCGCTTGTCGTTTGCACAATAAAACATTCTTTTAAGCTTTTTTTGTACCAGTGGCAAAATTTAAGCAGTTTTAAATTACATTCTTGTCTGACTTATACCTAAGTCTCAATTTTCTTTGGATTAAAAAGGCGCTGTATAAATTAATGTGACTTAAAAAAAAAAAGCACACACACACGTGACCAACTATTAGGAGTTTTGTGAGTTTAAGTTAACATGGAATTTGATTACACAGTACATTCTGGGGCTCAGCCACAGCAGGCTGTAGACACCAGGCAGGCTGCTTACGACTTAAGCATTGTTTCAATGTGATTTTGCAAAGGATTTCATTTAATGCAGATTAGTAAGTTTATTAAGCTGGTGATAATTGAAGCCTCTTAGGTTTGATAAGTACCATACAGCAAGGTAGATTAGTGGGCTTTAATTTGTTGCTCTCAAATAACAAACAAAGACTTAGCAGAATAATTACATCTCCTCAGTTGGGCTAATAGAAGGCGACATCACAATGGGGCTTTTGACCATTTCTGCATTTCTGCAGTTTCCGCTGGAGCACGGCCTTCCGGGTTCTGTGCGGTTTCTCTCAAGCGACACCCAGATCTATCACCCGCAAATTACTTCACTTCAAGAGCAATTAAAAATGTTGTCATGAAATGTGAGCCATGAATGCAAATATTCACTTCAGAGCAGGCTGTCTTCTTTCTTAGTCACAACTTTTCTGTTCCCTAAATTTTTGTCCATTGCCTTGTCCAGATTTTAAGAACCTGGAGGGCAGAGGCCATCTCCCAAATGATTCCTCAGCAACTTGTACAGCATTTGATCTCTTGAGGCTAACCTCAGTCTGCTTGCCTACCAAATTAATGAATTATCTTAAATAATTATAAAGTATGCCTGTGAATAACATTATCACCAAGTTTTCACGTTCTGGGAAGTTGGTCTTAGTGGGAATATAAAGTTGCTGTTCTAGCCAAAAGACTGAGTCAACATAGGCAAGAGATTGTATCAATGAGGGAAATGATTTATTATCTGATAGATTCTTGGCCACACAGAGCATTTAGCTCGAGTCAGTTGGCTAGACAAATTAAGTTGGTGACTTAACATGACCCAGTCCTACTTTAGTTGATTTGGCGGCATGCATGGAGGGAGAGACAGGCCTCATTTGCCTGGATTGCTAGGTCTACCATATTTCTAACAGGGTCACAAGCCAGGCAGTGAAAAATGCTATGCTGGAGGAGTGGACATAAATAATGTTTCTTAACAGGAAATGCCAAAGCTGTTTGAAATGGCTGGAAATGAATTTCTAAAGTTAATCTTGTTTCTTTTTCTTGTTTCTTTCTTTCTCTTCTATCCCTGTATATTAGAACATCAGCAAGACCACAGGAGTGGAGACTGAGTCTTTGAGAATTGATGCTGGTTTATTCTCCCCTGGCTTTTCAGGGAGTTTATTTTTTTCAGAATGACACCCCACACATCAAACTTGGCAAGCAATTTTGAGTATTCTGGGAGATAGCACTTTCTTAAGATTAATTTTAAACTCAATCCCACTTCTCTATTTCCCACTTGATATGGTTGATCATATGAGGGCTATATTGAATTATTACAAAGTTCTCCCTTAAAGATTCTACCATGTGACTTAGCAAGGATGCTTGGCTGCAGGTCGTGGAAACTGTTCCAAGTGACTTTATGATAGTACAGAAAACAAAATAGAATGAAACCTGATTTTGCTCCTTCGTGTGAGTGAGTAGTGACTTCTTCCTAGACTGGGTACCTTTTAAACCATGGACCCATTTCCTAAGACGACCCGTCATCAGACATGTATGTTTCCTATACCACAGAATAGAATAGTGATGAACTTCAAGAAGGTACATATGTAAGAGTGCTAAAACCAGGAGTTACAGTCAAGTACTCAAACCAGGGTACTTAAAGCTCTCAGTCAGTGCCTATCTGTCCATCTGTGGCCATTTTTATCATGATACCACCTCCTCACCCAGCCCCCGTGGTCACAACTGAAACAGACCAGTGGACCAGTGGTGATGCCTGACTCCACAGCAAAAATCTGATAGGTGGGCCACTACCATTGACTTATGGGATAGCCCCCAAAGAGAAGGATCAATAATATTCCTTTTCTTGGAAATTTCAACTTAGAAACTTAGAAAAAATGAGCCACGAACCACGAAGAACTAATTGCAGATAAGTCTTGAGGTTGAGAAAGTTCCAAAAAGGCAACCTCACCTATGCACCAAAAGACATCAAAAACCTTATTGCTTCACAGGTCCCAGATCTAGCTGTCAAGTGCAGCATCTCATTTGATCTCTGTGAGCCCCATGGTGGAAGAAACTGACAACTGGAGAGGGACTATGACTTGCTCAAGGTCACACCACTAGCAAAGCCAGTATTAAAGGCAACTATTGTAGACAACTATTCTGACCTAGATACCCGTCACACGAAGTGCATTCCAATCATATCACACTCACCCCTTCATGGAGAAGGCAGAGTTGGCTAGCTTCTAATATTATTTTCATCTCTGGAAAGGGGCTAATTTGTAGGATAAGGACAGAGAGGCTGATACATTCTGTTTATACCAGGGGCAGAATCCTAGTTGTTATTTTGCATTTAGAATTACACTGTTAGCTCTGACATCCATGGGTCTTGGATGTCCCAACACTTCACTTAATGGGACTCATCTAAAGGAACTTGACTTTCAAAAGTTGAAAAAGCTGTTTCCTGGGCTATACTGAAAACCTTATTTTAGGGATCTCAGGAAATACAGGAACACATCTTTCTAGTGAAATTCATCCTCTTTTGGTCTCCATCTTTTGTCACTGTTGATAATGAAGGGCTTCCTGGGGTGTCATTCTGTATTAGGGTGTGGTTTATGATGATCTCTTGCAGGGATAGTGCCCAAATGCAAACTCATCAAATTGCGTTTGACAACCCGTTTTGTATATTCTTTCCATAGTACAAAAGTTGTGCTGAATCAGTGAGGGCCTTTTGGGAAATAGTTGTACAAGAAAAAGAAACTACACATTATTTCCAGCCCTAACTCCCACCCAGAGAGAAGTCTGATAACATGATGGCATATGTTCTCGGTAGAAAAGTATAGGATACCCCAGAAGCCAACAAGACAAATGTCTGACTTCTCCCTGGGATGCAGTGACCTGGTGAAAGCATGCGGAACTGAATTAACCATTCATCTGAGAATGTGCTGACCAGGCATGTGAGAGGCAGGACTAGTGAAGGTCCCAGCACGGGACAAAGTGTGTATGTGAAATGAGGCAAAGGTGTGCCTTACTGCTGGAGAGATGTGGCATTTTATATAAATGCCCCCAAAGAGTTCATTTATACAAAAGACACAGCTATGCTTTTGTGTTTCTGAACATCTTCAATGTGTTTGTGTCCCTACTTCACAGAACTGGGAGCCAAATAGTCTTCTAATTTAAGTGATTAAAAAAAAATCAGGACAATCCTGGAGATCATTATAAGTATTCTGATGTATTAGAAAACAAGTTTACGAGTCAAGGATATGAGGTAGAACTCCAACTGAAGATTATTCCAGGAGTCATGGAAAATGTGCTGATGGTTCCTGCCTCACAGGTTCTGCATCTGTCGGTGATCTGCATCTATCGGGTGTCCAGCATCTTAAATTTTAAACCACAGACAATTCTGTCAACTACTCTTTGAGATACAACTGCTAATGTTTCCTCTTGGTCACTGGTTCAGATTGGAGTTTCTCAAAGTTGGCTGCTTATGATTACTCGCAATGTCCCAAACACATGGCTGATGCTTTAGTTCAGTCTTGTCATCTCACCCCAACCCTGTGACTGTAATTTTCTCAACGCCTCTCTGCCCACAGTCCCCACTCCTTCTTCTACTCCCCAACCAGTGCCACAGAAATATCTTCCTAAGCCAGAATTTCTCAACCCCGGTACTATTAGCATTTGGGGCTGAATAATTCTTTGTTGTGGGTGGCCATCCTTTCCTTGTTGGGCATTTAGCAACATTCATGGCCTCTACTCACTAGAAACCAGTAGCATCCTCAGTTCCAACTATAACAACCACAGCTGTCTCCAGTCATTGCAAAATGTCCCTATGGGGTGAAATTGACCTTGGTTGCAAACCACTATTCTTAAACCTTAGAGAAGAATGGGTTGGTGTCCTCTGTTGTACAAATGTTATATCACGGCGTTTGAGTACCAACATAATTTATCTCCAAACCACATGTCCAGCCTTGTCTACTGTTAAACTCCTCGATGACCCCCACTCTTCACCAAATTAGCCCATTCAGCCCTCCATACGTTTGCTTTTCCTTTTTCTCAAACCATCAGTATCTTTTGTTTTCTGCTTGCTTTCCCAGAGAAACTGACTCCTTCAAAGCTTAGCTCAGAATTAATCTTCTCCAAAGTTTTCTTTCTGGATTTTTCTAATTATCTCTACTCCTTCCTTGTGTATCACATGTTTACTTTTGCCTCTGCCTAGAATTTCTTCAAACTTGTCCTGCAACCCAAGTTTTGTCCATCTCTTTCCCTTAGATTGCAAAGACCAGATCTTATTTCTGCCCAGGTCCCTGACACATAGCATAGGGAAAGAACACGTTGGTCCTGCACAACTTCTGTGCGAATAAGTAAAAATTTGACATTTAAAGGTCACCAGAAAATAAACATTTTTTTTAATCCATATATTGTAATGGACTCACCAAGAGTAATAGAAATAAATGTGTGTGCCATAGACCTTTAGCGTTATACTTAGAGCCTTCAACATTTTGGAACACTTAAGTTGCATTAAATCCTTTAACTAGAGTTAACACCAGTAAGAACAAGTAACCAAACTACTCACAAGAAGCCTATATTAAGTAAAACCACCCCTCTCCCAAACCAGCCCATGAGCTATTTTCACTTTAGTGTTTCTCCTTTCCTTTAATAGATATAAATTATACCTCAAGTCATCTTTGAAAAGCACTGATTCAGGTAGCAGCTGCGTTAGCACCTTTGATGGAATTGTTATAAAGAGAACTCCAAGGAGTTCTAGGTTTTAGGAATTCCTCTATTATTGGCTTAACAATTGCAGTAATTCACAGCAATTAACTTGTCTACTTTTCCCTCCCATTGCCTAGAGCTTTTACTTGGTGTTGCATAACAAATGCATCCAGTTGACCCTAACCATCCAATCTCAGCCTCAGGTCTAAAGGACTTATTTCTACCATCTTAACTACCTTGGAATTCAGAGGGAGATAGAGACAGAGGTTTAAGGGGGAAGTGGGCACCACTGAGGAGGTCTTTTGAGAACTTTTGTTTTCTTTATAATGTGTCAATACCTAACTGATAATCTGGAGGAAATAAAACCAAAACAAAGAGGACCTTCCTTCTTCATGGAAATCTATAATTCTGCCTAGAGTTTACCAATGTAGACTGCCTAACTTCTGTCATTTGGATTTCTTTAAACACATCATCTCCATCTAGGTGGTTGGGCTCCTGCTTAGAAAGAGAGAGGGCTGAGAACATGAATTCAGGTGACTTAGTTTAGGTTGGTCCAGGT
Organism: Crocuta crocuta; assembly: GCF_008692635.1. Classification (NCBI taxonomy): domain Eukaryota; kingdom Metazoa; phylum Chordata; class Mammalia; order Carnivora; family Hyaenidae; genus Crocuta; species Crocuta crocuta. The sequence goes on along the minus strand of NW_027529428.1, from coordinate 9,751,789 downwards.
CTTATTAAGTGAAAATTGTGTCACATGCATAGTCTTCTGCTCAACTTCAGTGCTGAAGTTACAAAAGGAAAGGGGAAGAGAATTTAAAGTCTGGAAAGATCTTTGGAAGGCAGCTATGCTCACCACTATACCACCAACATACACTAAAATCTGAAAAGATCTTTGAAGAGTTAATTGTTCAATGACAAAATGATTCCTGACTATAACTGTTCCTCATCTAAAGTGCAAATAAAACAGTGGGAAAAAATATAAGGAAAAGAAGTATAAAAGTGCTTCCTGTTCCAGTTTTAAAGAGCATTTTGCAATGGACATTTGATGCAAACCTAATCGGTATAATTTGATGCTGTAGTATTTATGTCAATATTAATGCCTTCTTTTTATGAATGATTTCCAAAGAGATTTTCCACGGATATCTGAAATGACAAGAAAATATTTCTGCTAGTGAACTATAAGTTTCCTATTTCAGTAGTTATGATTCTCATATGATTTATGTCACTGAGGAGTGGGTCAGCTCCTTCAAACCTCATATTTTCTTGTTATCTGTGTTTCAACATCTGCTTTTTAAGTATCAACTCATTTATTTCTTATCACCGTACACTTATACACCATATCCATTACACCTATGTATCTAAATACACATATTTAGACTCTTGTGTGCATGAAGACTTAAATTTGGTTCGAGGCAGAGATATTACAAGAGTCATCAGGCACCATGTATCTTTCCCATAACCATCATATGATGAAAAAGANGACTCTTGTGTGCATGAAGACTTAAATTTGGTTCGAGGCAGAGATATTACATGAGTCTATCAGGCACCATGTATCTTTCCCATAACCATCATATGATGAAAAATTATGTCAACAATTGTGCAAGTGCAGTATGACAAGTGTGAAAGCCCTAATTGGTCAATTGGACCAGAATGATGAGTTGCTTCTTTTTTTTTTAAACCAATGTCACTTCGAATCTATTACAACAGTAATGAACAGCCAGGCAGCCTATTTCCCACGGATATCTTCAAAGCTCTACAGATTGCCATTTGAACCATTCTTTAATTGCATTTGGCACAGATTATAGTATGGTCCATAGAACCAAGAAGGCGTGTTAACTAGATTTGGCTATCCCTAAGTCACTATAATGATGAGGCTTTTATGACTAAAGGGAATTTAGCTTCAGTCTTTCCTCTCAACTGTTATAACCATGTAACATACAGTCATTGCCTGAAAATTTGAATTTTTATGACAATGTATTCACTTTTTAAGGTTTATTGGGTTAATAGGAATTAACAGTATTTTTTGCTTTTGTTTTTGTTTTTGGGGTGTGCGTGTGTGTGTGTGTGTGTGTCCTGTCCAATCTTGGACGTAAGATTTTCTGGATTTTAATTATCCAGAATTTTATTTTAATTATAAAATTGGAAACAATCCAATAGTATATACACTCCAAGGCTTTTCTCGAAAGTTTATCTTTTATCTGTTAGGGGATTTTGTTTTTGAATTTATTTTGCCATTGATTGATACATACTTTGCTTTCAGCTTTGTCTCTTGTCTTATTTCCATTGTTAATGTATAATTTATGCCATTTGAAAAATGTCTATGATAATTGGGAGGAATGTCTATACAATATCCTTGTCCTGGAAATTCACTAACCATTTCCATTCAGCTACTTTGGCTCTGCAGAGGCACTGACGTGACTCTTGGGCATAGAGAATAGGGAGGAGACATGGTTCCCTTCAGGCTGAACTTTATCTAAGAGGCAATGGTGTATAATTTGGAATGGAAGGTGATGATGTCCAATTGGAATAAGGTGATAATGTACATTTTAGAGTGCTCATTCAGAGCACTCCTGATTAAACATGGAAGACTGACTATATGTTTTTTCCCTGGTTCTCTCAAATATTCTCCTAAAATGACAGTAAAGGAACAATAAAAACGAAACAAAGGCATATCCCACCAGGACAAGAGCAGGGAGAAGAAGGTGGCAATTCATGGTGGATGCCAACAGCATTTTGAAAGCTTTAAGTGGATGAGTGCTAACTAGTAGAGCCGACTGGGGGCTGTGCCCAGATCAGTGACTGGGGAGTAGAGCCTAAGCCAACAAGAACCATACTGTTTCGCTCAGCTGAATCTCAGGGAGGCTTAGGAAGGCACCAGGTATTTTTGAAGGCTAAGGAGTAGTTGGGTTGTAGAGTCATACCCATATGAAACAATTGGTTTAAAGTCTTTAAATCAAGCAGCTGAATTTCTCCTTCTACTCGACACAGCCAGGAAAATGGCTCTCTTCCACCCAGGCAGAAAAACAGAGGTTTATTCTTTTGAAAAGTTGACTCTCCGTGAATTGGGTCCTAAGGCATGGCTGAAAGAAGGCACGAGGCACTAGACCAGAAACAAAAATATCAAATGAAAGTCTACACAAGGGCCAGTGAGAGCCCCCAGGTTCCTTGCCTCTCTCAGCTGCTAGAACATGAGCAATGTGACTGAATATCTTCTCCACAACCCTTGCCCACTCCCACCCCACCCTGCACACATCTTCAGGTACGACATTGCAGGACTTTTCTTTGGAAATACTACAGAGCACCAAACAGGGACCTAATGGTCTTGGCTTTGGGGGCTGTCCCAACAAAATATTAGGTACCCACTGACCAAGTAACCAGGCTAAGTTCCATCTTAGCACAAAGAATTTCAAGTTTGTATTTTAGTGCCTCATTTTAAGCTATAATATAGCCAAATATTTCTAAGACTTGAGGAAAGCCTCTAACATGAAAGACAGAGATCACTAAAAAAAAGTTTTAAAAACTATATTTAGGAATTAATTTTTCATGGGTCTAGAGGATTTACTGTTTTCTTTTTTAAACTTATTTGTTTATTTTGAGAGAGAGCACAGGAGCAAGAGAGGCAGAAAGAGAGGGAGAGAGAATCCCGTAGGGTTTGACCCCATGAACCATAAAATCGTGACCTGAGCCTAAATCAAGAATTGGGCACTGAACACCAGGCACTCTAAAGATTTACTTTTTTAGTCAATAGGGTAGTATACATTACCAAAAGTGCAGTGTCTTTCAAGGAAACCCCTATTAGAGTTACACTAAATTAGGCATCTACAAATTGGTAGAAATACCTAGAAATAGGATAATTCCCCTAGATCAATACTTCCTTCCTTTACATTAATGGGATTAGACCTGGAGTTTTGAGATTAAAATTAAAGCCAGTTTCTGGAATTTAATTATTTTCTGGGGGATAGTTTTAGCTGATTTACGGAAATTATGCCACTTTTTCATCTTTAAAGAATTATCTTGAAAGAAATACTGTGGTTTGACTCAATTTTGGCTACTTTCATGTTTTATGTTTTTGGAATTTAAAAAAATCTCTAATACCTTGTTCTTTCTACTTTAGAGTCAAGTTTTACACCTATATGTCAGTCCTCAAGAAAATAAAGAGGGGGATCAAATCTGCAAGGAACTATGAAAAACTATCATATTCAAGGATGGTTAAAAGCGGTTCTAAAGGAATCTATGTTTGTATGCAGTTTCCAGATTTTCAATTAAAGAGGCAATTCTAATTCTTAATCAATATGAGCATGAAGTGGGTAATACTGGTAATTATTATTTCAATCACATGTATGCCACAGGTGGAATAGGAAATAACTTGAACAATTAAAAGAATACTATAGGGTCCTTGTTCTCTTTGTTACTTACCTTCATGTGTCTAGGAACATTACTTAATTACATGACCAAATATGCCTATAAATGAAATTGAGAAAATATACCATCTACTGTAACTACTTACAAGATTGGAAACACACTGCAACATGAGAAGGCATTAACATTTTTTCAATATTTATTTATTTTTGAGAGAAAACAGTGCGTGCGAGAGAGAGCGCGCCAAGTGAGCACTACTCCGGGGAGGGACACAGAGAGAGGGAGACAGAATTCGAAGCAGGCTCCATGCTATCAGCACAAAGCCCAATATGGGGTTTGAACTCATGAACCATGAGATCATGACCTGACCAGAATCCAGACGCTCAAGTCACTGAGCCACCCATGGAGCTTCTGAGAAGGCATTTTAAACAAGCACAAAGTACCGTCTATTTACAACATACTTAGAAAAAGAGGCCACATTGATGATCTGTTTCCCCAAAGGACAGTCTGCTGCACTGGACTGCTATTATAATATCTAGGTGCAGATACTATCTGTGACAACAGTAACACACTTGCTAATGAAACTGCTCCCCATTGGAAAGACTGCATAACCATGAAGTGGTTTGTTTGGTGAAGTCACATGGACCATGACGGGGCTGGAATCAGAGCTGACTTCGTCACAAGGAACCTTGGGCAGCAACAGGAACACTCCAAGGGCAAGTTTCCTCATCCATAAAAGGAAGCCCTGTTTGCTTCTTAGGGCTTTTACAAGGTTCAAATGAATACCTAGTATGAATGGGTACTATACATGCTCTTTCACAAATGATAAAGTGCCATAAAAATGCAACTTATAATGGGGGTGCCTGGGTGGCTCTGTTGGTTAAGTGTCTGACTTCAGTTTAGGTCATGATCTAGTGGTCTGTGAGTCTGAGCCCTGCGTTGGGCTCTGGGCTGACAGCTCAGAGCCTGGATCCTGTTTCAGATTCTGTGTCTCCCTCTCTCTCTGACCCTCCCCTGCTCGCACTCTGTCTTTCTCTTTCTCTCTCTCTCAAAAATCTCTTTCTCTCTCTCAGAAATAAACATTAAAACATACAAGTTTTAATGATATGAGTACAAAGACAAATATAACATAAATATCAAGATGCACCATGGTGACCACTGATTTTTCAGTTGTATCTTGATAACTTTGGGATTGAAAGTACACCTCTTAGATTTGGAATGGTTAGGGCTCTGTACTCTTCCATTTTGGAAAAAGAACTGAAATTTACGTACCTAGAGTCATGTTATTGTGGTAGCAAACACCTCCCTCCCCCAATCCCACACGTGGTCAGATTAAAGGGGTAGTGGTAATTAAAGAGGGACACAGAGTGAATAAGATTAATATTAGAAAAGGATTACAGCAAAAAAAGTTTATATCAAAAGATTCTTTCTCTTTTCTCCCAAAGAAGGCCTAGGACACGAAATAAGTCTTATGCAAAGCATTTTAAGCCTCTCAGTTATTTTTAAAGAAGTTGAAAATATGACGAGGTAAGCACAATTTGTTTTTCTACTGGAAAATAGCAGGAGTTATAATATGCTTAAGGCATTACTCCACATACAGGAAATCGTACTATACTTGAAAGCAAATTGGGTCATGGATGTCCAGGAACTTGAAAATCTTGTTTGGAATAGTTACAGGAGAGCATATACAGTAGACAGAATGAAAAGCCAGCCATCCCACCAAATTTCAACACTAATATAAGCTCTTTTTTAATGTGCTTCTTATTAAGCTACAAGTTTTCTTAATACAGTATTTTGTACAAATGCAGCAGATATACATCTATGTTTTCAGGTACACAGTCATCTAATTATGATATAGAGTCATAAAATTCACACACACACACACAAGTGTGGAGGTTCTGGGTGCTTTTATTATAAACCATCAGGAATATGATCTAAGACCAAATTAAAGAAATATGAAGACAACCACTGGAGGAAAAAAATTTGCTTTGCTTTGCTTAAGAGTTGGGAGGTAATTTCATTACAGATATATTCTTGTCCCTAATTCACAACTAAGGAAAGAGTATGGTCTTCAGAATTACAACACCAGAAGAGCAAAGGACTTCAGAAATCAAGGAGCCCAGGAAGGTGCAGGGACCTTGGATTCTCCCTTTCAGAGCTGTTCTGGAGCTCAAATGCAATGTCTGGGAAAACACTTTGGGAACTTTTATGTAAACCAACAAGAAGGAGCATTTTCAATGGGGATGTCCAGTGGCCCTTCCGTCTAGGAGCACAGGCAAACTCAGGACCCAGCCGAGGTTTGCCCTGGGCTATGGGGTGAACTGATACCGGGGCAAGAGGGACCATGGCATGTCACATGGCCTTTCTGGGAGTGCATCACTCTGGTTTGCTATATTCAGTGTTTGTATCTCGTAAGTCAAGGTCTATACCTTTGGCACAAAGGTCAGGGATACTTTTATCACTTTCCATCAACAGTGTTACTTGAGCACCTACCAGGTACTAGGCACTGTTTCAACACAAATACAAATACAAGTACAAATACTGTATTTGTACAATACTGATCAAGAGGATTGAAGATGAGAATAAAATACAAGGTTATATGCACTAGAGAATTCTGTAAAGAATAGAAACAAAGGCACAGGGTTTCTCTAGGGTCCCAATCTCTGTTTAGGCTGCCATGTGAAATTGTCGTAGTATTACTAATACTTACATAACACCTGACAGTTTGCTACATAAATGCTGGTAGTATCGTGACAATGCTACTTCTTACGACAGACTTTCTCAAGGGTCTGTATTTCTAAGCAGCTTACATCTTAGTGCTACACTGGTTCTCACAGGACCCACTGAAGTACTTAGGCACTGTTGGTAGGTCTGTGATGTGGGTAAAAGAGCACACGTTTACATGTCAGACAACATCCAGTATGAGTGTGAGCTTTGCTGGGGCGCGGAAGCCTAGAAGGCCTGGAAGGTCCTTATCTTTTCAGAGCCTCTACTGAAAAGATGACAAGAGTCTATTGTGAATACTGAACATCAGAGGAGATGTTATCCATGAAGGCACTCTGCAAAGTGTCGAGTGCTATATGAACATTACTGGTAGCAGGACAATAACTTAGGCTGCACCAAACACATGTGGATCTGCGCTATGGGATCCGCTGATGCATTTTATGTTCTGTATGGAATTCTCAAGGGCACACCACTTTGGATTTGTTCTTCTGTTTAATGCTTATTAACTTTTCAGAAGATTTCTTAAATCATTAACATTTTCTACAATGGGGCAAGACCACCTGTCCCACTCCAATGAGGCATATCTATCGATAAAATAGCTCACAGCCCACTAAAAATCTAGAGAAGCATGGTAACTGGAGCTATGTCATTGATATCTGGATGGAATCCTAATTTTTCTTTTCCTTCTTCTGATAGTTCTAATTAGGATTATCTAATATAACCAAGTGATCAAGTAAAGGGGACCTGCAACAAATCCTAGTATTTATGATAAGGTGAATAGATTACAAAATATTCCCAGTATTTATGAGTAAAGAGAATTCCTTGAGATAATTTTCTACTTTGTAGTATATTTTAAAACACAATTTTCCATGACTTCACTGTGCCAGAAGCCATTTTGAAGAAAACCACACTGAGAATATATTGTACAGGTATAGAAGGACCTCAGAAAATTAAATGCTATTTATAATTTACAAAAAGAGACCACTGACTAACCCTCAAACACCCTCAAAACCAAAGGGGGGTAATATCTTAAGGAACACATCTGGAAGAGAGAGAAAATTTGACAAGAGACAGCATAAGTATTAGATAACCCTAGGCTACAGATTATGGCTCTACAGTCTAGTGGAAAATGGTGATTTAATCTTACACTTTATTTAGCTAAATTGATCACCGAAAAGCTAAAACCCTTCAAAATATATTGAGGTCTGGATGAATTTTCTACTTCAGCTACACATATTGATTACATTAAGCAGATAACCATCATATCTTGGATTTCTTTTATGAGATACAGTCACAGAAAATAAAAAAACAGATGCTGGGAGACAAAAGAATTCAAAAGTGAATGTGCATGAATTATGATACAAAAAAGCAGTAATCAATTTGTGAACATTTAGAGACAATGAGTACTTTCAATAACAAAAGACGCACAAAAATACAGCTGCTTCACCACAACTGACATTCACTGTGCAGTAAGATATTTTAATATTTATTAATAAAAGCCTAAAAGTTCATTGTAGATCACTCTTGGAGTGGATTAGGCAGATTTTAATGAAAAATTCATCTTTGGGGACACCCAGGTAGCTCAGTCAGTTAAGCATGCAATTATTGATTTTGGCTTAGGTCATGATCTCACGGTTTGTGAGTTCAAGCCCTGCATTGGGCTCTGCACTGTCCGAGTGGAGCCTGCTTGGGATTCTCTCTCTCTGCCTCTCACCCAGTCATGTACACACTCAAAAACAAAAACAAAAACAAAAAAAACTCTAAAAAGACTACTTCTGACAAATAACAATAATGAGATTTAAAGGGACTAATGCCTAAACCAAGAGATTTATATCTTATTAAAACGAATTTCTCTAGTTCACAATAGATTTTTATGTGACACAGTAGTGTAAAGAGCCACCTCGCACCACAGAACATTTTAGAGCTAAGTAGACTTGCTGACTAATCTTTTAGACAGGTGAGAAAACCAAGGTACACAAGGGATAGTAAATATCAGGGTTGATGCTAGATCCTGATTTTCCAACAATTCCTTGTAGAGATCTTTAATTACACTGGACGGTTGCTCCAAAAAGTCTGAGCAAGTCTAGGCTGAATTGTGAAGAGAAAATTGTTTTCCCAGAGACAATCTTCTAGAAAAAATTGTAAAATCTGTAGGTAGATGTCTCCATTTACGAGAAGGTGTTGATTATATTTAGTGAAAGGAAGAAGCAGAGTATTAATGGTTTGTAAAATTCAACAAACAATGGCTTCTGAATTATGCTGATGACTAGAAGACAATTCTCTGTGCTGCTGTGCACCAGCTCACTGGCCATTAGCAGCATCTCTTGTGAAGGTCAAGGAGGGTCAGACTGGTAAATTATAGCAAGGCTCAAGCTATCTGGGCAGTTGTGAATAAACCATAGATAATTAACAGTTCAAGATAAAGTGTTAACTTCAATTTCTGGAGCTTTGCTAGTTCTGGCGATATACCTGCTTAAATGAGATCCGTGATAAGTGCTACGTGCTGAGTGACCTGTTAAAACAGTCTAAAACAGTCTTTATTTTGGCATTGCAGGAATGTAAATTGTCACTCAGCAACTCTCAGTAAGTCTAAAGGAAAATGTTTCATGGCACCTGGGTGGCTCAGTCAGTTAAGCATCCGACTTGAGCTCAGGTCATGATCTCATGGTTTGTGAGTTCAAGCCCCATGTTGGGCTCTGTGCTGACAGTTTTGACAGAGCCTGGAGCCTGCTTCGGATTCTGTGTTTCCCTCTCTCTCTGTCCCTCCCCTGCTCGTGCTCTGTCTCTCAATCTCAAAAATAAAGTAAACACTAAAAAAAAGTAAATGTTTTTGAAGGGTTTTCTGAGTTTTTCTCTACTTCTAGCCATTTGAAAGCAGACAGAGAACAGAAGCTTGGGACAGAATTTGGACTGAAGAAGTCTCGTGGCATGAAACCCTTCCTGGCAATAAAGGTGATCCAAGTGGCTTGGGGAAATGTGTGCCTAACTGGTGAGTTGGTTAGCAATGTGGAGCTTGGACAACAGAAGTATCCCTCTGTAGGAAACAGCCAGTGAAAGGAACTCAAGTCAAGGCCAGTGCCTGCAAGAAGCAGTCAAAGAACTTGAAATGTGATGTTGCAGAGGGTAAGGAGCTGGGCATGGAAGTCTCTAGAAAAGGCTGAGAGATGATATCTGTCGAACCAGACAGAACAGCAATAGAGCAGACCAAAGTTGAAAGAGGGAAAGAGAAACTTCATTTTTTAAGATAACCCAAACTACTGTCATTCATTGAAAATCTGCAACCACATTTTGTTGTGGTTTTAAAAGATGACTTGCTGTTCCTGCAGGTAATCCTATGGTTATTAGAGTTCATGTGTTAAAACATGGTCTCTTGGGCAAATCTGGTCGTCGTCTTCAAACAGATCATCACTGGCTAAACGTTTGTGTCCAAACTTCTTATCATCGCATTCAGAGTTCTTTAATGTCTCTTTCCTCACTCATTTCTTACTATGTCTCCCCTTCACACCTCACACTTGAGTCACAAAACTACATCTGAGACCCTAAGCTTGTTATACTGGTTTATGTCCTTTGGATTTTTCTTTTTTTGGTACTATACCCTCCATCCAAACCATCATCCCTTCCCCTGACCCTTAGGGATCTGCTGTTTTGAAAACTCGACTGAATCATTAGGTCATTTATAAAGCTTTTCTATGCCTACATCTGAAGGAGAACTAACTACCCATTCTTTTGGGCCCCAGTGCACCCCGAAGATGCCCAGACCATAGTAATGATTATACTTTGTGACATCTGCTTAATCGTGTGTTTATCTCAACTAGACTGTGAACTTCTCCAGGTTAGGAACCCTCTCTGCTTTATTATTATAGAAATAGTTCTTAGCCTTGTGCTTGCATAGAAAGTTGTTTAATGTTTGAAGAATGAATAAATCAATGAATAAATGGGTCAATCAACCAATCACTGGATAAATGTATATTTGAAGACACTGGTTTTTATACTATTGAGGCTATAATTGCTTCAAAGTATCTATAAAGAATATAAGAACAGACACTGTATAAACTCTCATTATCTGTTTCTTTCTTGAATAAAAGGGACATTTCAGAGAATCTCAGCGTTGAAAGGGCTCATAAAAATAAAGTCATCAAGAACAGAAAAATCAAGTTCCTACATAGGAATTATAACTTTAATGACAAAGGTACAATCAAACATATTAGAGGTCCAGAAATATATCTCTTGGGAAATCAAGTGAATGAGGTACAGGCATGGGTCAGAATTTAAAACCCTCTTGCAGAGGTTAAGAAAGCATAAAGAAAGAAAAAAAAACTATAACAGATTTTGGAATTTAAGAACACAAACAAGGAATAACACAAGAAAAATAAATTGACCAGAGCATTATACAAATATTTTATGAAAATTAAAAGAGAATCAAATAATTAAGTACTTTACCTCAAAAGTCATAGTCTATAACTTATAGCACAAAACTGGGAAGTATCCACAAATATCTTTTAACAAGAATTTCTAGTCTTTTCTCATTCTCAGTGGATGGTTCACTTGGACCAACTTTTACACATACACTCTTCTCATTATTCTTGTAGCCAGAGTTCAGACACAACCGGATGGTAAGGCAGGCCTTCTGATTCTGACCTAAATCATGGTGATGGTCCAGACTCATAGAACTGTAAATGAGGTGACAAATGTCAGCCTAGAGGAAGACTCTATGTCTGGTCTCAGTGGCACATAGTCACAATACTTTCATGAGGGCAATATTTTCCTTCTGGGCCAGAGACACTAAGAACACTTAAGTTTTTGAGGTTTGGACAGAGATTTCAAAATTGTGTTCTCTGATATTTGTAGGGGATGCAGAGGGCTATTTCCATCCCACCCCCATTTGTTTTCAATAGAAATTACTGACTAGTTTATCTAACACTGTGCTTTGTTTTGGTGCTTTTTATATATTGCCTTGTTCCAGAATGTACACGAGAGCCTAAAATGAAAAGGGTATGAAAAAAGAGAAAGAAAGAAAAAAAAAAAAAGGACCCAAAATGTAACCAGGAAGTAGTGAGAAGTGCATAGGATAATGACCTACAGGATTGCTATGGGTGTGGCTGTGATCCACACAAATTAAAACCAAGGGAAACATCCTTCATCGCTGAGCTCAGAAGAGACAGTACATTAATGACCCCATAAGCATTTCCAAATAATGTAGAGTCAGTTCTTGGAGAGAAAATCCCCACAAGGTAGCTCCAAATATTGCCAAGTAACATGAAAGGCAAGCCATTCTAGAGGTGCATTTCTAATCTGACAGCTTATTTTGTGTGAATAAATTATCAAGATGTAACGTTCAACTTTGTTTTTTCTTAACAAAGTAGGTAAAATGTGACTTTGGTTAGCAACCTGTCTGTGGTGGTAAGACATTTTATGAAATTTGATATATACTGTGGAAAGAAATATAATCAGGAATATCATTTTATATCCAGAAATAAATTCATTAATTGCAAAATGTAAGCATTCAAAATAGAAAAAAAAAATAGTTATTTGCAATGGGAAGAGCAGAAATATAGGCAGCTATGAATGATCACTAGATTTTGACAATTTAGAGCATTTGAAGCATTAAAGTTTTGACGTTACTTGATGACACAAAAGAATAGAGACAAGATGAGTTTTGTCTCCAAGTTAATTTCCAAATTATTAATAATTAATGCCCCCTGAGGATGGTTTCTGATAGGAGAGTGCATGAGAACACATATGTAAAAGTGTCGTGTACACTTTCCACCAGCCGATAATGTCCATCATCATCATTATGCATCTATTAAATGTCACATATTGTACTACAATCAGGATGACATTGGCCTGTAGCCACACAAAGCAAGCTTCATGTGCTAACATTCTTGTTCTTTGGTGGTGGGGGATGTTGTCACATAGAACAGGGTCAACAGTGACTATCATAGAGCTGTAATTATGGTAAGTAATTCTCCTTTACCAAGCCTGCTTCTCTCCTGCATGGCTAGCCGATAAAGATCCAAATTCACCACACCTGCAAGCAAATGATACACAGCAAAGGCAGCATCGGGACAGTCTGAGTTGCAAACAAGCATAATCTTTCAAGGTTGGTCATGGCTGTAGCTCTGGTTCAGGCAAATCTCTTCACTCCTGTACTCAGCAAAGCCTTGGTTATGCCTGACCTTATCACACTCAAGATCTGGATGCCTCCTCTCTTTTGTGTGTGACACTCATTGTACACATTTAATAAATGCTGGTGACTGAATGGGAACCAATTAAGATTTATTTTGTTACTATGAAGGGCATGTATTTTAATCTGGAGGAAGATAAGAGAGGGACACAGATTTCAGATGTTGTACAAGAGGTATAAATTCTTTCCATCTGTATGAGCCAACTCAGGGCCACCTTGGTTTTCCTCCCCATCTTTCACCTATCATTTGAATAAGAATCATGTCAATTGCTTTTTTCTTCTTCCAGAAAAGCTACAATGAACTAAACACAGGCCATTCACTTGATTCAATTTTCATGGACATACTCAGCCCTAGGCATCATGCTAGGTGGTGGGAATCCCTGAAGAATGTCACAGTGCCTTGTGCCTAATACATCCTCAGGGAATGAATGAATGACCTCTGACTTGCACATAATAATGCTTCAGGGTAAAGAAAGTTGTTGGCTTGAGTCTCATTCAAATAAGTCAAAGAATCCTTTGAAAGAGCTCACAGTTGTGCCATAAATAGAGCAATATAACCCTGTCCCCTCCAGTTTACAGTCTGGTGTAAAGGTTGTCCCCAGACACATACAATTCCATAATACAAGGCATGATGTGTTCTGCAGTAAATGTCAAAGAGAAGGCAAAGTGGATGGGGGATGTGAAGATGTTATCCATGTAGATGACCTGGGGAAAATTACAGCCAGAGCTCTTTCCCAGGAAAGAATTTAGAAACCAAATCCAGGACAAAGGCAAGATGACTCTGTGTTGGTTTGTACCTTACTGTCCTTTCCTGTGTTGAAACGTTAACATTTTCAGATATAATGGGTCTTTCTTCCAGGTCATGAAGCACAAACAATGTGCCGGAGGCCTGAACAAAGTTGACTCATCAGCTGGGCTTTGCACTTAAAGATCTGAGTTTTCCTGGCTATTTAAATGAGAGCTGGGCATTAATACACAGACAAATGACTGACATGTTTGGTTGTGGGGATTAGCTTCATTGTATGGAAATGCCACGTTGGCATCACTACATTAACACTCTGGATCTCTTAAAGTGTGAACAGTGGCTTCCGTCCACCCCCTCACTCAAAAGATAATTTCTCTTAAAGTACTGTGTTTAAAGTATTCTTGGGATTTTGTTAAGGACTTGGATAGAAAGAAAGGGATCACAATTAGGAATCCAAGTATTTTTTTCTTGACAAGGGAACTGAAAGAAATTCTGTAGACTTGATTTATCACTAAAAAGTGAAAAAGTAAAATGCTGAATATAAAACAGTAAAGAGTGATTTAAGTTAAATTTTACTGTAGAATGTTACTTTATTGGCGAGGACTACTAGACATTAGGTACAAGGATCTAATTTGCCACAGTTTTGGTTGTATTCCTTGCAAGTAGCAGGGTTCTCATACAGAAGAGGCATGTAATAAATGAGTTTATTTAAAGGTTGTTTAATTAAGCATCATTGTGTGTACTCAAGAATGGAAAGGAGAAAATGTTCTCTCCATGATACAGAATTAAGTAGAATTTGAAATTGCCATTTATTTTATTTGTTGCCTATTTTTTGAAATCAGTAAACACAAATAAAGATTAATTAATGCAAATAAAGATTCCTCACTTTTCTGGCAAACCTGACTATCCAAAACACAGCCCCAAGCCATAGTAATTAGTTGTTGATTGAATACATGCCTTGTAAGAAAGAACTAAGAAAACTTCCGAGGAGTTACTTCTTTCCAAATTTTTTTTAATGTTTATTTTTGGGAGAGAGACAGAGCATGAAGGGGGAGGGGCGGAGAGAGAGAGAGAGACTCAGAATCTGAAGCAGGCCCCAGGCTCTGAGATGTCAGCTGAGAACCCAATGTAGGGCTCGAACTCACAAACCATGAGATCATGGCCTGCCCAAAGTCAGATGCTTAACTAACTGAGCCACCCAGGTGCCCCAGAGGTTAACTTCTTTCTAATCAGAGAAGTACAACTTAGATGTTCATTCTGGGCCCGCTTCTCTAATTTACTACCTGTACTGACAGATGCATGCATATGGTTCCCAAGAGCCCAACAGATTAAAAGCAGTCCAGGAAGGGGTGTGAAGAAGAGGGATAAGAAGAGAGAATGTCAAAGGCAGATAAGAAACAACCTCAGAAAGCAGAACAAGGGATGAGGTAAATGGCCAACAAGTATCAATGGACCTGGAACAGCACTGAATTTCAACACAAAATCTCACAAAAATACACCACTTTCAAGAGAGGGAGAAATTGAATTGGGGGTACTGAGTTTGAGAAGACAGGGTAATCATTTAGAATACTTTCTTCTCACAGGTGTTGAAATAAAATTTTGCTAATGTAAAGACATTTTAAAAGAGGAGTTTAAGGGAAGTCGTTTCACTGAATATCAGCTTCTTTTGATATTAACAAAATCTGAAGGGAGCTTTTCTAAAATGTTTGGTTATATTCCAAAGCATGAATTTCCTTATGGCTGGGGAAACTTTCCTTTTAATGATCCCCGAATCTCCTAACATCTGCTTCACGCAGTGTGGTTTAACGAAGTAGGTAAGCAAAAACTCAACTGTTTTGGCGGGTTTCAAGACAAGTAGGGGAGATGCCAGTAATCCTGAAAAGCCATCTCAAGAGCATCAATAATAAATAGATATGGCTCCTGCCATTCATTAATTATCCATTTTCTTCCACTAGAATTTCTAAGCCTACAAATGTAATGTAGGTCACATTCTGGTGTAGTGTATCTAAATCTTTGCCTTTTGTAGCATTATTCCTACAAGATGATGCTTAAAAGACATCTGAAGTTAAGTATGTCTAAGATTGTAGCACACAGTAACCTCCTTCTAGAGAGACCCAATACACATGAACATTTTCAACAGCATAAATATTGCAGCAAAGAAAGCTGTTTAACTCTTTGCAAAATGAATTAAAAGTCCCTCTTCCTTTTATGTAGAGACCGGTAGCAAATGTTAACATCTTGGAAAAGACACCAATGTGCCTATGCTAGAATTTTCACTGTCTTTAAAACTAGCTGAGGGAAATGGCCTCTGTTTAGCTGTATTGATGCCATTTTTCTCCCAATAAAGTGTATTTAGTTACTCTGAGGAAGAACATACCACTGTACCAACAGATTTACTGCCATAAATAGATACAACAACACTTTATAAAATACCAGGAAATTAGAAGTACAATGAATAACATTCGTCATCTCTACAGCTAATAAATATGCCCAAGAGACAATCTATTGTAAGAATTAAAAGGCAAGTCACATGATAGAAGGTACTTGTGATACATATAACCAATGAAGAATTTATATCATAGACACTATATATATATATATATATACACACATATATATATCAATACATATAACCTATTAAGAATTTGTGTCAATAAATGCAAATCAATAGTTCAGGTCCCTCTAAAAAAACCACTCCTGAGAAAAGCTAATGAAATACTGGTTTATTGGAAGGGAAAAATTCTAGGGCAGCAAGAGTGAAGAAAATAGGGAGGAGAGGCAGAGAAGTAGGGAAAGTAAATACCTAGCCACGCATAGCTTTAGAAGAAAACTTACCTGACTGCTCAGTCTCCAGACAGGACATATAAACAGGACATAGATACCTAAATCAGAAGAGTATATGGGAAGGAGGGGAGGGGAAGAATTTGTATATACTGGTTTTCTTCTGGCTCCTGTTTCTCATTGTCAAAGTACTTCACAATAAGGCATTAATGAACTTTTTTACATTTCTAGGTTAAGTCACCTGGTCTTTCCAGGTGAAAGAGAGAAGTAGCCTCTGGGGAGGTGAAAGGAGAAGTAGACCCTTCATAGTCTGATAGGTTGGGCTTGGGAGCCAGAACTGCTGCAGATCCAGCAGGGTGGGCATGAGGGAGACCATGTTAATGACCAGCCCTTATACTGGGGGAGCCCTAAACAGCCAGTGGTGTAGGAAAGGAAGCAGCAGCATGGGTCACTTGCACTGTCCAGTGAACAAGTAGCTAAGGGTTCAAGGATGGGGGATAGGAGGACTGTTAGGGGAGGGCATATAACTTGGATCCAACGCACAATCTAATGGGAAGTTGGCAAAGTACTTGATGAGGTCCTTTGAAGTAATCCAAATGGCCAATAAACATATTAAAATGTATTCAACCTCCTTTGTCATCAGGAAAATGAAAATTGAAACCACGATGACATACGGGCACATTTCGACCATAATGGCTAAAAGTAAAAAGACCAACAATAGGAAATGCTGGTGATGACACAGGTGGGGCGTAAATTGCTATAATTTGTACTAAATTTCAAATTTATGTACTCATGTACTGGTGTTAAATATATGCATACCCTAGACCCAGCCAATCCACTACTATACAGATAGCAACAGGAGTGCATAATGTGTTAATAAAAAGATGTGTAGATGAATGTGTATGCTACCATTATTTATAATAGCCTCAAACTGGAAACAACCTAAATTTCTATTTGTTGTCGAAGAAGCTAATGTGTGGCATGCTCACATAATGAAACATTATGTAGCAGCAAAAAAGAAACTGTTATTGCAAGCACCAATATGGGTGATTCTCACCGACATAATGTTAAGCAGAAATTGATATGCCAAAGACTACATTTTTCCATACCTACCTATGTGCAGATTGAAAAAAAAGATTTTTCTAAACTAGGACTCTTAAGAACCTAAGTATCTTTCCTTCTGCATTCACTACATTCCTTTGTAGTCAATTCTTAGCAAAAGAATTAAATTCTGAATAAACACCACCTCTCTGAAGCCTGTCTTCAAACACACACACACACACACACACACACACACATGCACACGCACACACACGTCCCGTGCATCATGCTATTAGGTTAGACTCAGACAATCAAATGTTAAGCCTCAAAAAGAAGTTCAACTGGTGTGTGGAAAAGACACAGTTCTGTAAATTTCCTAAAATTATTCCATGGCACTCTTCAAATGAATTAATGTTATGTGAATTATACATCGATAAAGCTATTTAGAAAAGGAGTTTAAATAGCACAAAGTTAATCTTTACATTGTGGTGTCTCTGCAGGTCTTCTACTGATACTCTCCCTGCTGTTATTTGAAGATAAATAATACTTTCCTTTGATTACCTTTTTTTTTTTTAACCAAATCATTGCTTTCAGAACTTAACTCTTTTAACTTGGCTTGTGGCGAAATCCTCACCCACTGATGCTCTATGGGTAAGGAAATTTCATTTCAAAAAAAATTATTAAAGGAAACTGCCAGCCCATTTTATTTGATTTCAGTTATTGTTGTGCAGCTAAGTGGTCTCAGGCTCGTTTTCTCTCCATATATTGAGGTTGGATCCCCAAAGAGTTTATTTTTTCAAAAGGAGATTTTTCAGGTAACCAGCATGTTGTAAAAGAATGTAATGTTTGGGCCCTGAGGAGACAGAAATGACTCTGTAAACATGTTCCACACAAGCTCACCTGCTATAGGCTCATCAGATGATGATTGGTTTGTCAGAATATAAGATAAGACTGATTGACTTCTCAGAGATCATGCCCACCAATCTGTGCTTGGCCTTCCTGACTTTGGCTTTCTACATCGAGTAGGCTATTGGGCCCATCAGAAACTACATTGCCTCTCCAGGGACAATTAACCAGAGCCTACAAATTGCTCAGTTTGTCAATTTCTTTGACAAAATGGGTAAACTAGTTGAGGAAACAAAGCCTAGAGAACATGAAGGGAAATGCTACTTAACGCAACTAAGTTTTCACTCCCATGAGATTTCACCCTGTTCAATACATGTTTGTTCATATTTACAATTGCAATGAGGCAGGTCTGTCCTATGTGAAGATGATGGAAGAAGTAAGTACAAAGAGAAGATGAAATGGATCAGAATTACATAAGGACAATAGTAGCCAGGGTTATAGCATTTCCTTCCTAGCCTGCTATGGGAGGTGGGGGGGTAGGGGAGGGTTCTTAAGACATATTCAGTTTTTTTTTTCTTCTGATAGCATTGATTCACATTAATTGTAGGACAATACAGAACAGATAGAGAGTACAAAGAAGAAGAAAAAAGCAAGTCATCATCAACTGTCAGTGATGAGAACTGAGTCTTTTCTGCCAAGAGATGAGTGTAAAGTCATTGATACAAAGATGCCTAAGGTCTGAGGGTCATACATTAGAAAATCTTTTTTTTCAATGTGTGCACAGGAATGTATCTCCTAGGAGTCTTTCTTGCCACATGTCAAATACACTTCCCAAGAACTTTCTTGGACAAGACCCTGGACAGCTAGTGAGTCACTCTTAATGTTTGGTACCTATAACCAGTGTATTGACCAAGGTGGGCTTAGTAATGTAGAATCACAGAAAAAACTTTATTTTACTTCCTTCCTCTAAACCAGAGGTTTAGGGTGATCCCCACCCCATCTCGGAGAACAGTTAACAGCATCTGGAGACATTTTTGGTTGTCACAGCTGGGGGCCAGGGATTGTGTTCAAAATCCTCCAGGGAACAGGAGAGTGCCAGCCCCACACCCGCACGCACACAAGAATTATATAGCTCAGAATGTCAACAGTGCTGACATTCTTTAGCAGAGATAACCACTAATGGTGTTTTGTTGCATGGCCATTAAGATCTTTTCTCCTTCCTTGATTTATTTTTCCTTCCAAACTTACAATCACACTGGTCATCCACTTTCATACTCTATTAGTTTTATATTATAATTATATTGTGACTATCTCCTTATATCGTGATTCTTCAAAACATGACATTTAATGCTGCACAATATTCTATGTGATTTATTTCATACTGATGACCGTTTGCGGTCTTTTCAGTATTTCAACATTGTAAATTATGTTGGTATGAACATTCTTAACCATAAACCTATTTCCGTGTCTCCAATGATTTTCTTTGGATGGATTCCTAGAAGTACAATTACTGACTCAAACCAAATGAATGTTTTTAAAGCTTTTCCTCTTACTGCCAAATTACTTTTTCAATTAACAGTCTCTCTGGCAGTGTATTAAAGTACTCATGAAGCCTATGTTGCTTCTACCAATCTTGCTCAGTTAAAATTTGACTAAATGCTAACACTAAGGCTTGTATCTTACAGCTCTAATGTGACTTACAGGGTATTAAAGCACTCTAACAACCATTGTCTCAGCTAACTAATGTAAGGTTCGAAGTTTAGGTACAATACCTACCTCATGCCCCACAACCCACATAAGGAACTCTTTAATCCATTCATTAATTCACTCAATGACTCATTCATTCATTCATCTTTGTTTTGATTACCACCTCTCCAGCAATTTTATAGATGAGGATGGGGAAGAGGATTAGAGCCAGACAA
The DNA here is from genome assembly GCF_008692635.1 of Crocuta crocuta. NCBI lineage: Eukaryota > Metazoa > Chordata > Mammalia > Carnivora > Hyaenidae > Crocuta > Crocuta crocuta. Next base: position 9,731,917 of record NW_027529428.1, on the reverse strand, counting down.
AGACCACACAGTCATTAAACAGAAGTCCTGCGGGTACGTGGGTGGCTCAGTCAGTTGAACATCTGACTTCAGCTCAGGTCATGACCTCATATTTTGTGAGTTCAAGCCCTGCATCAGGCTCTGTGCTGACAGTTCAGAGCCTGGAGTCTGCTTTGGATTCTGTGCCTCCCTCTCTCTCTGCCCCTCCCCCACTTGTGCTCTCTCTCAAAAATAAATAAACATTAAGAGAATTAGAAAACAACAACAACAACAACAACAAGAAGTCCTGGAATTTGAACCCAGCCATGCTGACTTCAGAGCCTGGATTCCTAACCCCTACTTTACTCTGCATCTCTAACTTTCTCCCAAGACTCTCTTAGTTTAAAGAAGTGATTTCCTTAAGGTCATACATTTGGGGGGGTGGGGGGGGAGGGAGGAGAAAATAAGATGAAGGGTGAATCAGGGCAAGAAGCCTACTTTCAGTCCATGCTCTTTCTATTCAACCGTGAAGCCTCATTATCACTGAAAAAACACAATTGCCATTTTATAATGCTAGTTACTTGAACACAGACATGCACAGATTCAAGCTAGTCAAGGATTTTGGCCTTTAGAATCTACAATATTTGGCTCCCAGTGTTTCCCTACCTGCCCCTTTCCAGCAGATGGTGCTGTTTTTCCAACATTTAAATTTGCTAACCGGCAACTTGATTGATTTGAGCAGGTTTGCTTAAGGGTGTTCAATGAAGTCTACTTTGCACATTATTGAAAAGGGTATTATTGAAATTGCTCACAAGCCCAAAATTGAACCTGAAAATGAGAAGCATACTTCAAACACAAAACCAATCTTTGCTCAGTATTGATGGCAACAGTATGTTTTTGAGAGTCCTAAGGGCAAATAAATGATGAATCACTACCCTACTGCAATGATCCATTAAACCAAACCTTTTTGCTAGCGACACAAAGGTAAATGTTTTGGGGAGGCTGTAGGAATCACAGGTGAAGCTCACACAGAGTAGTTATAGAAAGATTAGGAGTCACTATATCATTATATTGATATCAGATTCTGTATCGTTTCTGTGGTATCACAGAACAAGTGTTGATGGAATATGGTTTAGATGGTGGGGGATTGGGAGGCACCAACATTTTGCAAATAATTTAATGTTACGATAGATGAAGAAGCACACTATCTCCTTTCAGCCAGCCCAGTGGAGATAAAGTCCTCAGCGTCAATACAGGTTAGAAGTTCCCTTAAACACAATTAGGGCTTGGAGGAGAACATAGCCCTTCTTGGGTTCAGAAACTGTTTACAACATAGAAATGAAGCCAGTCTGACTTCTCTGCAAACAGTGTCAGCTTAGGTGAGGGCTCAGTTTCAGTGAGGCATCTGATAGTCTGCTTGTAACTAGGAAATAAAAAGGTGTGCTTGGGAAAAACCAAAACACCTCCAACCACCTTTAGGAGGAACTTAACGGAGGACCGTGGGGGAGAAGAAGGGGGGAAATGGGGTGGGGGAGAGGAAGGGATGCAAACCATGAGAGACTCTTGAATGTTAAGAACAAACTGAGGACTGCTGGGTGTGGGGGAGGGGACGGGGGGGTGATGGGCATGGAGGAGGGCACTTGTGGGGATGAGCACTGAGTGTTAAATGGAAACCAACTTGACAATAAACTATTTTTTTAAAAAATCAACACACAACCTGCATGCTCTCAAACAACGATTACTAATCCACACAGAAAACTCATCCCTGTGTCAGGAAAACCAAAGATTCGTAAGTTGCTGGTAAAGAGATTGATAACGGTATTGACAAGAAGATAACCTACAATGATTTCCTCCCCCAATTTGTAATTTGACAAGAAGCAGAAATAAATCAGAAGTCTGAGTTTATGTGATCTTCAGAGTGAGGTGTCCCCAAGACTAAAGTGAGACAGAGCAGCATTTGTGAAATATTTCAGGTCTAGCCCAAACTCCTGTATTTGTGAAGCTATCGGTATTTATCTGTAAAGACTGGTGGCTATACAATTCAGAGATACTAATGTATGAATCCTATTCTTTGGCAAAATTACAAGACTACATGTGATGCTGTGGAGACACTCACTAAAAAATGAAAAGGAGCCTTTCCCAAAAAGAAGTATTAGGCCTTTGAAAAGGGGACAGAAAGATAGCAAAGGTAAAATTATGGTTTTTAAATCTTAAAACATCCCAGAATACAAGCTACAACTTTTTCAAGTAGATCTGCTTCAAAGAGACATAACAGCACTTTCTAATTCAACTCACATCCCAGTCTGGGGCTTTAATAATGGAAGTTAACAAACAGAACCACTTCTCTGTGACCCATGATTCGAAATTTGCTGTAACTTACTTAGTCTTCTGCATATTTATCTGATGCACTTGGCTGCATTCCTCCTGAGCGTACTGTAACTGGTGGACAATCTCAGTCCTGGGTGTGCTTAGGGAAAGTATATTGATGGTTATATTTTCAAAGATATCTGCAAGCTTGCAGGTTTGCAATCACAAATATCCACAATGCAGAACATGTCAACTAAAGCTTCCAACCAGAGGACACCTATGTTGATGGCTCCCCCAGGGCAGGCATTGGATTTAATCAGAAAATTTCCAGCTTGGGGCACCTGGGTGGCTCAGTCGGTTAAGCGTCAGACTTCAGATCAGGTCATGATCTCACAGCAGGTTCAAGCCCCGCATCAGACTCTGTGCTCAGAGCCTGAGCCTGGTTTGGATTCTGTGTCTCCCTCTCTCTCTCCCCCTCCCCTGCTCGCTCTCTGTCTCTCTCTCTCTCTCAAAATAAAATAAATACAAAAAAAAAATTAAAAAAAGAAAAGAAAATTTGAAGGTTGAATGCTGGCCTGAAAATGTACCACATAGAAGAAAATTCCATTTCAAATAGCATGTACCTTTATTCTAGAATTCTCCATGACTGTTACAGTTGAAGGGCTCAGTCTTATACATTATTATAAACATACTGAAATGGTTTTCTATTTATCATCACTGGGTATCTGAATTTATTGTACTTTAGTTCTCTTTTCATGGGAAGCTGAGGGGGCCAAAGTTCTCTTGTATAGAAGCTAGAGAGAGAGCTTCTCCTTACATTTTTATGGAAATTTAAATTTACTTTCATTCTATTATGTTATGCCTATAGGAGGTGAAAATGCATTAGCTGCAGATAAGACACTATTGAATGTTCCCTGAATGATACTAGTAAATGCCATCCACAAAGCAGCTGTCAGATAGCTGTGTAGATCAATGGACAAAATTTCAGGAAATTCGCAGCATCAGAAAAGGTAAGTGCAATGAGCAAAGACTTAAAGGCACCCAAATCTTCCATTTTTGTAAATTAGAGGTGCCAGCTTCCAAAAGCTAGTTTCATGATTTTTTTTTTTTTTAATTTCTAGGAGAGAGAGAGAGAGACAGCGTGAGCAGGAGAGGGTCAGAGAGAGAGGGAGATACAGACTCTGAAATAGGCTCCAGGCTCTGAGCCGGCAGTCAGCACAGAGCCTGACGTGGGGCTCGAACCCACGAACTGCGAGATCATGACCTAAGCAAAAGTTGGACGCTTAACCGACTAAGCCACCCAGGTGCCCCGCTAGTTTCATGATCTTTGTCATTTGCAAGGATTTTCTGAATACTTTCCTTCCATATTATTTTTTCCAGTGTTTCTCTAAGGATGGAACCAGAGTCTGAGGTGCCCGTTTTGTACAAAAAAAGAGGAGATGTGGCAAAGTCACAGTAGCATACAGGTCCTGCCAGCAGGAATGATTTAGGGCAAAACTATGAGGCCAGCACAATCAACCAGTCTCTCTTTTGCTTTGGGATATTGTCCATTGTCCCTGAATGTAAGCTGCCTTCTACCTATTATCAGCTCTGGAGCAGCTTCCTCACCTCTCACCAATTACTCATTTCTAATGGGATTCATAGGCATTTATTTTTTATTAATAACTTTTCTGAGAAATCTCTTATTTCCAAGATAATGATTACACTACTTGGCAGTGGAGAAGCTATTTTGCTTCTTTAAGAGTTCTCATGACTTCAAGCGAATTGCCTCCATCTTTGCAGGCCAAGATGGGAAGAATCATGGTTTGGGGTCAGAGAGCTAGATCTGGGATCAAGTGTCATTTCTGTAACTTAGTAGGTGTGACACTGGAGATTTTTAAGATCTTGGAGCCTCAGTTTTTTCCTCCGTGAACTGCAGATCATACTACCTGCAGGTTTGCGAGATTAAGCTCTGTGAAAGACATTGGACTTGTCTGAACAGATCATGCCCCTCACTTCTTTTTTTAAAAAAAAAAATACCTTTTCTCTTCAATTTATGCTAAAAGAGTGATCATAGGGAGAGGTGGACTTAATTCATGTGTCCTTTACCCTCTGGCCACATTGACAGAGCAACGTCGAAACATGATCCCAAGGGAACCCATCTACAGATTAAGTATAGCCAGTTATGGGGTCTTTCTTGAGAATCTAAAATACATACACAAAATATACTTGAGACAATACAAAGCACAGGGACTCTTTGATGCTGACTATCAACATGGGATTGCTTCTCTGGATGCTTCACTGTATGTGCCAGCTAAACATTTTCAACTGGATCCAAAGGAACCATGACAAACTGGAGCCACTGAAGACATGGAGTGATTGAACCCAGGTGGTTCTGAGAAACACGATCTTGGAGAGATGCGGGAGAACAAAGCAGGTGTATGGAGAGAAGATGAGGCAGGGTATCATACAACCTTTGGTCTTTGCCCTTGGCTATCTGAGAGGTTGCTCTGACAATTAACCACGTACCAGAGCATCTAGTTTGAACAGATTTCTGTAGATTGCAACCAAGTTGTCCCTAAAAAAGCCCTAGGTCCTCATTTTGGCATAGCACCATGTGTGATATGAGTTACTGATTCTTACTTGGCCAATGAACTGTGGCTTCCTCTAAATTCCACGTAAGACTTCTCAGCGGAGAAGGGATTCTACATCCTCATAGATGTTCTAGCCATATTCACTCACAAACAGTGGAAAGAAGTCTCTTACTTTATTTAGTTGGTAGTTGATAAATTCCAATGGTCTTCAAACATTTCCTTCTTTTTTACTTTTTGCCTCATCTCTTAAATATAATTCTTCCTGATACTTTTTCATGTCTTTGGAGTCTAAGCCACATGATAAACTGTGTTTTACAAAATCACACATTCTGGGGGGTCTTTGAGGACAGTTCCATCCAAAGTCGCATGTTTACTGGGTTCTAGACGAGTCTCTTTATGGCTGATCTTGGTAACTAGAAAGTCTATCCTTAACATAGAGAAAAATTGCTTCTCCCAAAAGGGATCCTTTGTGCACTATTGGCAGGAATATAAATTGGTGCAGCCACTATGGAAAAGAATATGGAGGCTCCGTGAAAACTTAAAATAGAAATACCATATGATCTAGCAATTCCACTCCTGGGCATTTACCCAAAGAAAATGAAAATATGGATTCGAAAAGACCCCTGCATTTATTGCAGCATTACCTACAATAGCCAAGATACGAAAACAACCCAACTGCCCACTGATAGATGAATCAGTAAAGAAGATGCAGCACAGATATACACTGAAATATTACTCAGCCATAGAAGAGAATGGGATCTTGCCACCTGGGACAACACGGACAGACCTAGAGGGTATTATGCTAAGTGAAACAAGCCAGACAGAGGAAGACAAGTACCAGATGATTTCACTTATATGTGGAATCTAAAAACAACAACAAAACAAATGAATAAACAAATACAGAAACAGACCCATAAATACATAGAACTGAGAGTTGCCGAAGGGAAGGGAGGTAGACAGAATGGGCAAAATGGATGAAGGGGAGTGTGGGAGGTTTTCAGTTACAGAAAGAAGTCACGGGATGAAAGGTACAACATGGGGAATACGGTGCACGGTACTGTAGTAGCGTTGTGTGGTGACAGATGGTAGCCACATTGTAGTGAGCAGACAGAACATACAGAGTTGTGAATCACCACGCTGTAAACCTGCAACTAATGTAACATTGTGTGTCAACAATACTTCAAAAAAAATTGCTTCTCCTATAGCTTCTGGCACAGGGTCCTTATCTTAACCAGGAGCTTCACTAAGTGCTTGAACATACTTAAGAGGTTTTTGTGCTTTGTTTTTTTTNCACCCCCCCCCCCCCCCTGCCCTGAGCCTCCCTTCTCTGTGTGGAATTAGAATTAATCCTCCAAACTTCAGGTCTTCAGCTCCTCTGCTAAAAGAGAAAGAAATTGAAATCTTAAGTATCTACCACTGGATGTACAAAATGTGATTTTTTTTCCTCACAACAATTTTTATTGTTCTTATGAGGTAGATATTTTTATTCCCACTTTACTGCAGCAACAGAGGCTTGGAGATTCTAAGAAGAGAAAGTACGCACTGTAAATGGTGGAGGTAGGAGGCAATATCTTGGGCTTCCAACAGTTTTACTTTGGATGCTCATCCATTTGGTGGTGGTGGGAGAAATTAAATGATCCACAGTATACAATGGAGGATGCAGGTGGGCGGGGAAAAATCAAATGAATAGAAATCTAGTCAATTTTAAAGTTCCTACCTTAATGCCTTATACTGAGAGCAAATGGTAAATAAGTGCTAATTGCCATCTTCTTTAAAATTACAGTATAAGGGGCTCCTGGGTGGCTTAGTCGGTTAAGCGTCCAACTTTTGCTTAGGTCATGATCTCGCGGTTCGTGGGTTCGAGCCCCGCGTTGGGCTCTGTGCTGACAGCCAGCTCAGAGCCTGGAGCCTGTTTCAGTCTGTGACTCCCTCTCTCTCTGACCCTCCCCTGCTCACACTGTCTCTCTCTCTCCTAGAAATAAATAAAACATTTTAAAAAAATAAAAAAATAAAATTACAGTTTAAGAAATTGTCCACATTGTTACTTTGTGAGGATTCAATAAGTTCTTACATGAGGATTGAGCAGTGCCATGAAAATTGTTTCCCTGGGTGAATTTTGGGAATTCCTTTTATCATCATTTATTATTTTTTGCTTACAACTGGTTTTTAATTACTTAAAAAGTATAACTTGTAAGTCATTGACCTATTTTATATATTAAAATCTTAACATTTAAGCCACAATATTATTTGAGCCCACAATAAACAGAAAGTGAAGGATAGAGCCAAGCATCACATACTCTCACTAATGTTATGTTAGTTGCTATGGAATGAAATGCAGGATTACCAAGGACTGAGGATGTCCTGGAAGAGGACTTCATGGCTCTTTTCTTGTAATGAAATATGATTTAAACTCAATTAACTCAAATATCAAAAGTGGTTTCCATAAATACTTCGGCAAAGGGAAGAATAGTTCGTTTTAAATATTCATGGAAAACAAGACAAAATCATGTTAGTGTGTTTAGCTAAGATTTGGGGCTCAAGAGACAAGAAGTGGGGTAGAGGAAAATGGCTGAGAAATACGGTACATGTACTCACCTGCACTGAATACAATAATCAAAGGGAAAAGATGCAGGTAACCTTTGAACTCTGGGGATCCAGTTACCATATCCTCCAAACTCTGGATTTGATAAAGGAACGTACTATTGACTTTTTTCCAAAAAGTGAGTTTTTAGTTTTTGAATGTAAGAGAACTGTTTCCTACCTTTATGAGTTATATAAAAATAATGATAAGCAATGTAACTTTGGGTAGACAATGTTCAGACTCTGCAGGGACTTACATTCCATAGGGCATTTGGTGTAATAATCACTATCCTTACGGTAAGTGTGTTTATATACATGTGTAAGTCATAAATTTTAAGAGTAATTTGAAATGTGTAATTCGTATTTGGAAACAAATATCAGTAAATTTTAAAAACTCCTATTTCCGAATGCATTCAAGAAATAAAAAGGTAAAAGTTATGTGATTTTAAGATGGTGTATTCAAATGCATTAAGAAAATGCATAAAGAAATTTTATCCATAATTAAAAATAAGAACATCTTAATAAATGTGACTTTTTGATGGCTAAAATGGATTACAGACAGAACCCAGAAAATAGAGCGATATCCAAAGATTATACCTCTTGGCTTCCAAATGGTAATAATAAAATGAAGTTTGAAAAAAAAATTCATTTAAAGAAGTGAAACACAGGGGCGCCTGGGTGGCTCAGTTGCTTAAGTCAGCTGGCTGACTTGGGCTCAGGTCATCTCAGTTTGTGAGTTTGAGCCCTACATCGGGCTCTGTGCTGACAGCTCAGAGCCTGGAACCTGCTTCAGATTCTGTATCTCCCTCTCTCTCTCTGACCTTCCTCCACTCACACTCTGTGTGTCTCTCTCTCTCAAAAATAAATAAACGTTAAAAAAAGAAAGAAGTGAAACACAGGACTAATCACTATTTCACTCTTTTTAAAATTATATATATATTTATATATAAATTTACATATATGA